>NW_027192712.1:10000-310000 GCF_949987515.2 Delphinus delphis
ACCCTAACCCGAACCCTAACCCTAACCCTAACCCTAACCCTAACCCTAACCCTAACCCTAACCCTAACCCTAACCCTAACCCGAACCCGAACCCTAACCCTAACCCTAACCCTAACCCTAACCCTAACCCTAACCCTAACCCTAACCCTAACCCGAACCCTAACCCTAACCCTAACCCTAACCCTAACCCTAACCCTAACCCGAACCCTAACCCTAACCCTAACCCTAACCCGAACCCTAACCCTAACCCTAACCCGAACCCTAACCCGAACCCTAACCCTAACCCTAACCCGAACCCTAACCCTAACCCGAACCCTAACCCTAACCCGAACCCTAACCCTAACCCTAACCCTAACCCTAACCCTAACCCTAACCCTAACCCTAACCCGAACCCTAACCCTAACCCGAACCCTAACCCTAACCCTAACCCTAACCCTAACCCGAACCCTAACCCTAACCCGAACCCTAACCCGAACCCTAACCCTAACCCTAACCCTAACCCTAACCCGAACCCTAACCCTAACCCGAACCCTAACCCGAACCCTAACCCTAACCCGAACCCTAACCCTAACCCGAACCCGAACCCTAACCCTAACCCTAACCCGAACCCTAACCCTAACCCGAACCCTAACCCTAACCCTAACCCGAACCCGAACCCGAACCCTAACCCTAACCCTAACCCTAACCCTAACCCTAACCCTAACCCGAACCCGAACCCTAACCCGAACCCGAACCCGAACCCTAACCCTAACCCTAACCCTAACCCTAACCCTAACCCGAACCCTAACCCTAACCCTAACCCTAACCCGAACCCTAACCCGAACCCTAACCCTAACCCTAACCCTAACCCTAACCCGAACCCTAACCCTAACCCTAACCCTAACCCGAACCCTAACCCTAACCCTAACCCTAACCCTAACCCTAACCCTAACCCTAACCCTAACCCTAACCCGAACCCTAACCCTAACCCTAACCCGAACCCTAACCCTAACCCTAACCCGAACCCTAACCCGAACCCTAACCCGAACCCTAACCCTAACCCGAACCCTAACCCTAACCCTAACCCTAACCCTAACCCTAACACGAACCCTAACCCGAACCCTAACCCGAACCCTAACCCGAACCCTAACCCGAACCCTAACCCTAACCCGAACCCTAACCCTAACCCGAACCCTAACCCGAACCCTAACCCGAACCCTAACCCGAACCCTAACCCTAACCCGAACCCGAACCCTAACCCTAACCCTAACCCGAACCCTAACCCGAACCCTAACCCGAACCCTAACCCTAACCCGAACCCTAACCCTAACCCTAACCCGAACCCTAACCCTAACCCGAACCCTAACCCTAACCCTAACCCGAACCCTAACCCTAACCCTAACCCTAACCCGAACCCTAACCCCGAACCCTAACCCTAACCCGAACCCTAACCCTAACCCTAACCCGAACCCTAACCCTAACCCTAACCCTAACCCGAACCCTAACCCGAACCCTAACCCTAACCCTAACCCTAACCCTAACCCTAACCCGAACCCTAACCCTAACCCTAACCCTAACCCTAACCCTAACCCGAACCCTAACCCTAACCCGAACCCTAACCCTAACCCTAACCCGAACCCTAACCCTAACCCTAACCCTAACCCTAACCCTAACCCTAACCCGAACCCGAACCCTAACCCTAACCCGAACCCGAACCCTAACCCTAACCCTAACCCTAACCCTAACCCTAACCCTAACCCGAACCCGAACCCTAACCCTAACCCGAACCCGAACCCTAACCCTAACCCGAACCCTAACCCTAACCCTAACCCGAACCCTAACCCGAACCCTAACCCTAACCCTAACCCTAACCCTAACCCGAACCCGAACCCTAACCCTAACCCTAACCCTAACCCTAACCCTAACCCTAACCCTAACCCTAACCCGAACCCTAACCCGAACCCTAACCCTAACCCTAACCCTAACCCTAACCCTAACCCGAACCCTAACCCGAACCCTAACCCGAACCCTAACCCTAACCCTAACCCTAACCCTAACCCTAACCCGAACCCTAACCCGAACCCTAACCCTAACCCTAACCCTAACCCTAACCCTAACCCTAACCCTAACCCTAACCCTAACCCTAACCCTAACCCTAACCCTAACCCTAACCCTAACCCTAACCCGAACCCGAACCCTAACCCTAACCCTAACCCTAACCCTAACCCTAACCCTAACCCTAACCCTAACCCTAACCCTAACCCTAACCCTAACCCTAACCCGAACCCGAACCCGAACCCTAACCCTAACCCGAACCCTAACCCTAACCCGAACCCGAACCCGAACCCTAACCCTAACCCTAACCCTAACCCGAACCCTAACCCTAACCCTAACCCGAACCCTAACCCGAACCCTAACCCGAACCCTAACCCTAACCCGAACCCTAACCCTAACCCGAACCCGAACCCGAACCCTAACCCTAACCCGAACCCGAACCCGAACCCTAACCCTAACCCTAACCCGAACCCTAACCCTAACCCTAACCCGAACCCGAACCCGAACCCTAACCCTAACCCTAACCCGAACCCGAACCCGAACCCTAACCCTAACCCGAACCCGAACCCGAACCCTAACCCTAACCCTAACCCGAACCCTAACCCTAACCCGAACCCGAACCCGAACCCGAACCCTAACCCTAACCCTAAACCCTAACCCTAACCCTAACCCAAACCCTAACCCTAACCCTAACCCGAACCCTAACTCTAACCCTAACCCTAACCCTAACCCTAACCCGAACCCTAACCCGAACCCTAACCCGAACCCTAACCCTAACCCTAACCCCTAACCCTAACCCTAACCCGAACCCTAACCCGAACCCTAACCCTAACCCTAACCCGAACCCTAACCCGAACCCTAACCCTAACCCTAACCCTAACCCCTAACCCTAACCCTAACCCGAACCCTAACCCTAACCCGAACCCTAACCCGAACCCTAACCCTAACCCTAACCCTAACCCTAACCCTAACCCTAACCCTAACCCTAACCCTAACACTAACCCTAACCCTAACCCTAACCCTAACCCTAACCCGAACCCTAACCCCTAACCCTAACCCTAACCCTAACCCTAACCCTAACCCGAACCCTAACCCTAACCCTAACCCTAACCCGAACCCTAACCCTAACCCGAACCCTAACCCTAACCCCTAACCCTAACCCTAACCCTAACCCTAACCCGAACCCTAACCCTAACCCTAACCCTAACCCTAACCCTAACCCGAACCCTAACCCTAACCCTAACCCTAACCCGAACCCTAACCCTAACCCTAACCCGAACCCGAACCCTAACCCCTAACCCGAACCCTAACCCTAACCCGAACCCTAACCCGAACCCTAACCCGAACCCTAACCCTAACCCTAACCCTAACCCCTAACCCGAACCCGAACCCTAACCCTAACCCTAACCCTAACCCTAACCCTAACCCCGAACCCGAACCCTAACCCTAACCCTAACCCTAACCCTAACCCTAACCCGAACCCGAACCCTAACCCTAACCCTAACCCTAACCCTAACCCTAACCCGAACCCTAACCCTAACCCTAACCCTAACCCTAACCCTAACCCTAACCCGAACCCGAACCCGAACCCGAACCCGAACCCGAACCCTAACCCGAACCCTAACCCGAACCCGAACCCGAACCCGAACCCTAACCCGAACCCTAACCCTAACCCTAACCCTAACCCTAACCCTAACCCTAACCCTAACCCTAACCCCTAACCCTAACCCCTAACCCTAACCCTAACCCTAACCCTAACCCTAACCCTAACCCTAACCCTAACCCTAACCCTAACCCCTAACCCTAACCCTAACCCTAACCCTAACCCTAACCCTAACCCTAACCCTAACCCTAACCCTAACCCTAACCCCTAACCCTAACCCTAACCCTAACCCTAACCCTAACCCTAACCCTAACCCCTAACCCTAACCCTAACCCTAACCCTAACCCTAACCCTAACCCTAACCCTAACCCTAACCCTAACCCCTAACCCTAACCCTAACCCTAACCCTAACCCTAACCCTAACCCTAAACCCTAACCCTAACCCTAACCCTAACCCTAACCCTAACCCTAACCCTAAACCCTAACCCTAACCCTAACCCTAACCCTAACCCTAAACCCTAACCCTAACCCTAACCCTAACCCTAAACCCTAACCCTAACCCTAACCCTAACCCTAACCCTAACCCTAACCCTAAACCCTAACCCTAACCCTAACCCTAACCCTAACCCTAACCCTAACCCTAAACCCTAACCCTAACCCTAACCCCTAACCCTAACCCTAACCCTAACCCTAAACCCTAACCCTAACCCTAACCCTAACCCTAACCCTAACCCTAAACCCTAACCCTAACCCTAACCCTAACCCTAAACCCTAACCCTAACCCTAACCCTAACCCTAACCCTAACCCTAACCCTAACCCTAACCCTAACCCTAAACCCTAACCCTAACCCTAACCCTAACCCTAACCCCTAACCCTAACCCTAACCCTAAACCCTAACCCTAACCCTAACCCCTAACCCTAACCCTAACGCTAACCCTAACCCTAACCCTAACCCTAACCCTAACCCTAACCCTAACCCTAACCCTAACCCTGGACCCTAAACCGTCCCCATCCCCTAACCCTAACCCTAACCCTAACCCTAACCCTCACCCTTCCCCGAAGCCTGACCCTCACCCGTCCCCTAATCCTAACCCGTACGCTAACACTAACCCGCGCCCTCACACGCACGCTCCCCCTAAAGCGTTACCGTACCCTCACCTGGACCCTAAACCGTCCCCGTCCCCTAACCCTAACCCTAGCCCGAACCCTAACCGTAACCCTTCCCCGAAGCCTGACCCTCACCCGTCCCCTAATCCTAACCCGTACGCTAACACTAACCCGCGCCCTCACACGCACGCTCCCCCTAAAGCGTCGCCGTACCCTCACCTGAACCCTAAACCGTCCCCGTCCCCTAACCCTAACCCTAGCCCGAACCCTAACCCTAACCCTTCCCCGAAGCCTGACCCTCACCCGTGCCCTAATCCTAACCCGTACGCTAACACTAACCGGCGCCCTCACACGCACGCTCCCCCTAAAGCGTTGCCGTACCCTCACCTGGACCCTAAACCGTCCCCGTCCCCTAACCCTAACCCTAGCCCGAACCCTAACCCTAACCCTTCCCCGAAGCCTGACCCTCACCCGTCCCCTAATCCTAACCCGTACGCTAACACTAACCCGCGCCCTCACACGCACGCTCCCCGTAAAGCGTTGCCGTACCCTCACCTGGACCCTAAACCGTCCCCGTCCCCTAACTCTAACCCTAGCCCGAACCCTAACCGTAACCCTTCCCCGAAGCCTGACCCTCACCCGTCCCCTAATCCTAACCCGTACGCTAACACTAACCCGCGCTCTCACACACACGCTCCCCCTAAAGCGTTGCCGTACCCTCACCTGGACCCTAAACCGTCCCCGTCCCCTAACCCTAACCCTAGCCCGAACCCTAACCCTAACCCTTCCCCGAAGCCTGACCCTCACCAGTCCCCTAATCCTAACCCGTACGCTAACACTAACCCGCGCCCTCACACGCACGCTCCCCCTAAAGCGTTGCCGTACCCTCACCTGGACCCTAAACCGTCCCCGTCCCCTAACCCTAACCCTAGCCCGAACCCTAACCCTAACCCTAACCCTAACCCTGGACCCTAAACCGTCCCCATCCCCTAACCCTAACCCTAACCCTAACCCTAACCCTCACCCTTCCCCGAAGCCTGACCCTCACCCGTCCCCTAATCCTAACCCGTACGCTAACACTAACCCGCGCCCTCACACGCACGCTCCCCCTAAAGCGTTACCGTACCCTCACCTGGACCCTAAACCGTCCCCGTCCCCTAACCCTAACCCTAGCCCGAACCCTAACCGTAACCCTTCCCCGAAGCCTGACCCTCACCCGTCCCCTAATCCTAACCCGTACGCTAACACTAACCCGCGCCCTCACACGCACGCTCCCCCTAAAGCGTTGCCGTACCCTCACCTGAACCCTAAACCGTCCCCGTCCCCTAACCCTAACCCTAGCCCGAACCCTAACCCTAACCCTTCCCCGAAGCCTGACCCTCACCCGTGCCCTAATCCTAACCCGTACGCTAACACTAACCGGCGCCCTCACACGCACGCTCCCCCTAAAGCGTTGCCGTACCCTCACCTGGACCCTAAACCGTCCCCGTCCCCTAACCCTAACCCTAGCCCGAACCCTAACCCTAACCCTTCCCCGAAGCCTGACCCTCACCCGTCCCCTAATCCTAACCCGTACGCTAACACTAACCCGCGCCCTCACACGCACGCTCCCCCTAAAGCGTTGCCGTACCCTCACCTGGACCCTAAACCGTCCCCGTCCCCTAACTCTAACCCTAGCCCGAACCCTAACCGTAACCCTTCCCCGAAGCCTGACCCTCACCCGTCCCCTAATCCTAACCCGTACGCTAACACTAACCCGCGCTCTCACACACACGCTCCCCCTAAAGCGTTGCCGTACCCTCACCTGGACCCTAAACCGTCCCCGTCCCCTAACCCTAACCCTAGCCCGAACCCTAACCCTAACCCTTCCCCGAAGCCTGACCCTCACCAGTCCCCTAATCCTAACCCGTACGCTAACACTAACCCGCGCCCTCACACGCACGCTCCCCCTAAAGCGTTGCCGTACCCTCACCTGGACCCTAAACCGTCCCCGTCCCCTAACCCTAACCCTAGCCCGAACCCTAACCCTAACCCTTCCCCGAAGCCTGACCCTCACCAGTCCCCTAATCCTAACCCGTACGCTAACACTAACCCGCGCCCTCACACGCACGCTCCCCCTAAAGCGTTGCCGTACCCTCACCTGGACCCTAAACCGTCCCCGTCCCCTAACCCTAACCCTAGCCCGAACCCTAACCCTAACCCTTCCCCGAAGCCTGACCCTCACCCGTCCCCTAATCCTAACCCGTACGCTAACACTAACCCGCGCCCTCACACGCACGCTCCCCCTAAAGCGTTGCCGTACCCTCACCTGGACCCTAAACCGTCCCCGTCCCCTAACCCTAACCCTAGCCCGAACCCTAACCCTAACCCTTCCCCGAAGCCTGACCCTCACCCGTGCCCTAATCCTAACCCGTACGCTAACACTATCCCGCGCCCTCACACGCACGCTCCCCCTAAAGCGTTGCCGTACCCTCACCTGGACCCTAAACCGTCCCCGTCCCCTAACCCTAACCCTAGCCCGAACCCTAACCCCAACCCTTCCCCGAAGCCTGACCCTCACCCGTCCCCTAATCCTAACCCGTACGCTAACACTAACCCGCGCCCTCACACGCACGCTCCCCCTAAAGCGTTGCCGTACCCTCACCTGGACCCTAAACCGTCCCCGTCCCCTAACCCTGACCCTAGCCCGAACCCTAACCCTAACCCTTCCCCGAAGCCTGACCCTCACCCGTGCCCTAATCCTAACCAGTACGCTAACACTAACCCGCGCCCTCACACGCACGCTCCCCCTAAAGCGTTGCCGTACCCTCACCTGGACCCTAAACCGTCCCCGTCCCCTAACCCTAACCCTAGCCCGAACCCTAACCCTAACCCTTCCCCGAAGCCTGACCCTCACCCGTGCCCTAATCCTAACCCGTACGCTAACACTATCCCGCGCCCTCACACGCACGCTCCCCCTAAAGCGTTGCCGTACCCTCACCTGGACCCTAAACCGTCCCCGTCCCCTAACCCTAACCCTAGCCCGAACCCTAACCCCAACCCTTCCCCGAAGCCTGACCCTCACCCGTCCCCTAATCCTAACCCGTACGCTAACACTAACCCGCGCCCTCACACGCACGCTCCCCCTAAAGCGTTGCCGTACCCTCACCTGGACCCTAAACCGTCCCCGTCCCCTAACCCTGACCCTAGCCCGAACCCTAACCCCAACCCTTCCCCGAAGCCTGACCCTCACCCGTCCCCTAATCCTAACCCGTACGCTAACACTAACCCGCGCCCTTACACGCACGCTCCCCCTAAAGCGTTGCCGTACCCTCACCTGGACCCTAAACCGTCCCCGTCCCCTAACCCTGACCCTAGCCCGAACCCTAACCCTAACCCTTCCCCGAAGCCTGACCCTCACCCGTGCCCTAATCCTAACCAGTACGCTAACACTAACCCGCGCCCTCACACGCACGCTCCCCCTAAAGCGTTGCCGTACCCTCACCTGGACCCTAAACCGTCCCCGTCCCCTAACCCTAACCCTAGCCCGAACCCTAACCCTAACCCTTCCCCGAAGCCTGACCCTCACCCGTCCCCTAATCCTAACCCGTACGCTAACACTAACCCGCGCCCTCACACGCACGCTCCCCCTAAAGCGTTGCCGTACCCTCACCTGGACCCTAAACCGTCCCCGTCCCCTAACCCTAACCCTAGCCCGAACCCTAACCCTAACCCTTCCCCGAAGCCTGACCCTCACCCGTCCCCTAATACTAACCCGTACGCTAACACTAACCCGCACCCTCACACGCACGCTCCCCCTAAAGCGTTGCCGTACCCTCACCTGGACCCTAAACCGTCCCCGTCCCCTAACCCTGACCCTAGCCCGAACCCTAACCCTCACCCTTCCCCGAAGCCTGACCCTCACCCGTCCCCTAATCCTAACCCGTACGCTAACACTAACCCGCGCCCTCACACGCACGCTCCCCCTAAAGCGTTGCCGTACCCTCACCTGGACCCTAAACCGTCCCCGTCCCCTAACCCTAACCCTAGCCCGAACCCTAACCCTAACCCTTCCCCGAAGCCTGACCCTCACCCGTGCCCTAATCCTAACCCGTACGCTAACACTAACCCGCGCCCTCACACGCACGCTCCCCCTAAAGCGTTGCCGTACCCTCACCTGGACCCTAAACCGTCCCCGTCCCCTAACCCTAACCCTAGCCCGAACCCTAACCCTAACACTTCCCCGAAGCCTGACCCTCACCCGTGCCCTAATACTAACCAGTACGCTAACACTAACCCGCGCCCTCACACGCACGCTCCCCCTAAAGCGTTGCCATACCCTCACCTGGACCCTAAACCGTCCCCGTCCCCTAACCCTAACCCTAGCCCGAACCCTAACCCTAACCCTTCCCCGAAGCCTGACCCTCACCCGTGCCCTAATCCTAACCCGTACGCTAACACTAACCGGTGCCCTCACACGCACGCTCCCCCTAAAGCGTTGCCGTACCCTCACCTGGACCCTAAACCGTCCCCGTCCCCTAACCCTAACCCTAGCCCGAACCCTAACCCTAACCCTTCCCCGAAGCCTGACCCTCACCCGTGCCCTAATCCTAACCCGTACGCTAACACTAACCCGCGCCCTCACACGCACGCTCCCCCTAAAGCGTTGCCGTACCCTCACCTGGACCCTAAACCGTCCCCGTCCCCTAACCCTAACCCTAGCCCGAACCCTAACCCTAACCCTTCCCCGAAGCCTGACCCTCACCAGTCCCCTAATCCAAACCCATACGCTAACACTAACCCGCGCCCTCACACGCACGCTCCCCCTAAAGCGTTGCCGTACCCTCACCTGGACCCTAAACCGTCCCCGTCCCCTAACCCTAACCCTAGCCCGAACCCTAACCCTAAACCTTCCCCGAAGCCTGACCCTCACCCGTCCCCTAATCCTAACCCGTACGCTAACACTAACCCGCGCCCTCACACGCACGCTCCCCCTAAAGCGTTGCCATACCCTCACCTGAACCCTAAACCGTCCCCGTCCCCTAACCCTAACCCTAGCCCGAACCCTAACCCTAACCCTTCCCCGAAGCCTGACCCTCACCCGTGCCCTAATCCTAACCCGTACGCTAACACTAACCCGCGCCCTCACACGCACGCTCCCCCTAAAGCGTTGCCGTACCCTCACCTGGACCCTAAACCGTCCCCGTCCCCTAACCCTAACCCTAGCCCGAACCCTAACCCCAACCCTTCCCCGAAGCCTGACCCTCACCCGTCCCCTAATCCTAACCCGTACGCTAACACTAACCCGCGCCCTCACACGCACGCTCCCCCTAAAGCGTTGCCGTACCCTCACCTGGACCCTAAACCGTCCCCGTCCCCTAACCCTGACCCTAGCCCGAACCCTAACCCCAACCCTTCCCCGAAGCCTGACCCTCACCCGTCCCCTAATCCTAACCCGTACGCTAACACTAACCCGCGCCCTCACACGCACGCTCCCCCTAAAGCGTTGCCGTACCCTCACCTGGACCCTAAACCGTCCCCGTCCCCTAACCCTGACCCTAGCCCGAACCCTAACCCTAACCCTTCCCCGAAGCCTGACCCTCACCCGTGCCCTAATCCTAACCAGTACGCTAACACTAACCCGCGCCCTCACACGCACGCTCCCCCTAAAGCGTTGCCGTACCCTCACCTGGACCCTAAACCGTCCCCGTCCCCTAACCCTAACCCTAGCCCGAACCCTAACCCTAACCCTTCCCCGAAGCCTGACCCTCACCCGTCCCCTAATCCTAACCCGTACGCTAACACTAACCCGCGCCCTCACACGCACGCTCCCCCTAAAGCGTTGCCGTACCCTCACCTGGACCCTAAACCGTCCCCGTCCCCTAACCCTAACCCTAGCCCGAACCCTAACCCTAACCCTTCCCCGAAGCCTGACCCTCACCCGTCCCCTAATACTAACCCGTACGCTAACACTAACCCGCACCCTCACACGCACGCTCCCCCTAAAGCGTTGCCGTACCCTCACCTGGACCCTAAACCGTCCCCGTCCCCTAACCCTGACCCTAGCCCGAACCCTAACCCTCACCCTTCCCCGAAGCCTGACCCTCACCCGTCCCCTAATCCTAACCCGTACGCTAACACTAACCCGCGCCCTCACACGCACGCTCCCCCTAAAGCGTTGCCGTACCCTCACCTGGACCCTAAACCGTCCCCGTCCCCTAACCCTAACCCTAGCCCGAACCCTAACCCTAACCCTTCCCCGAAGCCTGACCCTCACCCGTGCCCTAATCCTAACCCGTACGCTAACACTAACCCGCGCCCTCACACGCACGCTCCCCCTAAAGCGTTGCCGTACCCTCACCTGGACCCTAAACCGTCCCCGTCCCCTAACCCTAACCCTAGCCCGAACCCTAACCCTAACACTTCCCCGAAGCCTGACCCTCACCCGTGCCCTAATACTAACCAGTACGCTAACACTAACCCGCGCCCTCACACGCACGCTCCCCCTAAAGCGTTGCCATACCCTCACCTGGACCCTAAACCGTCCCCGTCCCCTAACCCTAACCCTAGCCCGAACCCTAACCCTAACCCTTCCCCGAAGCCTGACCCTCACCCGTGCCCTAATCCTAACCCGTACGCTAACACTAACCGGTGCCCTCACACGCACGCTCCCCCTAAAGCGTTGCCGTACCCTCACCTGGACCCTAAACCGTCCCCGTCCCCTAACCCTAACCCTAGCCCGAACCCTAACCCTAACCCTTCCCCGAAGCCTGACCCTCACCCGTGCCCTAATCCTAACCCGTACGCTAACACTAACCCGCGCCCTCACACGCACGCTCCCCCTAAAGCGTTGCCGTACCCTCACCTGGACCCTAAACCGTCCCCGTCCCCTAACCCTAACCCTAGCCCGAACCCTAACCCTAACCCTTCCCCGAAGCCTGACCCTCACCAGTCCCCTAATCCAAACCCATACGCTAACACTAACCCGCGCCCTCACACGCACGCTCCCCCTAAAGCGTTGCCGTACCCTCACCTGGACCCTAAACCGTCCCCGTCCCCTAACCCTAACCCTAGCCCGAACCCTAACCCTAAACCTTCCCCGAAGCCTGACCCTCACCCGTCCCCTAATCCTAACCCGTACGCTAACACTAACCCGCGCCCTCACACGCACGCTCCCCCTAAAGCGTTGCCATACCCTCACCTGAACCCTAAACCGTCCCCGTCCCCTAACCCTAACCCTAGCCCGAACCCTAACCCTAACCCTTCCCCGAAGCCTGACCCTCACCCGTGCCCTAATCCTAACCCGTACGCTAACACTAACCCGCGCCCTCACACGCACGCTCCCCCTAAAGCGTTGCCGTACCCTCACCTGGACCCTAAACCGTCCCCGTCCCCTAACCCTAACCCTAGCCCGAACCCTAACCCTAACCCTTCCCCGAAGCCTGACCCTCACCCGTCCCCTAATCCTAACCCGTACGCTAACACTAACCCGCGCCCTCACACGCACGCTCCCCCTAAAGCGTTGCCGTACCCTCACCTGGACCCTAAACCGTCCCCGTCCCCTAACCCTAACCCTCGCCCGAACCCTAACCCTAACCCTTCCCCGAAGCCTGACCCTCACCCGTGCCCTAATCCTAACCCGTACGCTAACACTAACCCGCGCCCTCACACGCACGCTCCCCCTAAAGCGTTGCCGTACCCTCACATGGACCCTAAACCGTCCCCGTCCCCTAACCCTAACCCTAGCCCGAACCCTAACCCTAACCCTTCCCCGAAGCCTGACCCTCACCCGTGCCCTAATCCTAACCCGTACGCTAACACTAACCCGCGCCCTCACACGCACGCTCCCCCTAAAGCGTTGCCGTACCCTCACCTGGACCCTAAACCGTCCCCGTCCCCTAACCCTAACCCTAGCCCGAACCCTAACCCTAAACCTTCCCCGAAGCCTGACCCTCACCCGTCCCCTAATCCTAACCCGTACGCTAACACTAACCCGCGCCCTCACACGCACGCTCCCCCTAAAGCGTTGCCATACCCTCACCTGAACCCTAAACCGTCCCCGTCCCCTAACCCTAACCCTAGCCCGAACCCTAACCCTAACCCTTCCCCGAAGCCTGACCCTCACCCGTGCCCTAATCCTAACCCGTACGCTAACACTAACCCGCGCCCTCACACGCACGCTCCCCCTAAAGCGTTGCCGTACCCTCACCTGGACCCTAAACCGTCCCCGTCCCCTAACCCTAGCCCTAGCCCGAACCCTAACCCTAACCCTTCCCCGAAGCCTGACCCTCACCCGTCCCCTAATCCTAACCCGTACGCTAACACTAACCCGCGCCCTCACACGCACGCTCCCCCTAAAGCGTTGCCGTACCCTCACCTGGACCCTAAACCGTCCCCGTCCCCTAACCCTAACCCTAGCCCGAACCCTAACCCTAACCCTTCCCCGAAGCCTGACCCTCACCCGTGCCCTAATCCTAACCCGTACGCTAACACTAACCCGCGCCCTCACACGCACGCTCCCCCTAAAGCGTTGCCGTACCCTCACCTGGACCCTAAACCGTCCCCGTCCCCTAACCCTAACCCTAGCCCGAACCCTAACCCTAACCCTTCCCCGAAGCCTGACCCTCACCCGTCCCCTAATCCTAACCCGTACGCTAACACTAACCCGCGCCCTCACACGCACGCTCCCCCTAAAGCGTTGCCGTACCCTCAACTGGACCCTAAACCGTCCCCGTCCCCTAACCCTAACCCTAGCCCGAACCCTAACCCTAACCCTTCCCCGAAGCCTGACCCTCACCCGTCCCCTAATCCTAACCCGTACGCTAACACTAACCCGCGCCCTCACACGCACGCTCCCCCTAAAGCGTTGCCGTACCCTCACCTGGACCCTAAACCGTCCCCGTCCCCTAACCCTAACCCTAGCCCAAACCCTAACCCTAACCCTTCCCCGAAGCCTGACCCTCACCCGTCCCCTAATCCTAACCCGTACGCTAACAATAACCCGCGCCCTGACACACACGCTCCCCCTAAAGCGTTGCCGTACCCTCACCTGGACCCTAAACCGTCCCCATCCCCTAACCCTAACCCTAGCCCGAACCCTAAACCTAAACCTTCCCCGAAGCCTGACCCTCACCCGTGCCCTAATCCTAACGCGTACGCTAACACTAACCCGCGCCCTCACACGCACGCTCCCCCTAAAGCGTTGCCGTACCCTCACCTGGACCCTAAACCGTCCCCGTCCCCTAACCCTAACCCTAGCCCGAACCCTAAACCTAACCCTTCCCCGAAGCCTGACCCTCACCCGTCCCCTAATCCTAACCCGTACGCTAACACTAACCCGCGCCCTCACACGCACGCTCCCCCTAAAGCGTTGCCGTACCCTCACCTGGACCCTAAACCGTCCCCGTCCCCTAACCCTAACCCTAGCCCGAACCCTAACCCTAACCCTTCCCCGAAGCCTGACCCTCACCTGTGCCCTAATCCTAACCCGTACGCTAACACTAACCCGCGCCCTCACACGCACGCTCCCCCTAAAGCGTTGCCGTACCCTCACCTGGACCCTAAACCGTCCCCGTCCCCTAACCCTAACCCTAGCCCGAACCCTAACCCTAACCCTTCCCCGAAGCCTGACCCTCACCCGTGCCCTAATCCTAAACCGTACGCTAACACTAACCCGCGCCCTCACACGCACGCTCCCCCTAAAGCGTTGCCGTACCCTCACCTGAACCCTAAACCGTCCCCGTCCCCTAACCCTAACCCTAGCCCGAACCCTAACCCTAACCCTTCCCCGAAGCCTGACCCTCACCCGTGCCCTAATCCTAACCCATACGCTAACACTAACCCGCACCCTCACACGCACGCTCCCCCTAAAGCGTTGCCGTACCCTCACCTGGACCCTAAACCGTCCCCGTCCCCTAACCCTAACCCTAGCCCGAACCCTAACCCTCACCCTTCCCCGAAGCCTGACCCTCACCCGTCCCCTAATCCTAACCCGTACGCTAACACTAACCCGCGCCCTCACACGCACGCTCCCCCTAAAGCGTTGCCGTACCCTCACCTGGACCCTAAACCGTCCCCGTCCCCTAACCCTAACCCTAGCCCGAACCCTAACCCTAACCCTTCCCCGAAGCCTGACCCTCACCCGTGCCCTAATCCTAACCCGTACGCTAACACTAACCCGCGCCCTCACACGCACGCTCCCCCTAAAGCGTTGCCGTACCCTCACCTGGACCCTAAACCGTCCCCGTCCCCTAACCCTAACCCTAGCCCGAACCCTAACCCTAACACTTCCCCGAAGCCTGACCCTCACCCGTGCCCTAATACTAACCAGTACGCTAACACTAACCCGCGCCCTCACACGCACGCTCCCCCTAAAGCGTTGCCATACCCTCACCTGGACCCTAAACCGTCCCCGTCCCCTAACCCTAACCCTAGCCCGAACCCTAACCCTAACCCTTCCCCGAAGCCTGACCCTCACCCGTGCCCTAATCCTAACCCGTACGCTAACACTAACCGGTGCCCTCACACGCACGCTCCCCCTAAAGCGTTGCCGTACCCTCACCTGGACCCTAAACCGTCCCCGTCCCCTAACCCTAACCCTAGCCCGAACCCTAACCCTAACCCTTCCCCGAAGCCTGACCCTCACCCGTGCCCTAATCCTAACCCGTACGCTAACACTAACCCGCGCCCTCACACGCACGCTCCCCCTAAAGCGTTGCCGTACCCTCACCTGGACCCTAAACCGTCCCCGTCCCCTAACCCTAACCCTAGCCCGAACCCTAACCCTAACCCTTCCCCGAAGCCTGACCCTCACCAGTCCCCTAATCCAAACCCATACGCTAACACTAACCCGCGCCCTCACACGCACGCTCCCCCTAAAGCGTTGCCGTACCCTCACCTGGACCCTAAACCGTCCCCGTCCCCTAACCCTAACCCTAGCCCGAACCCTAACCCTAAACCTTCCCCGAAGCCTGACCCTCACCCGTCCCCTAATCCTAACCCGTACGCTAACACTAACCCGCGCCCTCACACGCACGCTCCCCCTAAAGCGTTGCCATACCCTCACCTGAACCCTAAACCGTCCCCGTCCCCTAACCCTAACCCTAGCCCGAACCCTAACCCTAACCCTTCCCCGAAGCCTGACCCTCACCCGTGCCCTAATCCTAACCCGTACGCTAACACTAACCCGCGCCCTCACACGCACGCTCCCCCTAAAGCGTTGCCGTACCCTCACCTGGACCCTAAACCGTCCCCGTCCCCTAACCCTAACCCTAGCCCGAACCCTAACCCTAACCCTTCCCCGAAGCCTGACCCTCACCCGTCCCCTAATCCTAACCCGTACGCTAACACTAACCCGCGCCCTCACACGCACGCTCCCCCTAAAGCGTTGCCGTACCCTCACCTGGACCCTAAACCGTCCCCGTCCCCTAACCCTAACCCTCGCCCGAACCCTAACCCTAACCCTTCCCCGAAGCCTGACCCTCACCCGTGCCCTAATCCTAACCCGTACGCTAACACTAACCCGCGCCCTCACACGCACGCTCCCCCTAAAGCGTTGCCGTACCCTCACATGGACCCTAAACCGTCCCCGTCCCCTAACCCTAACCCTAGCCCGAACCCTAACCCTAACCCTTCCCCGAAGCCTGACCCTCACCCGTCCCCTAATCCTAACCCGTACGCTAACACTAACCCGCGCCCTCACACGCACGCTCCCCCTAAAGCGTTGCCGTACCCTCAACTGGACCCTAAACCGTCCCCGTCCCCTAACCCTAACCCTAGCCCGAACCCTAACCCTAACCCTTCCCCGAAGCCTGACCCTCACCCGTCCCCTAATCCTAACCCGTACGCTAACACTAACCCGCGCCCTCACACGCACGCTCCCCCTAAAGCGTTGCCGTACCCTCACCTGGACCCTAAACCGTCCCCGTCCCCTAACCCTAACCCTAGCCCGAACCCTAACCCTAACCCTTCCCCGAAGCCTGACCCTCACCCGTCCCCTAATCCTAACCCGTACGCTAACAATAACCCGCGCCCTCACACACACGCTCCCCCTAAAGCGTTGCCGTACCCTCACCTGGACCCTAAACCGTCCCCATCCCCTAACCCTAACCCTAGCCCGAACCCTAAACCTAAACCTTCCCCGAAGCCTGACCCTCACCCGTGCCCTAATCCTAACGCGTACGCTAACACTAACCCGCGCCCTCACACGCACGCTCCCCCTAAAGCGTTGCCGTACCCTCACCTGGACCCTAAACCGTCCCCGTCCCCTAACCCTAACCCTAGCCCGAACCCTAAACCTAACCCTTCCCCGAAGCCTGACCCTCACCCGTCCCCTAATCCTAACCCGTACGCTAACACTAACCCGCGCCCTCACACGCACGCTCCCCCTAAAGCGTTGCCGTACCCTCACCTGGACCCTAAACCGTCCCCGTCCCCTAACCCTAACCCTAGCCCGAACCCTAACCCTAACCCTTCCCCGAAGCCTGACCCTCACCTGTGCCCTAATCCTAACCCGTACGCTAACACTAACCCGCGCCCTCACACGCACGCTCCCCCTAAAGCGTTGCCGTACCCTCACCTGGACCCTAAACCGTCCCCGTCCACTAACCCTAACCCTAGCCCGAACCCTAACCCTAACCCTTCCCCGAAGCCTGACCCTCACCCGTGCCCTAATCCTAAACCGTACGCTAACACTAACCCGCGCCCTCACACGCACGCTCCCCCTAAAGCGTTGCCATACCCTCACCTGGACCCTAAACCGTCCCCGTCCCCTAACCCTAACCATAGCCCGAACCCTAACCCTAACCCTTCCCCAAAGCCTGACCCTCACTCGTCCCCTAATCCTAACCCGTACGCTAACACTAACCCGCGCCCTCACACGCACGCTCCCCCTAAAGCGTTGCCGTACCCTCACCTGGACCCTAAACCGTCCCCGTCCCCTAACCCTAACCCTAGCCCGAACCCTAACCCTAACCCTTCCCCGAAGCCTGACCCTCACCCGTGCCCTAATCCTAACCCGTACGCTAACACTAACCGGCGCCCTAACACGCACGCTCCCCCTAAAGCGTTGCCGTACCCTCACCTGGACCCTAAACCGTCCCCGTCCCCTAACCCTAACCCTAGCCCGAACCCTAACCCTAACCCTTCCCCGAAGCCTGACCCTCACCCGTCCCCTAATCCTAACCCGTACGCTAACACTAACCCGCGCCCTCACACGCACGCTCCCCGTAAAGCGTTGCCGTACCCTCACCTGGACCCTAAACCGTCCCCGTCCCCTAACTCTAACCCTAGCCCGAACCCTAACCGTAACCCTTCCCCGAAGCCTGACCCTCACCCGTCCCCTAATCCTAACCCGTACGCTAACACTAACCCGCGCTCTCACACACACGCTCCCCCTAAAGCGTTGCCGTACCCTCACCTGGACCCTAAACCGTCCCCATCCCCTAACCCTAACCCTAGCCCGAACCCTAACCCTAACCCTTCCCCGAAGCCTGACCCTCACCAGTCCACTAATCCTAACCCGTACGCTAACACTAACCCGCGCCCTCACACGCACGCTCCCCCTAAAGCGTTGCCGTACCCTCACCTGGACCCTAAACCGTCCCCGTCCCCTAACCCTAACCCTAGCCCGAACCCTAACCCTAACCCTTCCCCGAAGCCTGACCCTCACCAGTCCCCTAATCCTAACCCGTACGCTAACACTAACCCGCGCCCTCACACGCACGCTCCCCCTAAAGCGTTGCCGTACCCTCACCTGGACCCTAAACCGTCCCCGTCCCCTAACCCTAACCCTAGCCCGAACCCTAACCCTAACCCTTCCCCGAAGCCTGACCCTCACCCGTCCCCTAATCCTAACCCGTACGCTAACACTAACCCGCGCCCTCACACGCACGCTCCCCCTAAAGCGTTGCCGTACCCTCACCTGAACCCTAAACCGTCCCCGTCCCCTAACCCTAACCCTAGCCCGAACCCTAACCCTAACCCTTCCCCGAAGCCTGACCCTCACCCGTGCCCTAATCCTAACCCGTACGCTAACACTATCCCGCGCCCTCACACGCACGCTCCCCCTAAAGCGTTGCCGTACCCTCACCTGGACCCTAAACCGTCCCCGTCCCCTAACCCTAACCCTAGCCCGAACCCTAACCCCAACCCTTCCCCGAAGCCTGACCCTCACCTGTCCCCTAATCCTAACCCGTACGCTAACACTAACCCGCGGCCTCACACGCACGCTCCCCCTAAAGCGTTGCCGTACCCTCACCTGGACCCTAAACCGTCCCCGTCCCCTAACCCTGACCCTAGCCCGAACCCTAACCCTAACCCTTCCCCGAAGCCTGACCCTCACCCGTGCCCTAATCCTAACCCGTACGCTAACACTAACCCGCGCCCTCACACGCACGCTCCCCCTAAAGCGTTGCCGTACCCTCACCTGGACCCTAAACCGTCCCCGTCCCCTAACCCTAACCCTAGCCCGAACCCTAACCCTAACACTTCCCCGAAGCCTGACCCTCACCCGTGCCCTAATCCTAACCCGTACGCTAACACTAACCCGCGCCCTCACACGCACGCTCCCCCTAAAGCGTTGCCGTACCCTCACCTGGACCCTAAACCGTCCCCGTCCCCTAACCCTAACCCTAGCCCGAACCCTAACCCTAACCCTTCCCCGAAGCCTGACCCTCACCCGTCCCCTAATCCTAACCCGTACGCTAACACTAACCCGCGCCCTCACACGCACGCTCCCCCTAAAGCGTTGCCGTACCCTCACCTGGACCCTAAACCGTCCCCGTCCCCTAACCCTAACCCTCGCCCGAACCCTAACCCTAACCCTTCCCCGAAGCCTGACCCTCACCCGTGCCCTAATCCTAACCCGTACGCTAACACTAACCCGCGCCCTCACACGCACGCTCCCCCTAAAGCGTTGCCGTACCCTCACATGGACCCTAAACCGTCCCCGTCCCCTAACCCTAACCCTAGCCCGAACCCTAACCCTAACCCTTCCCCGAAGCCTGACCCTCACCCGTCCCCTAATCCTAACCCGTACGCTAACACTAACCCGCGCCCTCACACGCACGCTCCCCCTAAAGCGTTGCCGTACCCTCAACTGGACCCTAAACCGTCCCCGTCCCCTAACCCTAACCCTAGCCCGAACCCTAACCCTAACCCTTCCCCGAAGCCTGACCCTCACCCGTCCCCTAATCCTAACCCGTACGCTAACACTAACCCGCGCCCTCACACGCACGCTCCCCCTAAAGCGTTGCCGTACCCTCACCTGGACCCTAAACCGTCCCCGTCCCCTAACCCTAACCCTAGCCCGAACCCTAACCCTAACCCTTCCCCGAAGCCTGACCCTCACCCGTCCCCTAATCCTAACCCGTACGCTAACAATAACCCGCGCCCTCACACACACGCTCCCCCTAAAGCGTTGCCGTACCCTCACCTGGACCCTAAACCGTCCCCATCCCCTAACCCTAACCCTAGCCCGAACCCTAAACCTAAACCTTCCCCGAAGCCTGACCCTCACCCGTGCCCTAATCCTAACGCGTACGCTAACACTAACCCGCGCCCTCACACGCACGCTCCCCCTAAAGCGTTGCCGTACCCTCACCTGGACCCTAAACCGTCCCCGTCCCCTAACCCTAACCCTAGCCCGAACCCTAAACCTAACCCTTCCCCGAAGCCTGACCCTCACCCGTCCCCTAATCCTAACCCGTACGCTAACACTAACCCGCGCCCTCACACGCACGCTCCCCCTAAAGCGTTGCCGTACCCTCACCTGGACCCTAAACCGTCCCCGTCCCCTAACCCTAACCCTAGCCCGAACCCTAACCCTAACCCTTCCCCGAAGCCTGACCCTCACCTGTGCCCTAATCCTAACCCGTACGCTAACACTAACCCGCGCCCTCACACGCACGCTCCCCCTAAAGCGTTGCCGTACCCTCACCTGGACCCTAAACCGTCCCCGTCCCCTAACCCTAACCCTAGCCCGAACCCTAACCCTAACCCTTCCCCGAAGCCTGACCCTCACCCGTGCCCTAATCCTAAACCGTACGCTAACACTAACCCGCGCCCTCACACGCACGCTCCCCCTAAAGCGTTGCCATACCCTCACCTGGACCCTAAACCGTCCCCGTCCCCTAACCCTAACCATAGCCCGAACCCTAACCCTAACCCTTCCCCAAAGCCTGACCCTCACTCGTCCCCTAATCCTAACCCGTACGCTAACACTAACCCGCGCCCTCACACGCACGCTCCCCCTAAAGCGTTGCCGTACCCTCACCTGGACCCTAAACCGTCCCCGTCCCCTAACCCTAACCCTAGCCCGAACCCTAACCCTAACCCTTCCCCGAAACCTGACCCTCACCCGTGCCCCAATCCTAACCCGTACGCTAACACTAACCCGCGCCCTCACACGCACGCTCCCCCTAAAGCGTTGCCGTACCCTCACCTGGACTCTAAACCGTCCCCGTCCCCTAACCCTAACCCTAGCCCGAACCCTAACCCTAACCCTTCCCCGAAGCCTGACCCTCACCCGTGCCCTAATCCTAACCCGTACGCTAACACTAACCGGCGCCCTAACACGCACGCTCCCCCTAAAGCGTTGCCGTACCCTCACCTGGACCCTAAACCGTCCCCGTCCCCTAACCCTAACCCTAGCCCGAACCCTAACCCTAACCCTTCCCCGAAGCCTGACCCTCACCCGTCCCCTAATCCTAACCCGTACGCTAACACTAACCCGCGCCCTCACACGCACGCTCCCCGTAAAGCGTTGCCGTACCCTCACCTGGACCCTAAACCGTCCCCGTCCCCTAACTCTAACCCTAGCCCGAACCCTAACCGTAACCCTTCCCCGAAGCCTGACCCTCACCCGTCCCCTAATCCTAACCCGTACGCTAACACTAACCCGCGCTCTCACACACACGCTCCCCCTAAAGCGTTGCCGTACCCTCACCTGGACCCTAAACCGTCCCCATCCCCTAACCCTAACCCTAGCCCGAACCCTAACCCTAACCCTTCCCCGAAGCCTGACCCTCACCAGTCCACTAATCCTAACCCGTACGCTAACACTAACCCGCGCCCTCACACGCACGCTCCCCCTAAAGCGTTGCCGTACCCTCACCTGGACCCTAAACCGTCCCCGTCCCCTAACCCTAACCCTAGCCCGAACCCTAACCCTAACCCTTCCCCGAAGCCTGACCCTCACCAGTCCCCTAATCCTAACCCGTACGCTAACACTAACCCGCGCCCTCACACGCACGCTCCCCCTAAAGCGTTGCCGTACCCTCACCTGGACCCTAAACCGTCCCCGTCCCCTAACCCTAACCCTAGCCCGAACCCTAACCCTAACCCTTCCCCGAAGCCTGACCCTCACCCGTCCCCTAATCCTAACCCGTACGCTAACACTAACCCGCGCCCTCACACGCACGCTCCCCCTAAAGCGTTGCCGTACCCTCACCTGAACCCTAAACCGTCCCCGTCCCCTAACCCTAACCCTAGCCCGAACCCTAACCCTAACCCTTCCCCGAAGCCTGACCCTCACCCGTGCCCTAATCCTAACCCGTACGCTAACACTATCCCGCGCCCTCACACGCACGCTCCCCCTAAAGCGTTGCCGTACCCTCACCTGGACCCTAAACCGTCCCCGTCCCCTAACCCTAACCCTAGCCCGAACCCTAACCCCAACCCTTCCCCGAAGCCTGACCCTCACCTGTCCCCTAATCCTAACCCGTACGCTAACACTAACCCGCGCCCTCACACGCACGCTCCCCCTAAAGCGTTGCCGTACCCTCACCTGGACCCTAAACCGTCCCCGTCCCCTAACCCTGACCCTAGCCCGAACCCTAACCCTAACCCTTCCCCGAAGCCTGACCCTCACCCGTGCCCTAATCCTAACCCGTACGCTAACACTAACCCGCGCCCTCACACGCACGCTCCCCCTAAAGCGTTGCCGTACCCTCACCTGGACCCTAAACCGTCCCCGTCCCCTAACCCTAACCCTAGCCCGAACCCTAACCCTAACACTTCCCCGAAGCCTGACCCTCACCCGTGCCCTAATCCTAACCCGTACGCTAACACTAACCCGCGCCCTCACACGCACGCTCCCCCTAAAGCGTTGCCGTACCCTCACCTGGACCCTAAACCGTCCCCGTCCCCTAACCCTAACCCTAGCCCGAACCCTAACCCTAACCCTTCCCCGAAGCCTGACCCTCACCCGTCCCCTAATCCTAACCCGTACGCTAACACTAACCCGCGCCCTCACACGCACGCTCCCCCTAAAGCGTTGCCGTACCCTCACCTGGACCCTAAACCGTCCCCGTCCCCTAACCCTAACCCTAGCCCGAACCCTAACCGTAACCCTTCCCCGAAGCCTGACCCTCACCCGTCCCCTAATCCTAACCCGTACGCTAACACTAACCCGCGCCCTCACACACACGCTCCCCCTAAAGCGTTGCCGTACCCTCACCTGGACCCTAAACCGTCCCCATCCACTAACCCTAACCCTAGCCCGAACCCTAACCCTAACCCTTCCCCGAAGCCTGACCCTCACCAGTCCCCTAATCCTAACCCGTACGCTAACACTAACCCGCGCCCTCACACGCACGCTCCCCCTAAAGCGTTGCCGTACCCTCACCTGGACCCTAAACCGTCCCCGTCCCCTAACCCTAACCCTAGCCCCAACCCTAACCCTAACCCTTCCCCGAAGCCTGACCCTCACCAGTCCCCTAATCCTAACCCGTACGCTAACACTAACCCGCGCCCTCACACGCACGCTCCCCCTAAAGCGTTGCCGTACCCTCACCTGGACCCTAAACCGTCCCCATCCCCTAACCCTAACCCTAGCCCGAACCCTAACCCTAACCCTTCCCCGAAGCCTGACCCTCAACCGTCCCCTAATCCTAACCCGTACGCTAACACTAACCCGCGCCCTCACATGCACGCTCCCCCTAAAGCGTTGCCGTACCCTCACCTGAACCCTAAACCGTCCCCGTCCCCTAACCCTAACCCTAGCCCGAACC
This sequence comes from Delphinus delphis, assembly GCF_949987515.2. Taxonomy (NCBI): domain Eukaryota; kingdom Metazoa; phylum Chordata; class Mammalia; order Artiodactyla; family Delphinidae; genus Delphinus; species Delphinus delphis. The sequence goes on from NW_027192712.1 coordinate 33,735, forward strand.
CTAACCCTAACCCTTCCCCGAAGCCTGACCCTCACCCGTGCCCTAATCCTAACCCATACGCTAACACTAACCCGCACCCTCACACGCACGCTCCCCCTAAAGCGTTGCCGTACCCTCACCTGGACCCTAAACCGTCCCCGTCCCCTAACCCTAACCCTAGCCCGAACCCTAACCCTCACCCTTCCCCGAAGCCTGACCCTCACCCGTCCCCTAATCCTAACCCGTACGCTAACACTAACCCGCGCCCTCACACGCACGCTCCCCCTAAAGCGTTGCCGTACCCTCACCTGGACCCTAAACCGTCCCCGTCCCCTAACCCTAACCCTAGCCCGAACCCTAACCCTAACCCTTCCCCGAAGCCTGACCCTCACCCGTGCCCTAATCCTAACCCGTACGCTAACACTAACCCGCGCCCTCACACGCACGCTCCCCCTAAAGCGTTGCCGTACCCTCACCTGGACCCTAAACCGTCCCCGTCCCCTAACCCTAACCCTAGCCCGAACCCTAACCCTAACACTTCCCCGAAGCCTGACCCTCACCCGTCCCCTAATCCTAACCAGTACGCTAACACTAACCCGCGCCCTCACACGCACGCTCCCCCTAAAGCGTTGCCATACCCTCACCTGAACCCTAAACCGTCCCCGTCCCCTAACCCTAACCCTAGCCCGAACCCTAACCCTAACCCTTCCCCGAAGCCTGACCCTCACCCGTGCCCTAATCCTAACCCGTACGCTAACACTAACCGGTGCCCTCACACGCACGCTCCCCCTAAAGCGTTGCCGTACCCTCACCTGGACCCTAAACCGTCCCCGTCCCCTAACCCTAACCCTAGCCCGAACCCTAACCCTAACCCTTCCCCGAAGCCTGACCCTCACCCGTCCCCTAATCCTAACCCGTACGCTAACACTAACCCGCGCCCTCACACGCACGCTCCCCCTAAAGCGTTGCCGTACCCTCACCTGGACCCTAAACCGTCCCCGTCCCCTAACCCTAACCCTAGCTCGAACCCTAACCCTAACCCTTCCCCGAAGCCTGACCCTCACCAGTCCCCTAATCCAAACCCATACGCTAACACTAACCCGCGCCCTCACACGCACGCTCCCCCTAAAGCGTTGCCGTACCCTCACCTGGACCCTAAACCGTCCCCGTCCCCTAACCCTAACCCTAGCCCGAACCCTAACCCTAAACCTTCCCCGAAGCCTGACCCTCACCCGTCCCCTAATCCTAACCCGTACGCTAACACTAACCCGCGCCCTCACACGCACGCTCCCCCTAAAGCGTTGCCATACCCTCACCTGAACCCTAAACCGTCCCCGTCCCCTAACCCTAACCCTAGCCCGAACCCTAACCCTAACCCTTCCCCGAAGCCTGACCCTCACCCGTGCCCTAATCCTAACCCGTACGCTAACACTAACCCGCGCCCTCACACGCACGCTCCCCCTAAAGCGTTGCCGTACCCTCACCTGGACCCTAAACCGTCCCCGTCCCCTAACCCTAACCCTAGCCCGAACCCTAACCCTAACCCTTCCCCGAAGCCTGACCCTCACCCGTCCCCTAATCCTAACCCGTACACTAACACTAACCCGCGCCCTCACACGCACGCTCCCCCTAAAGCGTTGCCGTACCCTCACCTGGACCCTAAACCGTCCCCGTCCCCTAACCCTAACCCTAGCCCGAACCCTAACCCTAACCCTTCCCCGAAGCCTGACCCTCACCCGTGCCCTAATCCTAACCCGTACGCTAACACTAACCCGCGCCCTCACACGCACGCTCCCCCTAAAGCGTTGCCGTACCCTCACCTGGACCCTAAACCGTCCCCGTCCCCTAACCCTAACCCTAGCCCGAACCCTAACCCTAACCCTTCCCCGAAGCCTGACCCTCACCCGTCCCCTAATCCTAACCCGTACGCTAACACTAACCCGCGCCCTCACACGCACGCTCCCCCTAAAGCGTTGCCGTACCCTCAACTGGACCCTAAACCGTCCCCGTCCCCTAACCCTAACCCTAGCCCGAACCCTAACCCTAACCCTTCCCCGAAGCCTGACCCTCACCCGTCCCCTAATCCTAACCCGTACGCTAACACTAACCCGCGCCCTCACACGCACGCTCCCCCTAAAGCGTTGCCGTACCCTCACCTGGACCCTAAACCGTCCCCGTCCCCTAACCCTAACCCTAGCCCGAACCCTAACCCTAACCCTTCCCCGAAGCCTGACCCTCACCCGTCCCCTAATCCTAACCCGTACGCTAACAATAACCCGCGCCCTCACACACACGCTCCCCCTAAAGCGTTGCCGTACCCTCACCTGGACCCTAAACCGTCCCCATCCCCTAACCCTAACCCTAGCCCGAACCCTAAACCTAACCCTTCCCCGAAGCCTGACCCTCACCCGTCCCCTAATCCTAACGCGTACGCTAACACTAACCCGCGCCCTCACACGCACGCTCCCCCTAAAGCGTTGCCGTACCCTCACCTGGACCCTAAACCGTCCCCGTCCCCTAACCCTAACCCTAGCCCGAACCCTAAACCTAACCCTTCCCCGAAGCCTGACCCTCACCCGTCCCCTAATCCTAACCCGTACGCTAACACTAACCCGCGCCCTCACACGCACGCTCCCCCTAAAGCGTTGCCGTACCCTCACCTGGACCCTAAACCGTCCCCGTCCCCTAACCCTAACCCTAGCCCGAACCCTAACCCTAACCCTTCCCCGAAGCCTGACCCTCACCCGTGCCCTAATCCTAACCCGTACGCTAACACTATCCCGCGCCCTCACACGCACGCTCCCCCTAAAGCGTTGCCGTACCCTCACCTGGACCCTAAACCGTCCCCGTCCCCTAACCCTAACCCTAGCCCAAACCCTAACCCTAACCCTTCCCCGAAACCTGACCCTCACCCGTGCCCTAATCCTAACCCGTACGCTAACACTAACCCGCGCCCTCACACGCATGCTCCCCCTAAAGCGTTGCCGTACCCTCACCTGGACCCTAAACCGTCCCCGTCCCCTAACCCTAACCCTTCCCCGAAGCCTGACCCTCACCCGTGCCCTAATCCTAACCTGTACGCTAACACTAACCCACGCCCTCACACGCACGCTCCCCCTAAAGCGTTGCCGTACCCTCACCTGGACCCTAAACCGTCCACGTCCCCTAACCCTAACCCTAGCCCGAACCCTAACCCTAACCCTTCCCCGAAGCCTGACCCTCACCCGTCCCCTAATCCTCACCCGTACGCTAACACTAACCCGCGCCCTCACACGCACGCTCCCCCTAAAGTGTTGCCGTACCCTCACCTGGACCCTAAACCGTCCCTGTCCAAAAACCCTAACCCTAGCCCGAACCCTAACCGTAACCCTTCCCCGAAGCCTGACCCTCACCCGTCCCCTAATCCTAACCCGTACGCTAACACTAACCCGCGCCCTCACACACACGCTCCCCCTAAAGCGTTGCCGTACCCTCACCTGGACCCTAAACCGTCCCCATCCCCTATCCCTAACCCTAGCCCGAACCCTAACCCTAACCCTTCCCCGAAGCCTGACCCTCACGAGTCCCCTAATCCTAACCCGTACGCTAACACTAACCCGCGCCCTCACACGCACGCTCCCCCTAAAGCGTTGCCGTACCCTCACCTGGACCCTAAACCGTCCCCGTCCCCTAACCCTAACCCTAGCCCGAACCCTAACCCTAACCCTTCCCCGAAGCCTGACCCTCACCAGTCCCCTAATCCTAACCCGTACGCTAACACTAACCCGCGCCCTCACACGCACGCTCCCCCTAAAGCGTTGCCGTACCCTCACCTGGACCCTAAACCGTCCCCGTCCCCTAACCCTAACCCTAGCCCGAACCCTAACCCTAACCCTTCCCCGAAGCCTGACCCTCACCAGTCCCCTAATCCTAACCCGTACGCTAACACTAACCCGCGCCCTCACACGCACGCTCCCCCTAAAGCGTTGCCGTACCCTCACCTGGACCCTAAACCGTCCCCGTCCCCTAACCCTAACCCTAGCCCGAACCCTAACCCTAACCCTTCCCCGAAGCCTGACCCTCACCCGTCCCCTAATCCTAACCCGTACGCTAACACTAACCCGCGCCCTCACACGCACGCTTCCCCTAAAGCGTTGCCGTACCCTCACCTGGACCCTAAACCGTCCCCGTCCCCTAACCCTAACCCTAGCCCGAACCCTAACCCTAACCCTTCCCCGAAGCCTGACCCTCACCCGTGCCCTAATCCTAACCCGTACGCTAACACTAACCCGCGCCCTCACACGCACGCTCCCCCTAAAGCGTTGCCGTACCCTCACCTGGACCCTAAACCGTCCCCGTCCCCTAACCCTAACCATAGCCCGAACCCTAACCCTAACCCTTCCCCGAAGCCTGACCCTCACCCGTGCCCTAATCCTAACCCGTACGCTAACACTATCCCGCGCCCTCACACGCACGCTCCCCCTAAAGCGTTGCCGTACCCTCACCTGGACCCTAAACCGTCCCCGTCCCCTAACCCTAACCCTAGCCCGAACCCTAACCCTAACCCTTCCCCGAAGCCTGACCCTCACCCGTCCCCTAATCCTAACCCGTACGCTAACACTAACCCGCGCCCTCACACGCACGCTCCCCCTAAAGCGTTGCCGTACCCTCAACTGGACCCTAAACCGTCCCCGTCCCCTAACCCTAACCCTAGCCCGAACCCTAACCCTAACCCTTCCCCGAAGCCTGACCCTCACCCGTCCCCTAATCCTAACCCGTACGCTAACACTAACCCGCGCCCTCACACGCACGCTCCCCCTAAAGCGTTGCCGTACCCTCACCTGGACCCTAAACCGTCCCCGTCCCCTAACCCTAACCCTAGCCCGAACCCTAACCCTAACCCTTCCCCGAAGGCTGACCCTCACCCGTCCCCTAATCCTAACCCGTACGCTAACAATAACCCGCGCCCTCACACACACGCTCCCCCTAAAGCGTTGCCGTACCCTCACCTGGACCCTAAACCGTCCCCATCCCCTAACCCTAACCCTAGCCCGAACCCTAAACCTAACCCTTCCCAGAAGCCTGACCCTCACCCGTCCCCTAATCCTAACGCGTACGCTAACACTAACCCGCGCCCTCACACGCACGCTCCCCCTAAAGCGTTGCCGTACCCTCACCTGGACCCTAAACCGTCCCCGTCCCCTAACCCTAACCCTAGCCCGAACCCTAAACCTAACCCTTCCCCGAAGCCTGACCCTCACCCGTCCCCTAATCCTAACCCGTACGCTAACACTAACCCGCGCCCTCACACGCACGCTCCCCCTAAAGCGTTGCCGTACCCTCACCTGGACCCTAAACCGTCCCCGTCCCCTAACCCTAACCCTAGCCCGAACCCTAACCCTAACCCTTCCCCGAAGCCTGACCCTCACCTGTGCCCTAATCCTAACCCGTACGCTAACACTAACCCGCGCCCTCACACGCACGCTCCCCCTAAAGCGTTGCCGTACCCTCACCTGGACCCTAAACCGTCCCCGTCCCCTAACCCTAACCCTAGCCCGAACCCTAACCCTAACCCTTCCCCGAAGCCTGACCCTCACCCGTCCCCTAATCCTAACCCGTACGCTAACACTAACCCGCGCCCTCACACGCACGCTCCCCCTAAAGCGTTGCCGTACCCTCACCTGGACCCTAAACCGTCCCTGTCCCCTAACCCTAACCCTAGCCCGAAGCCTAACCGTAACCCTTCCCCGAAGCCTGACCCTCACCCGTCCCCTAATCCTAACCCGTACGCTAACACTAACCCGCGCCCTCACACACACGCTCCCCCTAAAGCGTTGCCGTACCCTCACCTGGACCCTATACCGTCCCCATCCCCTAACCCTAACCCTAGCCCGAACCCTAACCCTAACCCTTCCCCGAAGCCTGACCCTCACCAGTCCCCTAATCCTAACCCGTACGCTAACACTAACCCGCGCCCTCACACGCACGCTCCCCCTAAAGCGTTGCCGTACCCTCACCTGGACCCTAAACCGTCCCCGTCCCCTAACCCTAACCCTAGCCCAAACCCTAACCCTAACCCTTCCCCGAAACCTGACCCTCACCCGTGCCCTAATCCTAACCCGTACGCTAACACTAACCCGCGCCCTCACACGCATGCTCCCCCTAAAGCGTTGCCGTACCCTCACCTGGACCCTAAACCGTCCCCGTCCCCTAACCCTAACCCTTCCCCGAAGCCTGACCCTCACCCGTGCCCTAATCCTAACCTGTACGCTAACACTAACCCACGCCCTCACACGCACGCTCCCCCTAAAGCGTTGCCGTACCCTCACCTGGACCCTAAACCGTCCCCGTCCCCTAACCCTAACCCTAGCCCGAACCCTAACCCTAACCCTTCCCCGAAGCCTGACCCTCACCCGTCCCCTAATCCTCACCCGTACACTAACACTAACCCGCGCCCTCACACGCACGCTCCCCCTAAAGTGTTGCCGTACCCTCACCTGGACCCTAAACCGTCCCTGTCCCCTAACCCTAACCCTAGCCCGAACCCTAACCGTAACCCTTCCCCGAAGCCTGACCCTCACCCGTCCCCTAATCCTAACCCGTACGCTAACACTAACCCGCGCCCTCACACACACGCTCCCCCTAAAGCGTTGCCGTACCCTCACCTGGACCCTAAACCGTCCCCATCCCCTAACCCTAACCCTAGCCCGAACCCTAACCCTAACCCTTCCCCGAAGCCTGACCCTCACGAGTCCCCTAATCCTAACCCGTACGCTAACACTAACCCGCGCCCTCACACGCACGCTCCCCCTAAAGCGTTGCCGTACCCTCACCTGGACCCTAAACCGTCCCCGTCCCCTAACCCTAACCCTAGCCCGAACCCTAACCCTAACCCTTCCCCGAAGCCTGACCCTCACCAGTCCCCTAATCCTAACCCGTACGCTAACACTAACCCGCGCCCTCACACGCACGCTCCCCCTAAAGCGTTGCCGTACCCTCACCTGGACCCTAAACCGTCCCCGTCCCCTAACCCTAACCCTAGCCCGAACCCTAACCCTAACCCTTCCCCGAAGCCTGACCCTCACCAGTCCCCTAATCCTAACCCGTACGCTAACACTAACCCGCGCCCTCACACGCACGCTCCCCCTAAAGCGTTGCCGTACCCTCACCTGGACCCTAAACCGTCCCCGTCCCCTAACCCTAACCCTAGCCCGAACCCTAACCCTAACCCTTCCCCGAAGCCTGACCCTCACCCGTCCCCTAATCCTAACCCGTACGCTAACACTAACCCGCGCCCTCACACGCACGCTCCCCCTAAAGCGTTGCCGTACCCTCACCTGGACCCTAAACCGTCCCCGTCCCCTAACCCTAACCCTAGCCCGAACCCTAACCCTAACCCTTCCCCGAAGCCTGACCCTCACCCGTGCCCTAATCCTAACCCGTACGCTAACACTAACCCGCGCCCTCACACGCACGCTCCCCCTAAAGCGTTGCCGTACCCTCACCTGGACCCTAAACCGTCCCCGTCCCCTAACCCTAACCATAGCCCGAACCCTAACCCTAACCCTTCCCCGAAGCCTGACCCTCACCCGTGCCCTAATCCTAACCCGTACGCTAACACTATCCCGCGCCCTCACACGCACGCTCCCCCTAAAGCGTTGCCGTACCCTCACCTGGACCCTAAACCGTCCCCGTCCCCTAACCCTAACCCTAGCCCGAACCCTAACCCTAACCCTTCCCCGAAGCCTGACCCTCACCCGTCCCCTAATCCTAACCCGTACGCTAACACTAACCCGCGCCCTCAAACGCACGCTCCCCCTAAAGCGTTGCCGTACCCTCACCTGGACCCTAAACCGTCCCCGTCCCCTAACCCTGAACCTAGCCCGAACCCTAACCCTAACCCTTCCCCGAAGCCTGACCCTCACCCGTGCCCTAATCCTAACCCGTACGCTAACACTAACCCGCGCCCTCACACGCACGCTCCCCCTAAAGCGTTGCCGTACCCTCACCTGGACCCTAAACCGTCCCCGTCCCCTAACCCTAACCCTAGCCCGAACCCTAACCCTAACCCTTCCCCGAAGCCTGACCCTCACCCGTCCCCTAATCCTAACCCGTACGCTAACACTAACCCGCGCCCTCACACGCACGCTCCCCCTAAAGCGTTGCCGTACCCTCACCTGGACCCTAAACCGTCCCCGTCCCCTAACCCTAACCCTAGCCCGAACCCTAACCGTAACCCTTCCCCGAAGCCTGACCCTCACCCGTCCCCTAATCCTAACCCGTACGCTAACACTAACCCGCGCCCTCACACACACGCTCCCCCTAAAGCGTTGCCGTACCCTCACCTGGACCCTAAACCATCCCCATCCCCTAACCCTAACCCTAGCCCGAACCCTAACCCTAACCCTTCCCCGAAGCCTGACCCTCACCAGTCCCCTAATCCTAACCCGTACGCTAACACTAACCCGCGCCCTCACACGCACGCTCCCCCTAAAGCGTTGCCGTACCCTCACCTGGACCCTAAACCGTCCCCGTCCCCTAACCCTAACCCTAGCCCGAACCCTAACCCTAACCCTTCCCCGAAGCCTGACCCTCACCAGTCCCCTAATCCTAACCCGTACGCTAACACTAACCCGCGCCCTCACACGCACGCTCCCCCTAAAGCGTTGCCGTACCCTCACCTGGACCCTAAACCGTCCCCGTCCCCTAACCCTAACCCTAGCCCGAACCCTAACCCTAACCCTTCCCCGAAGCCTGACCCTCACCCGTCCCCTAATCCTAACCCGTACGCTAACACTAACCCGCGCCCTCACACGCACGCTCCCCCTAAAGCGTTGCCGTACCCTCACCTGAACCCTAAACCGTCCCCGTCCCCTAACCCTAACCCTAGCCCGAACCCTAACCCTAACCCTTCCCCGAAGCCTGACCCTCACCCGTGCCCTAATCCTAACCCGTACGCTAACACTAACCCGCGCCCTCACACGCACGCTCCCCCTAAAGCGTTGCCGTACCCTCACCTGGACCCTAAACCGTCCCCGTCCCCTAACCCTAACCCTAGCCCGAACCCTAACCCTAACCCTTCCCCGAAGCCTGACCCTCACCCGTCCCCTAATCCTAACCCGTACGCTAACACTAACCCGCGCCCTCACACGCACGCTCCCCCTAAAGCGTTGCCGTACCCTCACCTGGACCCTAAACCGTCCCCGTCCCCTAACCCTAACCCTAGCCCGAACCCTAACCCTAACCCTTCCCCGAAGCCTGACCCTCACCCGTGCCCTAATCCTAACCCGTACGCTAACACTAACCCGCGCCCTCACACGCACGCTCCCCCTAAAGCGTTGCCGTACCCTCACCTGGACCCTAAACCGTCCCCGTCCCCTAACCCTAACCCTAGCCCGAACCCTAACCCTAACCCTTCCCCGAAGCCTGACCCTCACCCGTGCCCTAATCCTAACCCGTACGCTAACACTAACCCGCGCCCTCACACGCACGCTTCCCCTAAAGCGTTGCCGTACCCTCACCTGGACCCTAAACCGTCCCCGTCCCCTAACCCTAACCATAGCCCGAACCCTAACCCTAACCCTTCCCCGAAGCCTGACCCTCACCCGTGCCCTAATCCTAACCCGTACGCTAACACTATCCCGCGCCCTCACACGCACGCTCCCCCTAAAGCGTTGCCGTACCCTCACCTGGACCCTAAACCGTCCCCGTCCCCTAACCCTAACCCTAGCCCGAACCCTAACCCTAACCCTTCCCCGAAGCCTGACCCTCACCCGTCCCCTAATCCTAACCCGTACGCTAACACTAACCCGCGCCCTCAAACGCACGCTCCCCCTAAAGCGTTGCCGTACCCTCACCTGGACCCTAAACCGTCCCCGTCCCCTAACCCTGAACCTAGCCCGAACCCTAACCCTAACCCTTCCCCGAAGCCTGACCCTCACCCGTGCCCTAATCCTAACCCGTACGCTAACACTAACCCGCGCCCTCACACGCACGCTCCCCCTAAAGCGTTGCCGTACCCTCACCTGGACCCTAAACCGTCCCCGTCCCCTAACCCTAACCCTAGCCCGAACCCTAACCCTAACCCTTCCCCGAAGCCTGACCCTCACCCGTCCCCTAATCCTAACCCGTACGCTAACACTAACCCGCGCCCTTACACGCACGCTCCCCCTAAAGCGTTGCCGTACCCTCACCTGGACCCTAAACCGTCCCCGTCCCCTAACCCTAACCCTAGCCCGAACCCTAACCGTAACCCTTCCCCGAAGCCTGACCCTCACCCGTCCCCTAATCCTAACCCGTACGCTAACACTAACCCGCGCCCTCACACACACGCTCCCCCTAAAGCGTTGCCGTACCCTCACCTGGACCCTAAACCGTCCCCATCCCCTAACCCTAACCCTAGCCCGAACCCTAACCCTAACCCTTCCCCGAAGCCTGACCCTCACCAGTCCCCTAATCCTAACCCGTACGCTAACACTAACCCGCGCCCTCACACGCACGCTCCCCCTAAAGCGTTGCCGTACCCTCACCTGGACCCTAAACCGTCCCCGTCCCCTAACCCTAACCCTAGCCCGAACCCTAACCCTAACCCTTCCCCGAAGCCTGACCCTCACCAGTCCCCTAATCCTAACCCGTACGCTAACACTAACCCGCGCCCTCACACGCACGCTCCCCCTAAAGCGTTGCCGTACCCTCACCTGGACCCTAAACCGTCCCCGTCCCCTAACCCTAACCCTAGCCCGAACCCTAACCCTAACCCTTCCCCGAAGCCTGACCCTCACCCGTCCCCTAATCCTAACCCGTACGCTAACACTAACCCGCGCCCTCACACGCACGCTCCCCCTAAAGCGTTGCCGTACCCTCACCTGAACCCTAAACCGTCCCCGTCCCCTAACCCTAACCCTAGCCCGAACCCTAACCCTAACCCTTCCCCGAAGCCTGACCCTCACCCGTGCCCTAATCCTAACCCGTACGCTAACACTAACCCACGCCCTCACACGCACGCTCCCCCTAAAGCGTTGCCGTACCCTCACCTGGACCCTAAACCGTCCCCGTCCCCTAACCCTAACCCTAGCCCGAACCCTAACCCTAACCCTTCCCCGAAGCCTGACCCTCACCCGTCCCCTAATCCTAACCCGTACGCTAACACTAACCCGCGCCCTCACACGCACGCTCCCCCTAAAGCGTTGCCGTACCCTCACCTGGACCCTAAACCGTCCCCGTCCCCTAACCCTAACCCTAGCCCGAACCCTAACCCTAACCCTTCCCCGAAGCCTGACCCTCACCCGTGCCCTAATCCTAACCCGTACGCTAACACTAACCCGCGCCCTCACACGCACGCTCCCCCTAAAGCGTTGCCGTACCCTCACCTGGACCCTAAACCGTCCCCGTCCCCTAACCCTAACCCTAGCCCGAACCCTAACCCTAACACTTCCCCGAAGCCTGACCCTCACCCGTCCCCTAATCCTAACCCGTACGCTAACACTAACCCGCGCCCTCACACGCACGCTCCCCCTAAAGCGTTGCCGTACCCTCACCTGGACCCTAAACCGTCCCCGTCCCCTAACCCTAACCCTAGCCCGAACCCTAACCCTAACCCTTCCCCGAAGCCTGACCCTCACCCGTCCCCTAATCCTAACCCGTACGCTAACACTAACCCGCGCCCTCACACGCACGCTCCCCCTAAAGCGTTGCCGTACCCTCACCTGGACCCTAAACCGTCCCCGTCCCCTAACCCTAACCCTAGCCCGAACCCTAATCCTAACCCTTCCCCGAAGCCTGACCCTCACCCGTCCCCTAATCCTAACCCGTACGCTAACACTAACCCGCGCCCTCACACACACGCTCCCCCTAAAGCGTTGCCGTACCCTCACCTGGACCCTAAACCGTCCCCATCCCCTAACCCTAACCCTAGCCCGAACCCTAACCCTAACCCTTCCCCGAAGCCTGACCCTCACCCGTCCCCTAATCCTAACCCGTACGCTAACACTAACCCGCGCCCTCACACGCACGCTCCCCCTAAAGCGTTGCCGTACCCTCACCTGGACCCTAAACCGTCCCCGTCCCCTAACCCTAACCATAGCCCGAACCCTAACCCTAACCCTTCCCCGAAGCCTGACCCTCACCCGTCCCCTAATCCTAAACCGTACGCTAACACTAACCCGCGCCCTCACACGCACGCTCCCCCTAAAGCGTTGCCGTACCCTCACCTGGACCCTAAACCGTCCCCGTCCCCTAACCCTAACCCTAGCCCGAACCCTAACCCTAACCCTTCCCTGAAACCTGACCCTCACCCGTGCCCTAATCCTAACCCGTACGCTAACACTAACCCGCGCCATCACACGCACGCTCCCCCTAAAGCGTTGCCGTACCCTCACCTGGACCCTAAACCGTCCCCGTCCCCTAACCCTAACCCTAGCCCGAACCCTAACCCTAACCCTTCCCCGAAGCCTGACCCTCACCCGTCCCCTAATCCTAACCCGTACGCTAACACTAACCCGCGCCCTCACACGCACGCTCCCCCTAAAGCGTTGCCGTACCCACACCTGGACCCTAAACCGTCCCCGTCCCCTAACCCTAACCCTAGCCCGAACCCTAACCGTAACCCTTCCCCGAAGCCTGACCCTCACCCGTCCCCTAATCCTAACCCGTACGCTAACACTAACCCACGCCCTCACACACACGCTCCCCCTAAAGCGTTGCCGTACCCTCACCTGGACCCTAAACCGTCCCCGTCCCCTAACCCTAACCCTAGCCCGAACCCTAACCCTAACCCTTCCCCGAAGCCTGACCCTCACCCGTCCCCTAATCCTAACCCGTACGCTAACACTAACCCGCGCCCTCACACGCACGCTCCCCCTAAAGCGTTGCCGTACCCTCACCTGGACCCTAAACCGTCCCCGTCCCCTAACCCTAACCCTAGCCCGAACCCTAACCCTAACCCTTCCCCGAAGCCTGACCCTCACCCGTGCCCTAATCCTAACCCGTACGCTAACACTAACCCGCGCCCTCACACGCACGCTCCCCCTAAAGCGTTGCCGTACCCTCACCTGGACCCTAAACCGTCCCCGTCCCCTAACCCTAACCCTAGCCCGAACCCTAACCCTAACACTTCCCCGAAGCCTGACCCTCACCCGTGCCCTAATCCTAACCCGTACGCTAACACTAACCAGCGCCCTCACACGCACGCTCCCCCTAAAGCGTTGCCGTACCCTCACCTGGACCCTAAACCGTCCCCGTCCCCTAACCCTAACCCTAGCCCGAACCCTAACCCTAACCCTTCCCCGAAGCCTGACCCTCACCCGTGCCCTAATCCTAACCCGTACGCTAACACTAACCCGCGCCCTCACACGCACGCTCCCCCTAAAGCGTTGCCGTACCCTCACCTGGACCCTAAACCGTCCCCGTCCCCTAACCCTAACCCTAGCCCGAACCCTAACCCTAACCCTTCCCCGAAGCCTGACCCTCACCCGTCCCCTAATCCTAACCCGTACGCTAACACTAACCCGCGCCCTCACACACACGCTCCCCCTAAAGCGTTGCCGTACCCTCACCTGGACCCTAAACCGTCCCCATCCCCTAACCCTAACCCTAGCCCGAACCCTAACCCTAACCCTTCCCCGAAGCCTGACCCTCACCCGTCCCCTAATCCTAACCCGTACGCTAACACTAACCCGCGCCCTCACACGCACGCTCCCCCTAAAGCGTTGCCGTACCCTCACCTGGACCCTAAACCGTCCCCGTCCCCTAACCCTAACCCTAGCCCGAACCCTAACCCTAACCCTTCCCCGAAGCCTGACCCTCACCCGTCCCCTAATCCTAACCCGTACGCTAACACTAACCCGCGCCCTCACACGCACGCTCCCCCTAAAGCGTTGCCGTACCCTCACCTGGACCCTAAACCGTCCCCGTCCCCTAACCCTAACCCTAGCCCGAACCCTAAACCTAACCCTTCCCCGAAGCCTGACCCTCACCCGTCCCCTAATCCTAACCCGTACGCTAACACTAACCCGCGCCCTCACACGCACGCTCCCCCTAAAGCGTTGCCGTACCCTCACCTGGATCCTAAACCGTCCCCGTCCCCTAACCCTAACCCTAGCCCGAACCCTAACCCTAACCCTTCCCCGAAGCCTGACCCTCACCAGTCCCCTAATCCTAACCCGTACGCTAACACTAACCCGCGCCCTCACACGCACGCTCCCCCTAAAGCGTTGCCGTACCCTCACCTGGACCCTAAACCGTCCCCGTCCCCTAACCCTAACCCTAGCCCGAACCCTAACCCTAACCCTTCCCCGAAACCTGACCCTCACCCGTGCCCTAATCCTAACCCGTACGCTAACACTAACCAGCGCCATCACACGCACGCTCCCCCTAAAGCGTTGCCGTACCCTCACCTGGACCCTAAACCGTCCCCGTCCCCTAACCCTAACCCTAGCCCGAACCCTAACCCTAACCCTTCCCCGAAGCCTGACCCTCACCCGTGCCCTAATCCTAACCCGTACGCTAACACTAACCCGCGCCCTCACACGCACGCTCCCCCTAAAGCGTTGCTGTACCCTCACCTGGACCCTAAACCGTCCCCGTCCCCTAACCCTAACCCTAGCCCGAACCCTAACCCTAACCCTTCCCCGAAGCCTGACCCTCACCCGTGCCCTAATCCTAACCCGTACGCTAACACTAACCCGCGCCCTCACACGCACGCTCCCCCTAAAGCGTTGCCGTACCCTCACCTGGACCCTAAACCGTCCCCGTCCCCTAACCCTAACCCTAGCCCGAACCCTAACCCTAACCCTTCCCCGAAGCCTGACCCTCACCCGTGCCCTAATCCTAACCCGTACGCTAACACTAACCCGCGCCCTCACACGCACGCTCCCCCTAAAGCGTTGCCGTACCCTCACCTGGACCCTAAACCGTCCCCGTCCCCTAACCCTAACCCTAGCCCGAACCCTAACCCTAACCCTTCCCCGAAGCCTGACCCTCACCCGTCCCCTAATCCTAACCCGTACGCTAACACTAACCCGCGCCCTCACACGCACGCTCCCCCTAAAGCGTTGCCGTACCCTCACCTGGACCCTAAACCGTCCCCGTCCCCTAACCCTAACCCTAGCCCGAACCCTAACCCTAACCCTTCCCCGAAGCCTGACCCTCACCCGTCCCCTAATCCTAACCCGTACGCTAACACTAACCCGCGCCCTCACACGCACGCTCCCCCTAAAGCGTTGCCGTACCCTCACCTGGACCCTAAACCGTCCCCGTCCCCTAACCCTAACCCTAGCCCGAACCCTAGCCCTAACCCTTCCCCGAAGCCTGACCCACACCCGTCCCCTAATCCTAACCCGTACGCTAACACTAACCCGCGCCCTCACACACACGCTCCCCCTAAAGCGTTGCCGTACCCTCACCTGGACCCTAAACCGTCCCCATCCCCTAACCCTAACCCTAGCCCGAACCCTAACCCTAACCCTTCCCCGAAGCCTGGCCCTCACCCGTCCCCTAATCCTAACCCGTACGCTAACACTAACCCGCGCCCTCACACGCACGCTCCCCCTAAAGCGTTGCCGTACCCTCACCTGGACCCTAAACCGTCCCCGTCCCCTAACCCTAACCCTAGCCCGAACCCTAACCCTAACCCTTCCCCGAAGCCTGACCCTCACCCGTCCCCTAATCCTAACCCGTACGCTAACACTAACCCGCGCCCTCACACGCACGCTCCCCCTAAAGCGTTGCCGTACCCTCACCTGGACCCTAAACCGTCCCCGTCCCCTAACCCTAACCCTAGCCCGAACCCTAAACCTAACCCTTCCCCGAAGCCTGACCCTCACCCGTCCCCTAATCCTAACCCGTACGCTAACACTAACCCGCGCCCTCACACGCACGCTCCCCCTAAAGCGTTGCCGTACCCTCACCTGGACCCTAAACCGTCCCCGTCCCCTAAACCTAACCCTAGCCCGAACCCTAACCCTAACCCTTCCCCGAAGCCTGACCCTCACCAGTCCCCTAATCCTAACCCGTACGCTAACACTAACCCGCGCCCTCACACGCACGCTCCCCCTAAAGCGTTGCCGTACCCTCACCTGGACCCTAAACCGTCCCCGTCCCCTAACCCTAACCATAGCCCGAACCCTAACCCTAACCCTTCCCCGAAGCCTGACCCTCACCCGTCCCCTAATCCTAACCCGTACGCTAACACTAACCCGCGCCCTCACACGCACGCTCCCCCTAAAGCGTTGCCGTACCCTCACCTGGACCCTAAACCGTCCCCGTCCCCTAACCCTAACCCTAGCCCGAACCCTAACCCTAACCCTTCCCCGAAACCTGACCCTCACCCGTGCCCTAATCCTAACCCGTACGCTAACACTAACCAGCGCCATCACACGCACGCTCCCCCTAAAGCGTTGCCGTACCCTCACCTGGACCCTAAACCGTCCCCGTCCCCTAACCCTAACCCTAGCCCGAACCCTAACCCTAACCCTTCCCCGAAGCCTGACCCTCACCCGTGCCCTAATCCTAACCCGTACACTAACACTAACCCGCGCCCTCACACGCACGCTCCCCCTAAAGCGTTGCCGTACCCTCACCTGGACCCTAAACCGTCCCCGTCCCCTAACCCTAACCCTAGCCCGAACCCTAACCCTAACCCTTCCCCGAAGCCTGACCCTCACCCGTGCCCTAATCCTAACCCGTACGCTAACACTAACCCGCGCCCTCACACGCACGATCCCCCTAAAGCGTTGCCGTACCCTCACCTGGACCCTAAACCGTCCCCATCCCCTAACCCTAACCCTAGCCCGTACCCTAACCCTAACCCTTCCCCGAAGCCTGACCCTCACCCGTCCCCTAATCCTAACCCGTACGCTAACACTAACCCACGCCCTCACACGCACGCTCCCCCTAAAGCGTTGCCATACCCTCACCTGGACCCTAAACCGTCCCCATCCCCTAACCCTAACCCTAGCCCGAACCCTAACCCTAACCCTTCCCCGAAGCCTGACCCTCACCCGTCCCCTAATCCTAACCCGTACGCTAACACTAACCCGCGCCCTCACACGCACGCTCCCCCTAAAGCGTTGCCGTACCCTCACCTGGACCCTAAACCGTCCCCGTCCCCTAACCCTAACCCTAGCCCGAACCCTAACCCTAACCCTTCCCCGAAGCCTGACCCTCACCCGTGCCCTAATCCTAACCCGTACGCTAACACTAACCCGCGCCCTCACACGCACGCTCCCCCTAAAGCGTTGCCGTACCCTCACCTGGACCCTAAACCGTCCCCGTCCCCTAACCCTAACCCTAGCCCGAACCCTAACCCTAACCCTTCCCCGAAGCCTGACCCTCACCCGTGCCCTAATCCTAACCCGTACGCTAACACTAACCCGCGCCCTCACACGCACGCTTCCCCTAAAGCGTTGCCGTACCCTCACCTGGACCCTAAACCGTCCCCGTCCCCTAACCCTAACCATAGCCCGAACCCTAACCCTAACCCTTCCCCGAAGCCTGACCCTCACCCGTGCCCTAATCCTAACCCGTACGCTAACACTATCCCGCGCCCTCACACGCACGCTCCCCCTAAAGCGTTGCCGTACCCTCACCTGGACCCTAAACCGTCCCCGTCCCCTAACCCTAACCCTAGCCCGAACCCTAACCCTAACCCTTCCCCGAAGCCTGACCCTCACCCGTCCCCTAATCCTAACCCGTACGCTAACACTAACCCGCGCCCTCAAACGCACGCTCCCCCTAAAGCGTTGCCGTACCCTCACCTGGACCCTAAACCGTCCCCGTCCCCTAACCCTGAACCTAGCCCGAACCCTAACCCTAACCCTTCCCCGAAGCCTGACCCTCACCCGTGCCCTAATCCTAACCCGTACGCTAACACTAACCCGCGCCCTCACACGCACGCTCCCCCTAAAGCGTTGCCGTACCCTCACCTGGACCCTAAACCGTCCCCGTCCCCTAACCCTAACCCTAGCCCGAACCCTAACCCTAACCCTTCCCCGAAGCCTGACCCTCACCCGTCCCCTAATCCTAACCCGTACGCTAACACTAACCCGCGCCCTTACACGCACGCTCCCCCTAAAGCGTTGCCGTACCCTCACCTGGACCCTAAACCGTCCCCGTCCCCTAACCCTAACCCTAGCCCGAACCCTAACCGTAACCCTTCCCCGAAGCCTGACCCTCACCCGTCCCCTAATCCTAACCCGTACGCTAACACTAACCCGCGCCCTCACACACACGCTCCCCCTAAAGCGTTGCCGTACCCTCACCTGGACCCTAAACCGTCCCCATCCCCTAACCCTAACCCTAGCCCGAACCCTAACCCTAACCCTTCCCCGAAGCCTGACCCTCACCAGTCCCCTAATCCTAACCCGTACGCTAACACTAACCCGCGCCCTCACACGCACGCTCCCCCTAAAGCGTTGCCGTACCCTCACCTGGACCCTAAACCGTCCCCGTCCCCTAACCCTAACCCTAGCCCGAACCCTAACCCTAACCCTTCCCCGAAGCCTGACCCTCACCAGTCCCCTAATCCTAACCCGTACGCTAACACTAACCCGCGCCCTCACACGCACGCTCCCCCTAAAGCGTTGCCGTACCCTCACCTGGACCCTAAACCGTCCCCGTCCCCTAACCCTAACCCTAGCCCGAACCCTAACCCTAACCCTTCCCCGAAGCCTGACCCTCACCCGTCCCCTAATCCTAACCCGTACGCTAACACTAACCCGCGCCCTCACACGCACGCTCCCCCTAAAGCGTTGCCGTACCCTCACCTGAACCCTAAACCGTCCCCGTCCCCTAACCCTAACCCTAGCCCGAACCCTAACCCTAACCCTTCCCCGAAGCCTGACCCTCACCCGTGCCCTAATCCTAACCCGTACGCTAACACTAACCCACGCCCTCACACGCACGCTCCCCCTAAAGCGTTGCCGTACCCTCACCTGGACCCTAAACCGTCCCCGTCCCCTAACCCTAACCCTAGCCCGAACCCTAACCCTAACCCTTCCCCGAAGCCTGACCCTCACCCGTCCCCTAATCCTAACCCGTACGCTAACACTAACCCGCGCCCTCACACGCACGCTCCCCCTAAAGCGTTGCCGTACCCTCACCTGGACCCTAAACCGTCCCCGTCCCCTAACCCTAACCCTAGCCCGAACCCTAACCCTAACCCTTCCCCGAAGCCTGACCCTCACCCGTGCCCTAATCCTAACCCGTACGCTAACACTAACCCGCGCCCTCACACGCACGCTCCCCCTAAAGCGTTGCCGTACCCTCACCTGGACCCTAAACCGTCCCCGTCCCCTAACCCTAACCCTAGCCCGAACCCTAACCCTAACACTTCCCCGAAGCCTGACCCTCACCCGTCCCCTAATCCTAACCCGTACGCTAACACTAACCCGCGCCCTCACACGCACGCTCCCCCTAAAGCGTTGCCGTACCCTCACCTGGACCCTAAACCGTCCCCGTCCCCTAACCCTAACCCTAGCCCGAACCCTAACCCTAACCCTTCCCCGAAGCCTGACCCTCACCCGTCCCCTAATCCTAACCCGTACGCTAACACTAACCCGCGCCCTCACACGCACGCTCCCCCTAAAGCGTTGCCGTACCCTCACCTGGACCCTAAACCGTCCCCGTCCCCTAACCCTAACCCTAGCCCGAACCCTAATCCTAACCCTTCCCCGAAGCCTGACCCTCACCCGTCCCCTAATCCTAACCCGTACGCTAACACTAACCCGCGCCCTCACACACACGCTCCCCCTAAAGCGTTGCCGTACCCTCACCTGGACCCTAAACCGTCCCCATCCCCTAACCCTAACCCTAGCCCGAACCCTAACCCTAACCCTTCCCCGAAGCCTGACCCTCACCCGTCCCCTAATCCTAACCCGTACGCTAACACTAACCCGCGCCCTCACACGCACGCTCCCCCTAAAGCGTTGCCGTACCCTCACCTGGACCCTAAACCGTCCCCGTCCCCTAACCCTAACCATAGCCCGAACCCTAACCCTAACCCTTCCCCGAAGCCTGACCCTCACCCGTCCCCTAATCCTAAACCGTACGCTAACACTAACCCGCGCCCTCACACGCACGCTCCCCCTAAAGCGTTGCCGTACCCTCACCTGGACCCTAAACCGTCCCCGTCCCCTAACCCTAACCCTAGCCCGAACCCTAACCCTAACCCTTCCCTGAAACCTGACCCTCACCCGTGCCCTAATCCTAACCCGTACGCTAACACTAACCCGCGCCATCACACGCACGCTCCCCCTAAAGCGTTGCCGTACCCTCACCTGGACCCTAAACCGTCCCCGTCCCCTAACCCTAACCCTAGCCCGAACCCTAACCCTAACCCTTCCCCGAAGCCTGACCCTCACCCGTCCCCTAATCCTAACCCGTACGCTAACACTAACCCGCGCCCTCACACGCACGCTCCCCCTAAAGCGTTGCCGTACCCACACCTGGACCCTAAACCGTCCCCGTCCCCTAACCCTAACCCTAGCCCGAACCCTAACCGTAACCCTTCCCCGAAGCCTGACCCTCACCCGTCCCCTAATCCTAACCCGTACGCTAACACTAACCCACGCCCTCACACACACGCTCCCCCTAAAGCGTTGCCGTACCCTCACCTGGACCCTAAACCGTCCCCGTCCCCTAACCCTAACCCTAGCCCGAACCCTAACCCTAACCCTTCCCCGAAGCCTGACCCTCACCCGTCCCCTAATCCTAACCCGTACGCTAACACTAACCCGCGCCCTCACACGCACGCTCCCCCTAAAGCGTTGCCGTACCCTCACCTGGACCCTAAACCGTCCCCGTCCCCTAACCCTAACCCTAGCCCGAACCCTAACCCTAACCCTTCCCCGAAGCCTGACCCTCACCCGTGCCCTAATCCTAACCCGTACGCTAACACTAACCCGCGCCCTCACACGCACGCTCCCCCTAAAGCGTTGCCGTACCCTCACCTGGACCCTAAACCGTCCCCGTCCCCTAACCCTAACCCTAGCCCGAACCCTAACCCTAACACTTCCCCGAAGCCTGACCCTCACCCGTGCCCTAATCCTAACCCGTACGCTAACACTAACCAGCGCCCTCACACGCACGCTCCCCCTAAAGCGTTGCCGTACCCTCACCTGGACCCTAAACCGTCCCCGTCCCCTAACCCTAACCCTAGCCCGAACCCTAACCCTAACCCTTCCCCGAAGCCTGACCCTCACCCGTGCCCTAATCCTAACCCGTACGCTAACACTAACCCGCGCCCTCACACGCACGCTCCCCCTAAAGCGTTGCCGTACCCTCACCTGGACCCTAAACCGTCCCCGTCCCCTAACCCTAACCCTAGCCCGAACCCTAACCCTAACCCTTCCCCGAAGCCTGACCCTCACCCGTCCCCTAATCCTAACCCGTACGCTAACACTAACCCGCGCCCTCACACACACGCTCCCCCTAAAGCGTTGCCGTACCCTCACCTGGACCCTAAACCGTCCCCATCCCCTAACCCTAACCCTAGCCCGAACCCTAACCCTAACCCTTCCCCGAAGCCTGACCCTCACCCGTCCCCTAATCCTAACCCGTACGCTAACACTAACCCGCGCCCTCACACGCACGCTCCCCCTAAAGCGTTGCCGTACCCTCACCTGGACCCTAAACCGTCCCCGTCCCCTAACCCTAACCCTAGCCCGAACCCTAACCCTAACCCTTCCCCGAAGCCTGACCCTCACCCGTCCCCTAATCCTAACCCGTACGCTAACACTAACCCGCGCCCTCACACGCACGCTCCCCCTAAAGCGTTGCCGTACCCTCACCTGGACCCTAAACCGTCCCCGTCCCCTAACCCTAACCCTAGCCCGAACCCTAAACCTAACCCTTCCCCGAAGCCTGACCCTCACCCGTCCCCTAATCCTAACCCGTACGCTAACACTAACCCGCGCCCTCACACGCACGCTCCCCCTAAAGCGTTGCCGTACCCTCACCTGGATCCTAAACCGTCCCCGTCCCCTAACCCTAACCCTAGCCCGAACCCTAACCCTAACCCTTCCCCGAAGCCTGACCCTCACCAGTCCCCTAATCCTAACCCGTACGCTAACACTAACCCGCGCCCTCACACGCACGCTCCCCCTAAAGCGTTGCCGTACCCTCACCTGGACCCTAAACCGTCCCCGTCCCCTAACCCTAACCCTAGCCCGAACCCTAACCCTAACCCTTCCCCGAAACCTGACCCTCACCCGTGCCCTAATCCTAACCCGTACGCTAACACTAACCAGCGCCATCACACGCACGCTCCCCCTAAAGCGTTGCCGTACCCTCACCTGGACCCTAAACCGTCCCCGTCCCCTAACCCTAACCCTAGCCCGAACCCTAACCCTAACCCTTCCCCGAAGCCTGACCCTCACCCGTGCCCTAATCCTAACCCGTACGCTAACACTAACCCGCGCCCTCACACGCACGCTCCCCCTAAAGCGTTGCTGTACCCTCACCTGGACCCTAAACCGTCCCCGTCCCCTAACCCTAACCCTAGCCCGAACCCTAACCCTAACCCTTCCCCGAAGCCTGACCCTCACCCGTGCCCTAATCCTAACCCGTACGCTAACACTAACCCGCGCCCTCACACGCACGCTCCCCCTAAAGCGTTGCCGTACCCTCACCTGGACCCTAAACCGTCCCCGTCCCCTAACCCTAACCCTAGCCCGAACCCTAACCCTAACCCTTCCCCGAAGCCTGACCCTCACCCGTGCCCTAATCCTAACCCGTACGCTAACACTAACCCGCGCCCTCACACGCACGCTCCCCCTAAAGCGTTGCCGTACCCTCACCTGGACCCTAAACCGTCCCCGTCCCCTAACCCTAACCCTAGCCCGAACCCTAACCCTAACCCTTCCCCGAAGCCTGACCCTCACCCGTCCCCTAATCCTAACCCGTACGCTAACACTAACCCGCGCCCTCACACGCACGCTCCCCCTAAAGCGTTGCCGTACCCTCACCTGGACCCTAAACCGTCCCCGTCCCCTAACCCTAACCCTAGCCCGAACCCTAACCCTAACCCTTCCCCGAAGCCTGACCCTCACCCGTCCCCTAATCCTAACCCGTACGCTAACACTAACCCGCGCCCTCACACGCACGCTCCCCCTAAAGCGTTGCCGTACCCTCACCTGGACCCTAAACCGTCCCCGTCCCCTAACCCTAACCCTAGCCCGAACCCTAGCCCTAACCCTTCCCCGAAGCCTGACCCACACCCGTCCCCTAATCCTAACCCGTACGCTAACACTAACCCGCGCCCTCACACACACGCTCCCCCTAAAGCGTTGCCGTACCCTCACCTGGACCCTAAACCGTCCCCATCCCCTAACCCTAACCCTAGCCCGAACCCTAACCCTAACCCTTCCCCGAAGCCTGGCCCTCACCCGTCCCCTAATCCTAACCCGTACGCTAACACTAACCCGCGCCCTCACACGCACGCTCCCCCTAAAGCGTTGCCGTACCCTCACCTGGACCCTAAACCGTCCCCGTCCCCTAACCCTAACCCTAGCCCGAACCCTAACCCTAACCCTTCCCCGAAGCCTGACCCTCACCCGTCCCCTAATCCTAACCCGTACGCTAACACTAACCCGCGCCCTCACACGCACGCTCCCCCTAAAGCGTTGCCGTACCCTCACCTGGACCCTAAACCGTCCCCGTCCCCTAACCCTAACCCTAGCCCGAACCCTAAACCTAACCCTTCCCCGAAGCCTGACCCTCACCCGTCCCCTAATCCTAACCCGTACGCTAACACTAACCCGCGCCCTCACACGCACGCTCCCCCTAAAGCGTTGCCGTACCCTCACCTGGACCCTAAACCGTCCCCGTCCCCTAAACCTAACCCTAGCCCGAACCCTAACCCTAACCCTTCCCCGAAGCCTGACCCTCACCAGTCCCCTAATCCTAACCCGTACGCTAACACTAACCCGCGCCCTCACACGCACGCTCCCCCTAAAGCGTTGCCGTACCCTCACCTGGACCCTAAACCGTCCCCGTCCCCTAACCCTAACCATAGCCCGAACCCTAACCCTAACCCTTCCCCGAAGCCTGACCCTCACCCGTCCCCTAATCCTAACCCGTACGCTAACACTAACCCGCGCCCTCACACGCACGCTCCCCCTAAAGCGTTGCCGTACCCTCACCTGGACCCTAAACCGTCCCCGTCCCCTAACCCTAACCCTAGCCCGAACCCTAACCCTAACCCTTCCCCGAAACCTGACCCTCACCCGTGCCCTAATCCTAACCCGTACGCTAACACTAACCAGCGCCATCACACGCACGCTCCCCCTAAAGCGTTGCCGTACCCTCACCTGGACCCTAAACCGTCCCCGTCCCCTAACCCTAACCCTAGCCCGAACCCTAACCCTAACCCTTCCCCGAAGCCTGACCCTCACCCGTGCCCTAATCCTAACCCGTACACTAACACTAACCCGCGCCCTCACACGCACGCTCCCCCTAAAGCGTTGCCGTACCCTCACCTGGACCCTAAACCGTCCCCGTCCCCTAACCCTAACCCTAGCCCGAACCCTAACCCTAACCCTTCCCCGAAGCCTGACCCTCACCCGTGCCCTAATCCTAACCCGTACGCTAACACTAACCCGCGCCCTCACACGCACGATCCCCCTAAAGCGTTGCCGTACCCTCACCTGGACCCTAAACCGTCCCCATCCCCTAACCCTAACCCTAGCCCGTACCCTAACCCTAACCCTTCCCCGAAGCCTGACCCTCACCCGTCCCCTAATCCTAACCCGTACGCTAACACTAACCCACGCCCTCACACGCACGCTCCCCCTAAAGCGTTGCCATACCCTCACCTGGACCCTAAACCGTCCCCATCCCCTAACCCTAACCCTAGCCCGAACCCTAACCCTAACCCTTCCCCGAAGCCTGACCCTCACCCGTCCCCTAATCCTAACCCGTACGCTAACACTAACCCGCGCCCTCACACGCACGCTCCCCCTAAAGCGTTGCCGTACCCTCACCTGGACCCTAAACCGTCCCCGTCCCCTAACCCTAACCCTAGCCCGAACCCTAACCCTAACCCTTCCCCGAAGCCTGACCCTCACCCGTCCCCTAATCCTAACCCGTACGCTAACACTAACCCGCGCCCTCACACACACGCTCCCCCTAAAGCGTTGCCGTACCCTCACCTGGACCCTAAACCGTCCCCATCCCCTAACCCTAACCCTAGCCCGAACCCTAACCCTAACCCTTCCCCGAAGCCTGACCCTCACCCGTGCCCTAATCCTAACCCGTACGCTAACACTATCCCGCGCCCTCACACGCACGCTCCCCCTAAAGCGTTGCCGTACCCTCACCTGGACCCTAAACCGTCCCCGTCCCCTAACCCTAACCCTAGCCCGAACCCTAACCCTAACCCTTCCCCGAAGCCTGACCCTCACCCGTCCCCTAATCCTGACCCATACGCTAACACTAACCCGCGCCCTCACACGCACGCTCCCCCTAAAGCGTTGCCGTACCCTCACCTGGACCCTAAACCGTCCCCGTCCCCTAACCCTAACCCTAGCCCGAACCCTAAACCTAACCCTTCCCCGAAGCCTGACCCTCACCCGTCCCCTAATCCTAACCCGTACGCTAACACTAACCCGCGCCCTCACACGCACGCTCCCCCTAAAGCGTTGCCGTACCCTCACCTGGACCCTAAACCGTCCCCGTCCCCTAACCCTAACCCTAGCCCGAACCCTAACCCTAACCCTTCCCCGAAGCCTGACCCTCACCAGTCCCCTAATCCTAACCCGTACGCTAACACTAACCCGCGCCCTCACACGCACGCTCCCCCTAAAGCGTTGCCGTACCCTCACCTGGACCCTAAACCGTCCCCGTCCCCTAACCCTAACCATAGCCCGAACCCTAACCCTAACCCTTCCCCGAAGCCTGACCCTCACCCGTCCCCTAATCCTAACCCGTACGCTAACACTAACCCGCGCCCTCACACGCACGCTCCCCCTAAAGCGTTGCCGTACCCTCACCTGGACCCTAAACCGTCCCCGTCCCCTAACCCTAACCCTAGCCCGAACCCTAACCCTAACCCTTCCCCGAAACCTGACCCTCACCCGTGCCCTAATCCTAACCCGTACGCTAACACTAACCCGCGCCATCACACGCACGCTCCCCCTAAAGCGTTGCCGTACCCTCACCTGGACCCTAAACCGTCCCCGTCCCCTAACCCTAACCCTAGCCCGAACCCTAACCCTAACCCTTCCCCGAAGCCTGACCCTCACCCGTGCCCTAATCCTAACCCGTACGCTAACACTAACCCGCGCCCTCACACGCACGCTCCCCCTAAAGCGTTGCCGTACCCTCACCTGGACCCTAAACCGTCCCCGTCCCCTAACCCTAACCCTAGCCCGAACCCTAACCCTAACCCTTCCCCGAAGCCTGACCCTCACCCGTCCCCTAATCCTAACCCGTACGCTAACACTAACCCGCGCCCTCACACGCACGCTCCCCCTAAAGCGTTGCCGTACCCTCACCTGGACCCTAAACCGTCCCCGTCCCCTAACTCTAACCCTAGCCCGAACCCTAACCGTAACCCTTCCCCGAAGCCTGACCCTCACCCGTCCCCTAATCCTAACCCGTACGCTAACACTAACCCACGCCCTCACACACACGCTCCCCCTAAAGCGTTGCCGTACCCTCACCTGGACCCTAAACCGTCCCCATCCCCTAACCCTAACCCTAGCCCGAACCCTAACCCTAACCCTTCCCCGAAGCCTGACCCTCAACCGTGCCCTAATCCTAACCCGTACGCTAACACTAACCCGCGCCCTCACACGCACGCTCCCCCTAAAGCGTTGCCGTACCCTCACCTGGACCCTAAACCGTCCCCGTCCCCTAACCCTAACCCTAGCCCGAACCCTAACCCTAACCCTTCCCCGAAGCCTGACCCTCACCCGTGCCCTAATCCTAACCCGTACGCTAACACTAACCCGCGCCCTCACACGCACGCTCCCCCTAAAGCGTTGCCGTACCCTCACCTGGACCCTAAACCGTCCCCGTCCCCTAACCCTAACCCTAGCCCGAACCCTAACCCTAACCCTTCCCCGAAGCCTGATCCTCACCCGTCCCCTAATCCTAACCCGTACGCTAACACTAACCCGCGCCCTCACACGCACGCTCCCCCTAAAGCGTTGCCGTACCCTCACCTGGACCCTAAACCGTCCCCGTCCCCTAACCCTAACCCTAGCCCGAACCCTAACCCTAACCCTTCCCCGAAGCCTGACCCTCACCCGTCCCCTAATCCTAACCCGTACGCTAACACTA
The DNA here is from genome assembly GCF_949987515.2 of Delphinus delphis. Lineage (NCBI taxonomy): Eukaryota > Metazoa > Chordata > Mammalia > Artiodactyla > Delphinidae > Delphinus > Delphinus delphis. The sequence goes on from NW_027192712.1 coordinate 60,972, forward strand.
ACCCGCGCCCTCACACGCACGCTCCCCCTAAAGCGTTGCCGTACCCTCACCTGGACCCTAAACCGTCCCCGTCCCCTAACCCTAACCCTAGCCCGAACCCTAACCGTAACCCTTCCCCGAAGCCTGACCCTCACCCGTCCCCTAATCCTAACCCGTACGCTAACAATAACCCGCGCCCTCACACACACGCTCCCCCTAAAGCGTTGCCGTACCCTCACCTGGACCCTAAACCGTCCCCATCCCCTAACCCTAACCCTAGCCCGAACCCTAACCCTAACCCTTCCCCGAAGCCTGACCCTCACCCGTCCCCTAATCCTAACCCGTACGCTAACACTAACCCGCGCCCTCACACGCACGCTCCCCCTAAAGCGTTGCCGTACCCTCACCTGGACCCTAAACCGTCCCCGTCCCCTAACCCTAACCCTAGCCCGAACCCTAACCCTAACCCTTCCCCGAAGCCTGACCCTCACCCGTCCCCTAATCCTAACCCGTACGCTAACACTAACCCGCGCCCTCACACGCACGCTCCCCCTAAAGCGTTGCCGTACCCTCACCTGGACCCTAAACCGTCCCCGTCCCCTAACCCTAACCCTAGCCCGAACCCTAACCCTAACCCTTCCCCGAAGCCTGACCCTCACCCGTCCCCTAATCCTAACCCGTACGCTAACACTAACCCGCGCCCTCACACGCACGCTCCCCCTAAAGCGTTGCCGTACCCTCACCTGGACCCTAAACCGTCCCCGTCCCCTAACCCTAACCCTAGCCCGAACCCTAACCCTAACCCTTCCCCGAAGCCTGACCCTCACCCGTCCCCTAATCCTAACCCGTACGCTAACACTAACCCGCGCCCTCACACGCACGCTCCCCCTAAAGCGTTGCCGTACCCTCACCTGGACCCTAAACCGTCCCTGTCCCCTAACCCTAACCCTAGCCCGAAGCCTAACCGTAACCCTTCCCCGAAGCCTGAGCCTCACCCGTCCCCTAATCCTAACCCGTACGCTAACACTAACCCGCGCCCTCACACACACGCTCCCCCTAAAGCGTTGCCGTACCCTCACCTGGACCCTAAACCGTCCCCGTCCCCTAACCCTAACCCTAGCCCGAACCCTAACCCTAACCCTTCCCCGAAGCCTGACCCTCACCAGTCCCCTAATCCTAACCCGTACGCTAACACTAACCCGCGCCCTCACACGCACGCTCCCCCTAAAGCGTTGCCGTACCCTCACCTGGACCCTAAACCGTCCCCGTCCCCTAACCCTAACCCTAGCCCGAACCCTAACCCTAACCCTTCCCCGAAACCTGACCCTCACCCGTGCCCTAATCCTAACCCGTACGCTAACACTAACCCGCGCCCTCACACGCACGCTCCCCCTAAAGCGTTGCCGTACCCTCACCTGGACCCTAAACCGTCCCCGTCCCCTAACCCTAACACTTCCCCGAAGCCTGACCCTCACCCGTGCCCTAATCCTAACCCGTACGCTAACACTAACCCGCGCCCTCACACGCACGCTCCCCCTAAAGCGTTGCCGTACCCTCACCTGGACCCTAAACCGTCCCCGTCCCCTAACCCTAACCCTAGCCCGAACCCTAACCCTAACCCTTCCCCGAAGCCTGACCCTCACCCGTCCCCTAATCCTAACCCGTACGCTAACACTAACCCGCGCCCTCACACGCACGCTCCCCCTAAAGCGTTGCCGTACCCTCACCTGGACCCTAAACCGTCCCCGTCCCCTAACCCTAACCCTAGCCCGAACCCTAACCGTAACCCTTCCCCGAAGCCTGACCCTCACCAGTCCCCTAATCCTAACCCGTACGCTAACACTAACCCGTGCCCTCACACACACGCTCCCCCTAAAGGGTTGCCGTACCCTCACCTGGACCCTAAACCGTCCCCATCCCCTAACCCTAACCCTAGCCCGAACCCTAACCCTAACCCTTCCCCGAAGCCTGACCCTCACGAGTCCCCTAATCCTAACCCGTACGCTAACACTAACCCGCGCCCTCACACGCACGCTCCCCCTAAAGCGTTGCCGTACCCTCACCTGGACCCTAAACCGTCCCCGTCCCCTAACCCTAACCCTAGCCCGAACCCTAACCCTAACCCTTCCCCGAAGCCTGACCCTCACCAGTCCCCTAATCCTAACCCGTACGCTAACAGTAACCCGCGCCCTCACACGCACGCTCCCCCTAAAGCGTTGCCGTACCCTCACCTTGACCCTAAACCGACCCCGTCCCCTAACCCTAACCCTAGCCCGAACCCTAACCCTAACCCTTCCCCGAAGCCTTACCCTCACCCGTGCCCTAATCCTAACCCGTACGCTAACACTAACCCGCGCCCTCACACGCACGCTCCCCCTAAAGCGTTGCCGTACCCTCACCTGGACCCTAAACCGTCCCCGTCCCCTAACCCTAACCATAGCCCGAACCCTAAACCTAACCCTTCCCCGAAGCCTGACCCTCACCCGTCCCCTAATCCTAACCCGTACGCTAACACTAACCCGCGCCCTCACACGCACGCTCCCCCTAAAGCGTTGCCGTACCCTCACCTGGACCCTAAACCGTCCCCGTCCCCTAACCCTAACCCTAGCCCGAACCCTAACCCTAACCCTTCCCCGAAACCTGACCCTCACCCGTGCCCTAATCCTAACCCGTACGCTAACACTAACCTGCGCCCTCACACGCACGCTCCCCCTAAAGCGTTGCCGTACCCTCACCTGGACCCTAAACCGTCCCCGTCCCCTAACCCTAACCCTAGCCCGAACCCTAACCCTAACCCTTCCCCGAAGCCTGACCCTCACCCGTGCCCTAATCCTAACCCGTACGCTAACACTAACCCGCGCCCTCACACGCACGCTCCCCCTAAAGCGTTGCCGTACCCTCACCTGGACCCTAAACCGTCCCCGTCCCCTAACCCTAACCCTAGCCCGAACCCTAACCCTAACCCTTCACCGAAGCCTGACCCTCACCCGTCCCCTAATCCTAACCCGTACGCTAACAGTAACCCGCGCCCTCACACGCACGCTCCCCCTAAAGTGTTGCCGTACCCTCACCTGGACCCTAAACCGTCCCCGTCCCCTAACCCTAACCCTAGCCCGAACCCTAACCGTAACCCTTCCCCGAAGCCTGACCCTCACCCGTCCCCTAATCCTAACCCGTACGCTAACACTAACCCGCGCCCTCACACACACGCTCCCCCTAAAGCGTTGCCGTACCCTCACCTGGACCCTAAACCGTCCCCGTCCCCTAACCCTAACCCTAGCCCGAACCCTAACCCTAACCCTTCCCCGAAGCCTGACCCTCACCAGTCCCCTAATCCTAACCCGTACGCTAACACTAACCCGCGCCCTCACACGCTCGCTCCCCCTAAAGCGTTGCCGTACCCTCACCTGGACCCTAAACCGTCCCCGTCCCCTAACCCTAACCCTAGCCCGAACCCTAACCCTAACCCTTCCCCGAAACCTGACCCTCACCCGTGCCTTAATCCTAACCCGTACGCTAACACTAACCCGCGCCCTCACACGCACGCTCCCCCTAAAGCGTTGCCGTACCCTCACCTGGACCCTAAACCGTCCCCGTCCCCTAACCCTAACCCTAGCCCGAACCCTAACCCTAACCCTTCCCCGAAGCCTGACCCTCCCCCGTGCCCTAATCCTAACCCGTACGCTAACACTAACCCGCGCCCTCACACGCACGCTCCCCCTAAAGCGTTGCCGTACCCTCACCTGGACCCTAAACCGTCCCCGTCCCCTAACCCTAACCCTAGCCCGAACCCTAACCCTAACCCTTCCCCGAAGCCTGACCCTCACCCGTCCCCTAATCCTAACCCGTACGCTAACACTAACCCGCGCCCTCACACGCACGCTCCCCCTAAAGCGTTGCCGTACCCTCACCTGGACCCTAAACCGTCCCCGTCCACTAACCCTAACCCTAGCCCGAACCCTAACCGTAACCCTTCCCCGAAGCCTGACCCTCACCCGTCCCCTAATCCTAACCCGTACGCTAACACTAACGCGCGCCCTCACACACACGCTCCCCCTAAAGCGTTGCCGTACCCTCACCTGGACCCTAAACCGTCCCCATCCCCTAACCCTAACCCTAGCCCGAACCCTAACCCTAACCCTTCCCCGAAGCCTGACCCTCACCCGTGCCCTTATCCTAACCCGTACGCTAACACTAACCCGCGCCCTCACACGCACGCTCCCCCTAAAGCGTTGCCGTACCCTCACCTGGACCCTAAACCGTCCCCGTCCCCTAACCCTAACCCTAGCCCGAACCCTAACCCTAACCCTTCCCCGAAGCCTGACCCTCACCCGTCCCCTAATCCTAACCCGTACGCTAACACTAACTGGCGCCCTCACACGCACGCTCCCCCTAAAGCGTTGCCGTACCCTCACCTGGACCCTAAACCGTCCCCGTCCCCTAACCCTAACCCTAGCCCGAACCCTAACCCTAACCCTTCCCCGAAGCCTGACCCTCACCCGTCCCCTAATCCTAACCCGTACGCTAACACTAACCCGCGCCCTCACACGCACGCTCCCCCTAAAGCGTTGCCGTACCCTCACCTGGACCCTAAACCGTCCCCGTCCCCTAACCCTAACCCTAGCCCGAACCCTAACCGTAACCCTTCCCCGAAGCCTGACCCTCACCCGTCCCCTAATCCTAACCCGTACGCTAACACTAACCCGCGCCCTCACACGCACGCTCCCCCTAAAGCGTTGCCGTACCCTCACCTGGACCTTAAACCGTCCCCGTCCCCTAACCCTAACCCTAGCCCGAACCCTAACCCTAACCCTTCCCCGAAGCCTGACCCTCACCAGTCCCCTAATCCTAACCCGTACGCTAACACTAACCCGCGCCCTCACACGCACGCTCCCCCTAAAGCGTTGCCGTACCCTCACCTGGACCCTAAACCGTCCCCGTCCCCTAACCCTAACCCTAGCCCGAACCCTAACCCTAACCCTTCCCCGAAGCCTGACCCTCACCCGTCCCCTAATCCTAACCCGTACGCTAACACTAACCCGCGCCCTCACACGCACGCTCCCCCTAAAGCGTTGCCGTACCCTCACCTGGACCCTAAACCCTCCCCGTCCCCTAACCCTAACCCTAGCCCGAACCCTAAACCTAACCCTTCCCCGAAGCCTGACCCTCACCCGTCCCCTAATCCTAACCCGTACGCTAACACTAACCCGCGCCCTCACACGCACGCTCCCCCTAAAGCGTTGCCGTACCCTCACCTGAACCCTAAACCGTCCCCGTCCCCTAACCCTAACCCTAGCCCGAACCCTAACCCTAACCCTTCCCCGAAGCCTGACCCTCACCCGTGCCCTAATCCTAACCCGTACGCTAACACTAACCCGCGCCCTCACACGCACGCTCCCCCTAAAGCGTTGCCGTACCCTCACCTGGACCCTAAACCGTCCCCGTCCCCTAACCCTAACCCTAGCCCGAACCCTAACCCTAACCCTTCCCCGAAGCCTGACCCTCACCCGTGCCTTAAACCTAACCCGTACGCTAACACTAACCCGCGCCCTCACACGCACGCTCCCCCTAAAGCGTTGCCGTACCCTCACCTGGACCCTAAACCGTCCCCGTCCCGTAACCCTAACCCTAGCCCGAACCCTAACCCTAACCCTTCCCCGAAGCCTGACCCTCACCCGTCCCCTAATCCTAACCCGTACGCTAACACTAACCCGCGCCCTCACACGCACGCTCCCCCTAAAGCGTTGCCGTACCCTCACCTGGACCCTAAACCGTCCCCGTCCCCTAACCCTAACCCTAGCCCGAACCCTAACCCTAACCCTTCCCCGAAGCCTGACCCTCACCCGTCCCCTAATCCTAACCCGTACGCTAACACTAACCCGCGCCCTCACACGCACGCTCCCCCTAAAGCGTTGCCGTACCCTCACCTGAACCCTAAACCGTCCCCGTCCCCTAACCCTAACCCTAGCCCGAACCCTAACCCTAACCCTTCCCCGAAGCCTGACCCTCACCCGTGCCCTAATCCTAACCCGTACGCTAACACTAACCCGCGCCCTCACACGCACGCTCCCCCTAAAGCGTTGCCGTACCCTCACCTGGACCCTAAACCGTCCCCGTCCCCTAACCCTAACCCTAGCCCGAACCCTAACCCTAACCCTTCCCCGAAGCCTGACCCTCACCCGTGCCTTAAACCTAACCCGTACGCTAACACTAACCCGCGCCCTCACACGCACGCTCCCCCTAAAGCGTTGCCGTACCCTCACCTGGACCCTAAACCGTCCCCGTCCCGTAACCCTAACCCTAGCCCGAACCCTAACCCTAACCCTTCCCCGAAGCCTGACCCTCACCCGTCCCCTAATCCTAACCCGTACGCTAACACTAACCCGCGCCCTCACACGCACGCTCCCCCTAAAGCGTTGCCGTACCCTCACCTGGACCCTAAACCGTCCCCGTCCCCTAACCCTAACCCTAGCCCGAACCCTAACCCTAACCCTTCCCCGAAGCCTGACCCTCACCCGTCCCCTAATCCTAACCCGTACGCTAACACTAACCCGCGCCCTCACACGCACGCTCCCCCTAAAGCGTTGCCGTACCCTCACCTGAACCCTAAACCGTCCCCGTCCCCTAACCCTAACCCTAGCCCGAACCCTAACCCTAACCCTTCCCCGAAGCCTGACCCTCACCCGTGCCCTAATCCTAACCCGTACGCTAACACTAACCCGCGCCCTCACACGCACGCTCCCCCTAAAGCGTTGCCGTACCCTCACCTGGACCCTAAACCGTCCCCGTCCCCTAACCCTAACCCTAGCCCGAACCCTAACCCTAACCCTTCCCCGAAGCCTGACCCTCACCCGTGCCTTAAACCTAACCCGTACGCTAACACTAACCCGCGCCCTCACACGCACGCTCCCCCTAAAGCGTTGCCGTACCCTCACCTGGACCCTAAACCGTCCCCGTCCCGTAACCCTAACCCTAGCCCGAACCCTAACCCTAACCCTTCCCCGAAGCCTGACCCTCACCCGTCCCCTAATCCTAACCCGTACGCTAACACTAACCCGCGCCCTCACACGCACGCTCCCCCTAAAGCGTTGCCGTACCCTCACCTGGACCCTAAACCGTCCCCGTCCCCTAACCCTAACCCTAGCCCGAACCCTAACCCTAACCCTTCCCCGAAGCCTGACCCTCACCCGTCCCCTAATCCTAACCCGTACGCTAACACTAACCCGCGCCCTCACACGCACGCTCCCCCTAAAGCGTTGCCGTACCCTCACCTGGACCCTAAACCGTCCCCGTCCCCTAACTCTAACCCTAGCCCGAACCCTAACCGTAACCCTTCCCCGAAGCCTGACCCTCACCCGTCCCCTAATCCTAACCCGTACGCTAACACTAACCCGCGCCCTCACACGCACGCTCCCCCTAAAGCGTTGCCGTACCCTCACCTGGACCCTAAACCGTCCCCATCCCCTAACCCTAACCCTAGCCCGAACCCTAACCCTAACCCTTCCCCGAAGCCTGACCCTCACCCGTGCCCTAATCCTAACCCGTACGCTAACACTAACCCGCGCCCTCACACGCACGCTCCCCCTAAAGCGTTGCCGTACCCTCACCTGGACCCTAAACCGTCCCCGTCCCCTAACCCTAACCCTAGCCCGAACCCTAACCCTAACCCTTCCCCGAAGCCTGACCCTCACCCGTGCCCTAATCCTAACCCGTACGCTAACACTAACCCGCGCCCTCACACGCACGCTCCCCCTAAAGCGTTGCCGTACCCTCACCTGGACCCTAAACCGTCCCCGTCCCCTAACCCTAACCCTAGCCCGAACCCTAACCCTAACCCTTCCCCGAAGCCTGACCCTCACCCGTCCCCTAATCCTAACCCGTACGCTAACACTAACCCGCGCCCTCACACGCACGCTCCCCCTAAAGCGTTGCCGTACCCTCACCTGGACCCTAAACCGTCCCCGTCCCCTAACCCTAACCCTAGCCCGAACCCTAACCCTAACCCTTCCCCGAAGCCTGACCCTCACCCGTCCCCTAATCCTAACCCGTACGCTAACACTAACCCGCGCCCTCACACGCACGCTCCCCCTAAAGCGTTGCCGTACCCTCACCTGGACCCTAAACCGTCCCCGTCCCCTAACCCTAACCCTAGCCCGAACCCTAACCGTAACCCTTCCCCGAAGCCTGACCCTCACCCGTCCCCTAATCCTAACCCGTACGCTAACAATAACCCGCGCCCTCACACACACGCTCCCCCTAAAGCGTTGCCGTACCCTCACCTGGACCCTAAACCGTCCCCGTCCCCTAACCCTAACCCTAGCCCGAACCCTAACCCTAACCCTTCCCCGAAGCCTGACCCTCACCCGTCCCCTAATCCTAACCCGTACGCTAACACTAACCCGCGCCCTCACACGCACGCTCCCCCTAAAGCGTTGCCGTACCCTCACCTGGACCCTAAACCGTCCCCGTCCCCTAACCCTAACCCTAGCCCGAACCCTAACCCTAACCCTTCCCCGAAGCCTGACCCTCACCCGTCCCCTAATCCTAACCCGTACGCTAACACTAACCCGCGCCCTCACACGCACGCTCCCCCTAAAGCGTTGCCGTACCCTCACCTGGACCCTAAACCGTCCCCGTCCCCTAACCCTAACCCTAGCCCGAACCCTAACCCTAACCCTTCCCCGAAGCCTGACCCTCACCCGTCCCCTAATCCTAACCCGTACGCTAACACTAACCCGCGCCCTCACACGCACGCTCCCCCTAAAGCGTTGCCGTACCCTCACCTGGACCCTAAACCGTCCCCGTCCCCTAACCCTAACCCTAGCCCGAACCCTAACCCTAACCCTTCCCCGAAGCCTGACCCTCACCCGTCCCCTAATCCTAACCCGTACGCTAACACTAACCCGCGCCCTCACACGCACGCTCCCCCTAAAGCGTTGCCGTACCCTCACCTGGACCCTAAACCGTCCCTGTCCCCTAACCCTAACCCTAGCCCGAAGCCTAACCGTAACCCTTCCCCGAAGCCTGAGCCTCACCCGTCCCCTAATCCTAACCCGTACGCTAACACTAACCCGCGCCCTCACACACACGCTCCCCCTAAAGCGTTGCCGTACCCTCACCTGGACCCTAAACCGTCCCCGTCCCCTAACCCTAACCCTAGCCCGAACCCTAACACTAACCCTTCCCCGAAGCCTGACCCTCACCAGTCCCCTAATCCTAACCCGTACGCTAACACTAACCCGCGCCCTCACACGCACGCTCCCCCTAAAGCGTTGCCGTACCCTCACCTGGACCCTAAACCGTCCCCGTCCCCTAACCCTAACCCTAGCCCGAACCCTAACCCTAACCCTTCCCCGAAACCTGACCCTCACCCATGCCCTAATCCTAACCCGTACGCTAACACTAACCCGCGCCCTCACACGCACGCTCCCCCTAAAGCGTTGCCGTACCCTCACCTGGACCCTAAACCGTCCCCGTCCCCTAACCCTAACACTTCCCCGAAGCCTGACCCTCACCCGTGCCCTAATCCTAACCCGTACGCTAACACTAACCCGCGCCCTCACACGCACGCTCCCCCTAAAGCGTTGCCGTACCCTCACCTGGACCCTAAACCGTCCCCGTCCCCTAACCCTAACCCTAGCCCGAACCCTAACCCTAACCCTTCCCCGAAGCCTGACCCTCACCCGTCCCCTAATCCTAACCCGTACGCTAACACTAACCCGCGCCCTCACACGCACGCTCCCCCTAAAGCGTTGCCGTACCCTCACCTGGACCCTAAACCGTCCCCGTCCCCTAACCCTAACCCTAGCCCGAACCCTAACCGTAACCCTTCCCCGAAGCCTGACCCTCACCAGTCCCCTAATCCTAACCCGTACGCTAACACTAACCCGTGCCCTCACACACACGCTCCCCCTAAAGGGTTGCCGTACCCTCACCTGGACCCTAAACCGTCCCCATCCCCTAACCCTAACCCTAGCCCGAACCCTAACCCTAACCCTTCCCCGAAGCCTGACCCTCACGAGTCCCCTAATCCTAACCCGTACGCTAACACTAACCCGCGCCCTCACACGCACGCTCCCCCTAAAGCGTTGCCGTACCCTCACCTGGACCCTAAACCGTCCCCGTCCCCTAACCCTAACCCTAGCCCGAACCCTAACCCTAACCCTTCCCCGAAGCCTGACCCTCACCAGTCCCCTAATCCTAACCCGTACGCTAACAGTAACCCGCGCCCTCACACGCACGCTCCCCCTAAAGCGTTGCCGTACCCTCACCTTGACCCTAAACCGACCCCGTCCCCTAACCCTAACCCTAGCCCGAACCCTAACCCTAACCCTTCCCCGAAGCCTTACCCTCACCCGTGCCCTAATCCTAACCCGTACGCTAACACTAACCCGCGCCCTCACACGCACGCTCCCCCTAAAGCGTTGCCGTACCCTCACCTGGACCCTAAACCGTCCCCGTCCCCTAACCCTAACCCTAGCCCGAACCCTAACCCTAACCCTTCCCCGAAGCCTGACCCTCACCCGTGCCCTAATCCTAACCCGTACGCTAACACTAACCCGCGCCCTCACACGCACGCTCCCCCTAAAGCGTTGCCGTACCCTCACCTGGACCCTAAACCGTCCCCGTCCCGTAACCCTAACCCTAGCCCGAACCCTAACCCTAACCCTTCCCCGAAACCTGACCCTCACCCGTCCCCTAATCCTAACCCGTACGCTAACACTAACCCGCGCCCTCACACGCACGCTCCCCCTAAAGCGTTGCCGTACCCTCACCTGGACCCTAAACCGTCCCCGTCCCCTAACCCTAACCCTAGCCCGAACCCTAACCCTAACCCTTCCCCGAAGCCTGACCCTCACCCGTGCCCTAATCCTAACCCGTACGCTAACACTAACCCGCGCCCTCACACGCACGCTCCCCCTAAAGCGTTGCCGTACCCTCACCTGGACCCTAAACCGTCCCCGTCCCCTAACCCTAACCATAGCCCGAACCCTAAACCTAACCCTTCCCCGAAGCCTGACCCTCACCCGTCCCCTAATCCTAACCCGTACGCTAACACTAACCCGCGCCCTCACACGCACGCTCCCCCTAAAGCGTTGCCGTACCCTCACCTGGACCCTAAACCGTCCCCGTCCCCTAACCCTAACCCTAGCCCGAAACCTAACCCTAACCCTTCCCCGAAACCTGACCCTCACCCGTGCCCTAATCCTAACCCGTACGCTAACACTAACCTGCGCCCTCACACGCACGCTCCCCCTAAAGCGTTGCCGTACCCTCACCTGGACCCTAAACCGTCCCCGTCCCCTAACCCTAACCCTAGCCCGAACCCTAACCCTAACCCTTCCCCGAAGCCTGACCCTCACCCGTGCCCTAATCCTAACCCGTACGCTAACACTAACCCGCGCCCTCACACGCACGCTCCCCCTAAAGCGTTGCCGTACCCTCACCTGGACCCTAAACCGTCCCCGTCCCCTAACCCTAACCCTAGCCCGAACCCTAACCCTAACCCTTCACCGAAGCCTGACCCTCACCCGTCCCCTAATCCTAACCCGTACACTAACAGTAACCCGCGCCCTCACACGCACGCTCCCCCTAAAGCGTTGCCGTACCCTCACCTGGACCCTAAACCGTCCCCGTCCCCTAACCCTAACCCTAGCCCGAACCCTAACCGTAACCCTTCCCCGAAGCCTGACCCTCACCCGTCCCCTAATCCTAACCCGTACGCTAACACTAACCCGCGCCCTCACACACACGCTCCCCCTAAAGCGTTGCCGTACCCTCACCTGGACCCTAAACCGTCCCCATCCCCTAACCCTAACCCTAGCCCGAACCCTAACCCTAACCCTTCCCCGAAGCCTGACCCTCACCAGTCCCCTAATCCTAACCCGTACGCTAACACTAACCCGCGCCCTCACACGCACGCTCCCCCTAAAGCGTTGCCGTACCCTCACCTGGACCCTAAACCGTCCCCGTCCCCTAACCCTAACCCTAGCCCGAACCCTAACCCTAACCCTTCCCCGAAACCTGACCCTCAACCGTGCCTTAATCCTAACCCGTACGCTAACACTAACCCGCGCCCTCACACGCACCCTCCCCCTAAAGCGTTGCTGTACCCTCACCTGGACCCTAAACCGTCCCCGTCCCCTAACCCTAACCCTAGCCCGAACCCTAACCCTAACCCTTCCCCGAAGCCTGACCCTCCCCCGTGCCCTAATCCTAACCCGTACGCTAACACTAACCCGCGCCCTCACACGCACGCTCCCCCTAAAGCGTTGCCGTACCCTCACCTGGACCCTAAACCGTCCCCGTCCCCTAACCCTAACCCTAGCCCGAACCCTAACCCTAACCCTTCCCCGAAGCCTGACCCTCACCCGTCCCCTAATCCTAACCCGTACGCTAACACTAACCCGCGCCCTCACACGCACGCTCCCCCTAAAGCGTTGCCGTACCCTCACCTGGACCCTAAACCGTCCCCGTCCCCTAACCCTAACCCTAGCCCGAACCCTAACCGTAACCCTTCCCCGAAGCCTGACCCTCACCCGTCCCCTAATCCTAACCCGTACGCTAACACTAACGCGCGCCCTCACACACACGCTCCCCCTAAAGCGTTGCCGTACCCTCACCTGGACCCTAAACCGTCCCCATCCCCTAACCCTAACCCTAGCCCGAACCCTAACCCTAACCCTTCCCCGAAGCCTGACCCTCACCCGTGCCCTTATCCTAACCCGTACGCTAACACTAACCCGCGCCCTCACACGCACGCTCCCCCTAAAGCGTTGCCGTACCCTCACCTGGACCCTAAACCGTCCCCGTCCCCTAACCCTAACCCTAGTCCGAACCCTAACCCTAACCCTTCCCCGAAGCCTGACCCTCACCAGTCCCCTAATCCTAACCCGTACGCTAACACTAACCCGCGCCCTCACACGCACGCTCCCCCTAAAGCGTTGCCGTACCCTCACCTGGACCCTAAACCGTCCCCATCCCCTAACCCTAACCCTAGCCCGAACCCTAACCCTAACCCTTCCCCGAAGCCTGACCCTCACCCGTCCCCTAATCCTAACCCGTACGCTAACACTAACCCGCGCCCTCACACGCACGCTCACCCTAAAGCGTTGCCGTACCCTCACCTGGACCCTAAACCGTCCCCGTCCCCTAACCCTAACCCTAGCCCGAACCCTAACCCTAACCCTTCCCCGAAGCCTGACCCTCACCCGTCCCCTAATCCTAACCCGTACGCTAACACTAACCCGCGCCCTCACACGCACGCTCCCCCTAAAGCGTTGCCGTACCCTCACCTGAACCCTAAACCGTCCCCGTCCCCTAACCCTAACCCTAGCCCAAACCCTAACCCTAACCCTTCCCCGAAGCCTGACCCTCACCCGTGCCCTAATCCTAACCCGTACGCTAACACTAACCCGCGCCCTCACACGCACGCTCCCCCTAAAGCGTTGCCGTACCCTCACCTGGACCCTAAACCGTCCCCGTCCCCTAACCCTAACCCTAGCCCGAACCCTAACCCTAACCCTTCCCCGAAGCCTGACCCTCACCCGTCCCCTAATCCTAACCCGTACGCTAACACTAACCCGCGCCCTCACACGCACGCTCCCCCTAAAGCGTTGCCGTACCCTCACCTGGACCCTAAACCGTCCCCGTCCCGTAACCCTAACCCTAGCCCGAACCCTAACCCTAACCCTTCCCCGAAGCCTGACCCTCACCCGTCCCCTAATCCTAACCCGTACGCTAACACTAACCCGCGCCCTCACACGCACGCTCCCCCTAAAGCGTTGCCGTACCCTCACCTGAACCCTAAACCGTCCCCGTCCCCTAACCCTAACCCTAGCCCAAACCCTAACCCTAACCCTTCCCCGAAGCCTGACCCTCACCCGTGCCCTAATCCTAATCCGTACGCTAACACTAACCCGCGCCCTCACACGCACGCTCCCCCTAAAGCGTTGCCGTACCCTCACCTGGACCCTAAACCGTCCCCGTCCCCTAACCCTAACCCTAGCCCGAACCCTAACCCTAACCCTTCCCCGAAGCCTGACCCTCACCCGTCCCCTAATCCTAACCCGTACGCTAACACTAACCCGCGCCCTCACACGCACGCTCCCCCTAAAGCGTTGCCGTACCCTCACCTGGACCCTAAACCGTCCCCGTCCCGTAACCCTAACCCTAGCCCGAACCCTAACCCTAACCCTTCCCCGAAGCCTGACCCTCACCCGTCCCCTAATCCTAACCCGTACGCTAACACTAACCCGCGCCCTCACACGCACGCTCCCCCTAAAGCGTTGCCGTACCCTCACCTGGACCCTAAACCGTCCCCGTCCCCTAACCCTAACCCTAGCCCGAACCCTAACCCTAACCCTTCCCCGAAGCCTGACCCTCACCCGTCCCCTAATCCTAACCCGTACGCTAACACTAACCCGCGCCCTCACACGCACGCTCCCCCTAAAGCGTTGCCGTACCCTCACCTGGACCCTAAACCGTCCCCGTCCCCTAACCCTAACCCTAGCCCGAACCCTAAACCTAACCCTTCCCCGAAGCCTGACCCTCACCCGTCCCCTAATCCTAACCCGTACGCTAACACTAACCCGCGCCCTCACACGCACGCTCCCCCTAAAGCGTTGCCGTACCCTCACCTGGACCCTAAACCGTCCCCGTCCCCTAACCCTAACCCTAGCCCGAACCCTAACCCTAACCCTTCCCCGAAGCCTGACCCTCACCAGTCCCCTAATCCTAACCCGTACGCTAACACTAACCCGCGCCCTCACACGCACGCTCCCCCTAAAGCGTTGCCGTACCCTCACCTGGACCCTAAACCGTCCCCGTCCCCTAACCCTAACCCTAGCCCGAACCCTAACCCTAACCCTTCCCCGAAACCTGACACTCACCAGTCCCCTAATCCTAACCCGTACGCTAACACTAACCCGCGCCCTCACACGCACGCTCCCCCTAAAGCGTTGCCGTACCCTCACCTGGACCCTAAACCGTCCCCGTCCCCTAACCCTAACCCTAGCCCGAACCCTAACCCTAACCCTTCCCCGAAGCCTGACCCTCACCCGTCCCCTAATCCTAACCCGTACGCTAACACTAACCCGCGCCCTCACACGCACGCTCCCCCTAAAGCGTTGCCGTACCCTCACCTGGACCCTAAACCGTCCCCGTCCCCTAACCCTAACCCTAGCCCGAACCCTAACCCTAACCCTTCCCCGAAGCCTGACCCTCACCCGTCCCCTAATCCTAACCCGTACGCTAACACTAACCCGCGCCCTCACACGCACGCTCACCCTAAAGCGTTGCCGTACCCTCACCTGAACCCTAAACCGTCCCCGTCCCCTAACCCTAACCCTAGCCCGAACCCTAACCCTAACCCTTCCCCGAAGCCTGACCCTCACCCGTGCCCTAATCCTAACCCGTACGCTAACACTAACCCGCGCCCTCACACGCACGCTCCCCCTAAAGCGTTGCCGTACCCTCACCTGGACCCTAAACCGTCCCCGTCCCCTAACCCTAACCCTAGCCCGAACCCTAACCCTAACCCTTCCCCGAAGCCTGACCCTCACCCGTCCCCTAATCCTAACCCGTACGCTAACACTAACCCGCGCCCTCACACGCACGCTCCCCCTAAAGCGTTGCCGTACCCTCACCTGGACCCTAAACCGTCCCCGTCCCGTAACCCTAACCCTAGCCCGAACCCTAACCCTAACCCTTCCCCGAAGCCTGACCCTCACCCGTCCCCTAATCCTAACCCGTACGCTAACACTAACCCGCGCCCTCACACGCACGCTCCCCCTAAAGCGTTGCCGTACCCTCACCTGGACCCTAAACCGTCCCCGTCCCCTAACCCTAACCCTAGCCCGAACCCTAAACCTAACCCTTCCCCGAAACCTGACCCTCACCCATGCCCTAATCCTAACCCGTACGCTAACACTAACCCGCGCCCTCACACGCACGCTCCCCCTAAAGCGTTGCCGTACCCTCACCTGGACCCTAAACCGTCCCCGTCCCCTAACCCTAACACTTCCCCGAAGCCTGACCCTCACCCGTGCCCTAATCCTAACCCGTACGCTAACACTAACCCGCGCCCTCACACGCACGCTCCCCCTAAAGCGTTGCCGTACCCTCACCTGGACCCTAAACCGTCCCCGTCCCCTAACCCTAACCCTAGCCCGAACCCTAACCCTAACCCTTCCCCGAAGCCTGACCCTCACCCGTCCCCTAATCCTAACCCGTACGCTAACACTAACCCGCGCCCTCACACGCACGCTCCCCCTAAAGCGTTGCCGTACCCTCACCTGGACCCTAAACCGTCCCCGTCCCCTAACCCTAACCCTAGCCCGAACCCTAACCGTAACCCTTCCCCGAAGCCTGACCCTCACCAGTCCCCTAATCCTAACCCGTACGCTAACACTAACCCGTGCCCTCACACACACGCTCCCCCTAAAGGGTTGCCGTACCCTCACCTGGACCCTAAACCGTCCCCATCCCCTAACCCTAACCCTAGCCCGAACCCTAACCCTAACCCTTCCCCGAAGCCTGACCCTCACGAGTCCCCTAATCCTAACCCGTACGCTAACACTAACCCGCGCCCTCACACGCACGCTCCCCCTAAAGCGTTGCCGTACCCTCACCTGGACCCTAAACCGTCCCCGTCCCCTAACCCTAACCCTAGCCCGAACCCTAACCCTAACCCTTCCCCGAAGCCTGACCCTCACCAGTCCCCTAATCCTAACCCGTACGCTAACAGTAACCCGCGCCCTCACACGCACGCTCCCCCTAAAGCGTTGCCGTACCCTCACCTTGACCCTAAACCGACCCCGTCCCCTAACCCTAACCCTAGCCCGAACCCTAACCCTAACCCTTCCCCGAAGCCTTACCCTCACCCGTGCCCTAATCCTAACCCGTACGCTAACACTAACCCGCGCCCTCACACGCACGCTCCCCCTAAAGCGTTGCCGTACCCTCACCTGGACCCTAAACCGTCCCCGTCCCCTAACCCTAACCCTAGCCCGAACCCTAACCCTAACCCTTCCCCGAAGCCTGACCCTCACCCGTGCCCTAATCCTAACCCGTACGCTAACACTAACCCGCGCCCTCACACGCACGCTCCCCCTAAAGCGTTGCCGTACCCTCACCTGGACCCTAAACCGTCCCCGTCCCGTAACCCTAACCCTAGCCCGAACCCTAACCCTAACCCTTCCCCGAAACCTGACCCTCACCCGTCCCCTAATCCTAACCCGTACGCTAACACTAACCCGCGCCCTCACACGCACGCTCCCCCTAAAGCGTTGCCGTACCCTCACCTGGACCCTAAACCGTCCCCGTCCCCTAACCCTAACCCTAGCCCGAACCCTAACCCTAACCCTTCCCCGAAGCCTGACCCTCACCCGTGCCCTAATCCTAACCCGTACGCTAACACTAACCCGCGCCCTCACACGCACGCTCCCCCTAAAGCGTTGCCGTACCCTCACCTGGACCCTAAACCGTCCCCGTCCCCTAACCCTAACCATAGCCCGAACCCTAAACCTAACCCTTCCCCGAAGCCTGACCCTCACCCGTCCCCTAATCCTAACCCGTACGCTAACACTAACCCGCGCCCTCACACGCACGCTCCCCCTAAAGCGTTGCCGTACCCTCACCTGGACCCTAAACCGTCCCCGTCCCCTAACCCTAACCCTAGCCCGAACCCTAACCCTAACCCTTCCCCGAAACCTGACCCTCACCCGTGCCCTAATCCTAACCCGTACGCTAACACTAACCTGCGCCCTCACACGCACGCTCCCCCTAAAGCGTTGCCGTACCCTCACCTGGACCCTAAACCGTCCCCGTCCCCTAACCCTAACCCTAGCCCGAACCCTAACCCTAACCCTTCCCCGAAGCCTGACCCTCACCCGTGCCCTAATCCTAACCCGTACGCTAACACTAACCCGCGCCCTCACACGCACGCTCCCCCTAAAGCGTTGCCGTACCCTCACCTGGACCCTAAACCGTCCCCGTCCCCTAACCCTAACCCTAGCCCGAACCCTAACCCTAACCCTTCACCGAAGCCTGACCCTCACCCGTCCCCTAATCCTAACCCGTACGCTAACAGTAACCCGCGCCCTCACACGCACGCTCCCCCTAAAGCGTTGCCGTACCCTCACCTGGACCCTAAACCGTCCCCGTCCCCTAACCCTAACCCTAGCCCGAACCCTAACCGTAACCCTTCCCCGAAGCCTGACCCTCACCCGTCCCCTAATCCTAACCCGTACGCTAACACTAACCCGCGCCCTCACACACACGCTCCCCCTAAAGCGTTGCCGTACCCTCACCTGGACCCTAAACCGTCCCCATCCCCTAACCCTAACCCTAGCCCGAACCCTAACCCTAACCCTTCCCCGAAGCCTGACCCTCACCAGTCCCCTAATCCTAACCCGTACGCTAACACTAACCCGCGCCCTCACACGCACGCTCCCCCTAAAGCGTTGCCGTACCCTCACCTGGACCCTAAACCGTCCCCGTCCCCTAACCCTAACCCTAGCCCGAACCCTAACCCTAACCCTTCCCCGAAACCTGACCCTCAACCGTGCCTTAATCCTAACCCGTACGCTAACACTAACCCGCGCCCTCACACGCACCCTCCCCCTAAAGCGTTGCCGTACCCTCACCTGGACCCTAAACCGTCCCCGTCCCCTAACCCTAACCCTAGCCCGAACCCTAACCCTAACCCTTCCCCGAAGCCTGACCCTCCCCCGTGCCCTAATCCTAACCCGTACGCTAACACTAACCCGCGCCCTCACACGCACGCTCCCCCTAAAGCGTTGCCGTACCCTCACCTGGACCCTAAACCGTCCCCGTCCCCTAACCCTAACCCTAGCCCGAACCCTAACCCTAACCCTTCCCCGAAGCCTGACCCTCACCCGTCCCCTAATCCTAACCCGTACGCTAACACTAACCCGCGCCCTCACACGCACGCTCCCCCTAAAGCGTTGCCGTACCCTCACCTGGACCCTAAACCGTCCCCGTCCCCTAACCCTAACCCTAGCCCGAACCCTAACCGTAACCCTTCCCCGAAGCCTGACCCTCACCCGTCCCCTAATCCTAACCCGTACGCTAACACTAACGCGCGCCCTCACACACACGCTCCCCCTAAAGCGTTGCCGTACCCTCACCTGGACCCTAAACCGTCCCCATCCCCTAACCCTAACCCTAGCCAGAACCCTAACCCTAACCCTTCCCCGAAGCCTGACCCTCACCCGTGCCCTTATCCTAACCCGTACGCTAACACTAACCCGCGCCCTCACACGCACGCTCCCCCTAAAGCGTTGCCGTACCCTCACCTGGACCCTAAACCGTCCCCGTCCCCTAACCCTAACCCTAGCCCGAACCCTAACCCTAACCCTTCCCCGAAGCCTGACCCTCACCAGTCCCCTAATCCTAACCCGTACGCTAACACTAACCCGCGCCCTCACACGCACGCTCCCCCTAAAGCGTTGCCGTACCCTCACCTGGACCCTAAACCGTCCCCATCCCCTAACCCTAACCCTAGCCCGAACCCTAACCCTAACCCTTCCCCGAAGCCTGACCCTCACCCGTCCCCTAATCCTAACCCGTACGCTAACACTAACCCGCGCCCTCACACGCACGCTCACCCTAAAGCGTTGCCGTACCCTCACCTGGACCCTAAACCGTCCCCGTCCCCTAACCCTAACCCTAGCCCGAACCCTAACCCTAACCCTTCCCCGAAGCCTGACCCTCACCCGTCCCCTAATCCTAACCCGTACGCTAACACTAACCCGCGCCCTCACACGCACGCTCCCCCTAAAGCGTTGCCGTACCCTCACCTGAACCCTAAACCGTCCCCGTCCCCTAACCCTTACCCTAGCCCAAACCCTAACCCTAACCCTTCCCCGAAGCCTGACCCTCACCCGTGCCCTAATCCTAACCCGTACGCTAACACTAACCCGCGCCCTCACACGCACGCTCCCCCTAAAGCGTTGCCGTACCCTCACCTGGACCCTAAACCGTCCCCGTCCCCTAACCCTAACCCTAGCCCGAACCCTAACCCTAACCCTTCCCCGAAGCCTGACCCTCACCCGTCCCCTAATCCTAACCCGTACGCTAACACTAACCCGCGCCCTCACACGCACGCTCCCCCTAAAGCGTTGCCGTACCCTCACCTGGACCCTAAACCGTCCCCGTCCCGTAACCCTAACCCTAGCCCGAACCCTAACCCTAACCCTTCCCCGAAGCCTGACCCTCACCCGTCCCCTAATCCTAACCCGTACGCTAACACTAACCCGCGCCCTCACACGCACGCTCCCCCTAAAGCGTTGCCGTACCCTCACCTGAACCCTAAACCGTCCCCGTCCCCTAACCCTAACCCTAGCCCAAACCCTAACCCTAACCCTTCCCCGAAGCCTGACCCTCACCCGTGCCCTAATCCTAACCCGTACGCTAACACTAACCCGCGCCCTCACACGCACGCTCCCCCTAAAGCGTTGCCGTACCCTCACCTGGACCCTAAACCGTCCCCGTCCCCTAACCCTAACCCTAGCCCGAACCCTAACCCTAACCCTTCCCCGAAGCCTGACCCTCACCCGTCCCCTAATCCTAACCCGTACGCTAACACTAACCCGCGCCCTCACACGCACGCTCCCCCTAAAGCGTTGCCGTACCCTCACCTGGACCCTAAACCGTCCCCGTCCCGTAACCCTAACCCTAGCCCGAACCCTAACCCTAACCCTTCCCCGAAGCCTGACCCTCACCCGTCCCCTAATCCTAACCCGTACGCTAACACTAACCCGCGCCCTCACACGCACGCTCCCCCTAAAGCGTTGCCGTACCCTCACCTGGACCCTAAACCGTCCCCGTCCCCTAACCCTAACCCTAGCCCGAACCCTAACCCTAACCCTTCCCCGAAGCCTGACCCTCACCCGTCCCCTAATCCTAACCCGTACGCTAACACTAACCCGCGCCCTCACACACACGCTCCCCCTAAAGCGTTGCCGTACCCTCACCTGGACCCTAAACCGTCCCCGTCCCCTAACCCTAACCCTAGCCCGAACCCTAAACCTAACCCTTCCCCGAAGCCTGACCCTCACCCGTCCCCTAATCCTAACCCGTACGCTAACACTAACCCGCGCCCTCACACGCACGCTCCCCCTAAAGCGTTGCCGTACCCTCACCTGGACCCTAAACCGTCCCCGTCCCCTAACCCTAACCCTAGCCCGAACCCTAACCCTAACCCTTCCCCGAAGCCTGACCCTCACCAGTCCCCTAATCCTAACCCGTACGCTAACACTAACCCGCGCCCTCACACGCACGCTCCCCCTAAAGCGTTGCCGTACCCTCACCTGGACCCTAAACCGTCCCCGTCCCCTAACCCTAACCCTAGCCCGAACCCTAACCCTAACCCTTCCCCGAAGCCTGACACTCACCAGTCCCCTAATCCTAACCCGTACGCTAACACTAACCCGCGCCCTCACACGCACGCTCCCCCTAAAGCGTTGCCGTACCCTCACCTGGACCCTAAACCGTCCCCGTCCCCTAACCCTAACCCTAGCCCGAACCCTAACCCTAACCCTTCCCCGAAGCCTGACCCTCACCCGTCCCCTAATCCTAACCCGTACGCTAACACTAACCCGCGCCCTCACACGCACGCTCCCCCTAAAGCGTTGCCGTACCCTCACCTGGACCCTAAACCGTCCCCGTCCCCTAACCCTAACCCTAGCCCGAACCCTAACCCTAACCCTTCCCCGAAGCCTGACCCTCACCCGTCCCCTAATTCTAACCCGTACGCTAACACTAACCCGCGCCCTCACACGCACGCTCACCCTAAAGCGTTGCCGTACCCTCACCTGAACCCTAAACCGTCCCCGTCCCCTAACCCTAACCCTAGCCCGAACCCTAACCCTAACCCTTCCCCGAAGCCTGACCCTCACCCGTGCCCTAATCCTAACCCGTACGCTAACACTAACCCGCGCCCTCACACGCACGCTCCCCCTAAAGCGTTGCCGTACCCTCACCTGGACCCTAAACCGTCCCCGTCCCCTAACCCTAACCCTAGCCCGAACCCTAACCCTAACCCTTCCCCGAAGCCTGACCCTCACCCGTCCCCTAATCCTAACCCGTACGCTAACACTAACCCGCGCCCTCACACGCACGCTCCCCCTAAAGCGTTGCCGTACCCTCACCTGGACCCTAAACCGTCCCCGTCCCGTAACCCTAACCCTAGCCCGAACCCTAACCCTAACCCTTCCCCGAAGCCTGACCCTCACCCGTCCCCTAATCCTAACCCGTACGCTAACACTAACCCGCGCCCTCACACGCACGCTCCCCCTAAAGCGTTGCCGTACCCTCACCTGGACCCTAAACCGTCCCCGTCCCCTAACCCTAACCCTAGCCCGAACCCTAACCCTAACCCTTCCCCGAAGCCTGACCCTCACCCGTCCCCTAATCCTAACCCGTACGCTAACACTAACCCGCGCCCTCACACACACGCTCCCCCTAAAGCGTTGCCGTACCCTCACCTGGACCCTAAACCGTCCCTGTCCCCTAACCCTAACCCTAGCCCGAACCCTAAACCTAACCCTTCCCCGAAGCCTGACCCTCACCCGTCCCCTAATCCTAACCCGTACGCTAACACTAACCCGCGCCCTCACACGCACGCTCCCCCTAAAGCGTTGCCGTACCCTCACCTGGACCCTAAACCGTCCCCGTCCCCTAAGCCTAACCCTAGCCCGAACCCTAACCCTAACCCTTCCCCGAAGCCTGACCCTCACCCGTGCCCTAATCCTAACCCGTACGCTAACACTAACCCGCGCCCTCACACGCACGCTCCCCCTAAAGCGTTGCCGTACCCTCACCTGGACCCTAAACCGTCCCCGTCCCCTAACCCTAACCATAGCCCGAACCCTAACCCTAACCCTTCCCCGAAGCCTGACCCTCACTCGTCCCCTAATCCTAACCCGTACGCTAACACTAACCCGCGCCCTCACACGCACGCTCCCCCTAAAGCGTTGCCGTACCCTCACCTGGACCCTAAACCGTCCCCGTCCCCTAACCCTAACCCTAGCCCGAACCCTAACCCTAACCCTTCCCCGAAACCTGACCCTCACCCGTGCCCCAATCCTAACCCGTACGCTAACACTAACCCGCGCCCTCACACGCACGCTCCCCCTAAAGCGTTGCCGTACCCTCACCTGGACCCTAAACCGTCCCCGTCCCCTAACCCTAACCCTAGCCCGAACCCTAACCCTAACCCTTCCCCGAAGCCTGACCCTCACCCGTGCCCTAATCCTAACCCGTACGCTAACACTAACCGGCGCCCTCACACGCACGCTCCCCCTAAAGCGTTGCCGTACCCTCACCTGGACCCTAAACCGTCCCCGTCCCCTAACCCTAACCCTAGCCCGAACCCTAACCCTAACCCTTCCCCGAAGCCTGACCCTCACCCGTCCCCTAATCCTAACCCGTACGCTAACACTAACCCGCGCCCTCACACGCACGCTCCCCCTAAAGCGTTGCCGTACCCTCACCTGGACCCTAAACCGTCCCCGTCCCCTAACCCTAACCCTAGCCCGAACCCTAACCGTAACCCTTCCCCGAAGCCTGACCCTCACCCGTCCCCTAATCCTAACCCGTACGCTAACACTAACCCGCGCTCTCACACACACGCTCCCCCTAAAGCGTTGCCGTACCCTCACCTGGACCCTAAACCGTCCCCATCCCCTAACCCTAACCCTAGCCCGAACCCTAACCCTAACCCTTCCCCGAAGCCTGACCCTCACCAGTCCCCTAATCCTAACCCGTACGCTAACACTAACCCGCGCCCTCACACGCACGCTCCCCCTAAAGCGTTGCCGTACCCTCACCTGGACCCTAAACCGTCCCCGTCCCCTAACCCTAACCCTAGCCCGAACCCTAACCCTAACCCTTCCCCGAAGCCTGACCCTCACCCGTCCCCTAATCCTAACCCGTACGCTAACACTAACCCGCGCCCTCACACGCACGCTCCCCCTAAAGCGTTGCCGTACCCTCACCTGGACCCTAAACCGTCCCCGTCCCCTAACCCTAACCCTAGCCCGAACCCTAACCCTAACCCTTCCCCGAAGCCTGACCCTCACCCGTCCCCTAATCCTAACCCGTACGCTAACACTAACCCGCGCCCTCACACGCACGCTCCCCCTAAAGCGTTGCCGTACCCTCACCTGGACCCTAAACCGTCCCCGTCCCCTAACCCTAACCCTAGCCCGAACCCTAACCCTAACCCTTCCCCGAAGCCTGACCCTCACCCGTGCCCTAATCCTAACCCGTACGCTAACACTATCCCGCGCCCTCACACGCATGCTCCCCCTAAAGCGTTGCCGTACCCTCACCTGGACCCTAAACCGTCCCCGTCCCCTAACCCTAACCCTAGCCCGAACCCTAACCCTAACCCTTCCCCGAAGCCTGACCCTCACCCGTCCCCTAATCCTAACCCGTACGCTAACACTAACCCGCGCCCTCACACGCACGCTCCCCCTAAAACGTTGCCGTACCCTCACCTGGACCCTAAACCGTCCCCGTCCCCTAACCCTGACCCTAGCCCGAACCCTAACCCTAACCCTTCCCCGAAGCCTGACCCTCACCCGTGCCCTAATCCTAACCCGTACGCTAACACTAACCCGCGCCCTCACACGCACGCTCCCCCTAAAGCGTTGCCGTACCCTCACCTGGACCCTAAACCGTCCCCGTCCCCTAACCCTAACCCTAGCCCGAACCCTAACCCTAACCCTTCCCCGAAGCCTGACCCTCACCCGTCCCCTAATCCTAACCCGTACGCTAACACTAACCCGCGCCCTCACACGCACGCTCCCCCTAAAGCGTTGCCGTACCCTCACCTGGACCCTAAACCGTCCCCGTCCCCTAACCCTAACCCTAGCCCGAACCCTAACCCTAACCCTTCCCCGAAGCCTGACCCTCACCCGTCCCCTAATCCTAACCCGTACGCTAACACTAACCCGCGGCCTCACACGCACGCTCCCCCTAAAGCGTTGCCGTACCCTCACCTGGACCCTAAACCGTTCCCGTCCCCTAACCCTAACCCTAGCCCGAACCCTAACCGTAACCCTTCCCCGAAGCCTGACCCTCACCCGTCCCCTAATCCTAACCCGTACGCTAACACTAACCCGCGCCCTCACACACACGCTCCCCCTAAAGCGTTGCCGTACCCTCACCTGGACCCTAAACCGTCCCCGTCCCCTAACCCTGACCCTAGCCCGAACCCTAACCCTAACCCTTCCCCGAAGCCTGACCCTCACCAGTCCCGTAATCCTAACCCGTACGCTAACACTAACCGCGCCCTCACACGCACGCTCCCCCTAAAGCGTTGCCGTACCCTCACCTGGACCCTAAACCGTCCCCGTCCCCTAACCCTAACCCTAGCCCGAACCCTAACCCTAACCCTTCCCCGAAGCCTGACCCTCACCCGTCCCCTAATCCTAACCCGTACGCTAACACTAACCCGCGCCCTCACACGCACGCTCCCCCTAAAGCGTTGCCGTACCCTCACCTGGACCCTAAACCGTCCCCGTCCCCTAACCCTGACCCTAGCCCGAACCCTAACCCTAACCCTTCCCCGAAGCCTGACCCTCACCCGTGCCCTAATCCTAACCCGTACGCTAACACTAACCCGCGCCCTCACACGCACGCTCCCCCTAAAGCGTTGCCGTACCCTCACCTGGACCCTAAACCGTCCCCGTCCCCTAACCCTAACCCTAGCCCGAACCCTAACCCTAACCCTTCCCCGAAGCCTGACCCTCACCCGTCCCCTAATCCTAACCCGTACGCTAACACTAACCCGCGCCCTCACACACACGCTCCCCCTAAAGCGTTGCCGTACCCTCACCTGGACCCTAAACCGTCCCCATCCCCTAACCCTAACCCTAGCCCGAACCCTAACCCTAACCCTTCCCCGAAGCCTGACCCTCACCAGTCCCGTAATCCTAACCCGTACGCTAACACTAACCGCGCCCTCACACGCACGCTCCCCCTAAAGCGTTGCCGTACCCTCACCTGGACCCTAAACCGTCCCCGTCCCCTAACCCTAACCCTAGCCCGAACCCTAACCCTAACCCTTCCCCGAAGCCTGACCCTCACCCGTCCCCTAATCCTAACCCGTACGCTAACACTAACCCGCGCCCTCACACGCACGCTCCCCCTAAAGCGTTGCCGTACCCTCACCTGGACCCTAAACCGTCCCCGTCCCCTAACCCTGACCCTAGCCCGAACCCTAACCCTAACCCTTCCCCGAAGCCTGACCCTCACCAGTCCCGTAATCCTAACCCGTACGCTAACACTAACCCGCGCCCTCACACGCACGCTCCCCCTAAAGCGTTGCCGTACCCTCACCTGGACCCTAAACCGTCCCCGTCCCCTAACCCTAACCCTAGCCCGAACCCTAACCCTAACCCTTCCCCGAAGCCTGACCCTCACCCGTCCCCTAATCCTAACCCGTACGCTAACACTAACCCGCGCCCTCACACGCACGCTCCCCCTAAAGCGTTGCCGTACCCTCACCTGGACCCTAAACCGTCCCCGTCCCCTAACCCTAACCCTAGCCCGAACCCTAACCCTAACCCTTCCCCGAAGCCTGACCCTCACCCGTCCCCTAATCCTAACCCGTACGCTAACACTAACCCGCGCCCTCACACGCACGCTCCCCCTAAAGCGTTGCCGTACCCTCACCTGGACCCTAAACCGTCCCCGTCCCCTAACCCTAACCCTAGCCCGAACCCTAACCGTAACCCTTCCCCGAAGCCTGACCCTCACCCGTCCCCTAATCCTAACCCGTACGCTAACACTAACCCGCGCCCTCACACACACGCTCCCCCTAAAGCGTTGCCGTACCCTCACCTGGACCCTAAACCGTCCCCGTCCCCTAACCCTAACCCTAGCCCGAACCCTAACCCTAACCCTTCCCCGAAGCCTGACCCTCACCAGTCCCGTAATCCTAACCCGTACGCTAACACTAACCGCGCCCTCACACGCACGCTCCCCCTAAAGCGTTGCCGTACCCTCACCTGGACCCTAAACCGTCCCCGTCCCCTAACCCTAACCCTAGCCCGAACCCTAACCCTAACCCTTCCCCGAAGCCTGACCCTCACCCGTCCCCTAATCCTAACCCGTACGCTAACACTAACCAGCGCCCTCACACGCACGCTCCCCCTAAAGCGTTGCCGTACCCTCACCTGGACCCTAAACCGTCCCCGTCCCCTAACCCTAACCCTAGCCCGAACCCCAACCCTAACCCTTCCCCGAAGCCTGACCCTCACCCGTCCCCTAATCCTAACCCGTACGCTAACACTAACCCGCGCCCTCACACGCACGCTCCCCCTAAAGCGTTGCCGTACCCTCACCTGGACCCTAAACCGTCCCCGTCCCCTAACCCTATCCCTAGCCCGAACCCTAACCGTAACCCTTCCCCGAAGCCTGACCCTCACCCGTCCCCTAATCCTAACCCGTACGCTAACACTAACCCGCGCCCTCACACGCACGCTCCCCCTAAAGCGTTGCCGTACCCTCACCTGGACCCTAAACCGTCCCCGTCCCCTAACCCTAACCCTAGCCCGAACCCTAAACCTAACCCTTCCCCGAAGCCTGACCCTCACCAGTCCCCTAATCCTAACCCGTACGCTAACACTAACCCGCGCCCTCACACACACGCTCCCCCTAAAGCGTTGCCGTACCCTCACCTGGACCCTAAACCGTCCCCATCCCCTAACCCTAACCCTAGCCCGAACCCTAACCCTAACCCTTCCCCGAAGCCTGACCCTCACCAGTCCCCTAATCCTAACCCGTACGCTAACACTAACCCGCGCCCTCACACGCACGCTCCCCCTAAAGCGTTGCCGTACCCTCACCTGGACCCTAAACCGTCCTCGTCCCCTAACCCTAACCCTAGCCCGAACCCTAACCCTAACCCTTCCCCGAAGCCTGACCCTCACCAGTCCCCTAATCCTAACCCGTACGCTAACACTAACCCGCGCCCTCACACGCACGCTCCCCCTAAAGCGTTGCCGTACCCTCACCTGGACCCTAAACCGTCCCCGTCCCCTAACCCTAACCCTAGCCCGAACCCCAACCCTAACCCTTCCCCGAAGCCTGACCCTCACCCGTCCCCTAATCCTAACCCGTACGCTAACACTAACCCGCGCCCTCACACGCACGCTCCCCCTAAAGCGTTGCCGTACCCTCACCTGGACCCTAAACCGTCCCCGTCCCCTAACCCTAACCCTAGCCCGAACCCTAACCGTAACCCTTCCCCGAAGCCTGACCCTCACCCGTGCCCTAATCCTAACCCGTACGCTAACACTAACCCGCGCCCTCACACGCACGCTCCCCCTAAAGCGTTGCCGTACCCTCACCTGGACCCTAAACCGTCCCCGTCCCCTAACCCTAACCCTAGCCCGAACCCTAACCCTAACCCTTCCCCGAAGCCTGACCCTCACCAGTCCCCTAATCCTAACCCGTACGCTAACACTAACCCGCGCCCTCACACACACGCTCCCCCTAAAGCGTTGCCGTACCCTCACCTGGACCCTAAACCGTCCCCATCCCCTAACCCTAACCGTAGCCCGAACCCTAACCGTAACCCTTCCCCGAAGCCTGACCCTCACCCGTCCCCTAATCCTAACCCGTACGCTAACACTAACGCGCGCCCTCACACGCACGCTCCCCCTAAAGCGTTGCCGTACCCTCACCTGGACCCTAAACCGTCCCCGTCCCCTAACTCTAACCCTAGCCCGAACCCTAACCCTAACCCTTCCCCGAAGCCTGACCCTCACCCGTGCCCTTATCCTAACCCGTACGCTAACACTAACCCGCGCCCTCACACGCACGCTCCCCCTAAAGCGTTGCCGTACCCTCACCTGGACCCTAAACCGTCCCCGTCCCCTAACCCTAACCCTAGCCCGAACCCTAACCCTAACCCTTCCCCGAAGCCTGACCCTCACCCGTCCCCTAATCCTAACCCGTACGCTAACACTAACCGGCGCCCTCACACGCACGCTCCCCCTAAAGCGTTGCCGTACCCTCACCTGGACCCTAAACCGTCCCCGTCCCCTAACCCTAACCCTAGCCCGAACCCTAACCCTAACCCTTCCCCGAAGCCTGACCCTCACCCGTCCCCTAATCCTAACCCGTACGCTAACACTAACCCGCGCCCTCACACGCACGCTCCCCCTAAAGCGTTGCCGTACCCTCACCTGGACCCTAAACCGTCCCCGTCCCCTAACCCTAACCCTAACCCGAACCCTAACCCTAACCCTTCCCCGAAGCCTGACCCTCACCCGTCCCCTAATCCTAACCCGTACGCTAACACTAACCCGCGCCCTCACACGCACGCTCCCCCTAAAGCGTTGCCGTACCCTCACCTGGACCCTAAACCGTCCCCGTCCCCTAACCCTAACGATAGCCCGAACCCTAACCCTAACCCTTCCCCGAAGCCTGACCCTCACCCGTGCCCTAATCCTAACCCGTACGCTAACACTAACCCGCGCCCTCACACGCACGCTCCCCCTAAAGCGTTGCCGTACCCTCACCTGGACCCTAAACCGTCCCCGTCCCCTAACCCTAACCCTAGCCCGAACCCTAACCCTAACCCTTCCCCGAAGCCTGACCCTCACCCGTGCCCTAATCCTAACCCGTACGCTAACACTAACCCGCGCCCTCACACGCACGCTCCCCCTAAAGCGTTGCCGTACCCTCACCTGGACCCTAAACCGTCCCCGTCCCGTAACCCTAACCCTAGCCCGAACCCTAACCCTAACCCTTCCCCGAAGCCTGACCCTCACCCGTCCCCTAATCCTAACCCGTACGCTAACACTAACCCGCGCCCTCACACGCACGCTCCCCCTAAAGCGTTGCCGTACCCTCACCTGGAC
The DNA here is from genome assembly GCF_949987515.2 of Delphinus delphis. Lineage (NCBI taxonomy): Eukaryota > Metazoa > Chordata > Mammalia > Artiodactyla > Delphinidae > Delphinus > Delphinus delphis. The sequence goes on from NW_027192712.1 coordinate 90,857, forward strand.
CCTAAACCGTCCCCGTCCCCTAACCCTAACCCTAGCCCGAACCCTAACCCTAACCCTTCCCCGAAGCCTGACCCTCACCCGTCCCCTAATCCTAACCCGTACGCTAACACTAACCCGCGCCCTCACACGCACGCTCCCCCTAAAGCGTTGCCGTACCCTCACCTGGACCCTAAACCGTCCCCGTCCCCTAACCCTAACACTAGCCCGAACCCTAACCCTAACCCTTCCCCGAAGCCTGACCCTCACCCGTCCCCTAATCCTAACCCGTACGCTAACACTAACCCGCGCCCTCACACGCACGCTCCCCCTAAAGCGTTGCCGTACCCTCACCTGGACCCTAAACCGTCCCCGTCCTCTAACCCTAACCCTAGCCCGAACCCTAACCCTAACCCTTCCCCGAAGCCTGACCCTCACCCGTCCCCTAATCCTAACCCGTACGCTAACACTAACCCGCGCCCTCACACGCACGCTCCCCCTAAAGCGTTGCCGTACCCTCACCTGGACCCTAAACCGTCCCCGTCCCCTAACCCTAACCCTAGCCCGAACCCTAACCCTAACCCTTCCCCGAAGCCTGACCCTCACCCGTGCCCTAATCCTAACCCGTACGCTAACACTATCCCGCGCCCTCACACGCACGCTCCCCCTAAAGCGTTGCCGTACCCTCACCTGGACCCTAAACCGTCCCCGTCCCCTAACCCTAACCCTAGCCCGAACCCTAACCCTAACCCTTCCCCGAAGCCTGACCCTCACCCGTCCCCTAATCCTAACCCGTACGCTAACACTAACCCGCGCCCTCACACGCACGCTCCCCCTAAAGCGTTGCCGTACCCTCACCTGGACCCTAAACCGTCCCCGTCCCCTAACCCTGACCCTAGCCCGAACCCTAACCCTAACCCTTCCCCGAAGCCTGACCCTCACCCGTGCCCTAATCCTAACCCGTACGCTAACACTAACCCGCGCCCTCACACGCACGCTCCCCCTAAAGCGTTGCCGTACCCTCACCTGGACCCTAAACCGTCCCCGTCCCCTAACCCTAACCCTAGCCCGAACCCTAACCCTAACCCTTCCCCGAAACCTGACCCTCACCCGTCCCCTAATCCTAACCCGTACGCTAACACTAACCCGCGCCCTCACACGCACGCTCCCCCTAAAGCGTTGCCGTACCCTCACCTGGACCCTAAACCGTCCCCGTCCCCTAACCCTAACCCTAGCCCGAACCCTAACCCTAACTCTTCCCCGAAGCCTGACCCTCACCCGTCCCCTAATCCTAACCCGTACGCTAACACTAACCCGCGCCCTCACACGCACGCTCCCCCTAAAGCGTTGCCGTACCCTCACCTGGACCCTAAACCGTCCCCGTCCCCTAACCCTAACCCTAGCCCGAACCCTAACCGTAACCCTTCCCCGAAGCCTGACCCTCACCCGTCCCCTAATCCTAACCCGTACGCTAACACTAACCCGCGCCCTCACACACACGCTCCCCCTAAAGCGTTGCCGTACCCTCACCTGGACCCTAAACCGTCCCCATCCCCTAACCCTAACCCTAGCCCGAACCCTAACCCTAACCCTTCCCCGAAGCCTGACCCTCACCAGTCCCGTAATCCTAACCCGTACGCTAACACTAACCGCGCCCTCACACGCACGCTCCCCCTAAAGCGTTGCCGTACCCTCACCTGGACCCTAAACCGTCCCCGTCCCCTAACCCTAACCCTAGCCCGAACCCTAACCCTAACCCTTCCCCGAAGCCTGACCCTCACCAGTCCCCTAATCCTAACCCGTACGCTAACACTAACCCGCGCCCTCACACGCACGCTCCCCCTAAAGCGTTGCCGTACCCTCACCTGGACCCTAAACCGTCCCCGTCCCCTAACCCTAACCCTAGCCCGAACCCCAACCCTAACCCTTCCCCGAAGCCTGACCCTCACCCGTCCCCTAATCCTAACCCGTACGCTAACACTAACCCGCGCCCTCACACGCACGCTCCCCCTAAAGCGTTGCCGTACCCTCACCTGGACCCTAAACCGTCCCCGTCCCCTAACCCTAACCCTAGCCCGAACCCTAACCGTAACCCTTCCCCGAAGCCTGACCCTCACCCGTCCCCTAATCCTAACCCGTACGCTAACACTAACCCGCGCCCTCACACGCACGCTCCCCCTAAAGCGTTGCCGTACCCTCACCTGGACCCTAAACCGTCCCCGTCCCCTAACCCTAACCCTAGCCCGAACCCTAACCCTAACCCTTCCCCGAAGCCTGACCCTCACCAGTCCCCTAATCCTAACCCGTACGCTAACACTAACCCGCGCCCTCACACACACGCTCCCCCTAAAGCGTTGCCGTACCCTCACCTGGACCCTAAACCGTCCCCATCCCCTAACCCTAACCCTAGCCCGAACCCTAACCCTAACCCTTCCCCGAAGCCTGACCCTCACCAGTCCCCTAATCCTAACCCGTACGCTAACACTAACCCGCGCCCTCACACGCACGCTCCCCCTAAAGCGTTGCCGTACCCTCACCTGGACCCTAAACCGTCCCCGTCCCCTAACCCTAACCCTAGCCCGAACCCTAACCCTAACCCTTCCCCGAAGCCTGACCCTCACCCGTGCCCTAATCCTAACCCGTACGCTAACACTAACCCGCGCCCTCACACGCACGCTCCCCCTAAAGCGTTGCCGTACCCTCACCTGGACCCTAAACCGTCCCCGTCCCCTAACCCTAACCCTAGCCCGAACCCCAACCCTAACCCTTCCCCGAAGCCTGACCCTCACCCGTCCCCTAATCCTAACCCGTACGCTAACACTAACCCGCGCCCTCACACGCACGCTCCCCCTAAAGCGTTGCCGTACCCTCACCTGGACCCTAAACCGTCCCCGTCCCCTAACCCTAACCCTAGCCCGAACCCTAACCGTAACCCTTCCCCGAAGCCTGACCCTCACCCGTCCCCTAATCCTAACCCGTACGCTAACACTAACCCGCGCCCTCACACGCACGCTCCCCCTAAAGCGTTGCCGTACCCTCACCTGGACCCTAAACCGTCCCCGTCCCCTAACCCTAACCCTAGCCCGAACCCTAACCCTAACCCTTCCCCGAAGCCTGACCCTCACCAGTCCCCTAATCCTAACCCGTACGCTAACACTAACCCGCGCCCTCACACACAAGCTCCCCCTAAAGCGTTGCCGTACCCTCACCTGGACCCTAAACCGTCCCCATCCCCTAACCCTAACCGTAGCCCGAACCCTAACCCTAACCCTTCCCCGAAGCCTGACCCTCACCAGTCCCCTAATCCTAACCCGTACGCTAACACTAACCCGCGCCCTCACACGCACGCTCCCCCTAAAGCGTTGCCGTACCCTCACCTGGACCCTAAACCGTCCCCGTCCCCTAACCCTAACCCTAGCCCGAACCCTAACCCTAACCCTTCCCCGAAACCTGACCCTCACCCGTGCCTTAATCCTAACCCGTACGCTAACACTAACCCGCGCCCTCACATGCACGCTCCCCCTAAAGCGTTGCCGTACCCTCACCTGGACCCTAAACCGTCCCCGTCCCCTAACCCTAACCCTAGCCCGAACCCTAACCCTAACCCTTCCCCGAAGCCTGACCCTCACCTGTGCCCTAATCCTAACCCGTACGCTAACACTAACCCGCGCCCTCACACGCACGCTCCCCCTAAAGCGTTGCCGTACCCTCACCTGGACCCTAAACCGTCCCCGTCCCCTAACCCTAACCCTAGCCCGAACCCTAACCCTAACCCTTCCCCGAAGCCTGACCGTCACCCGTGCCCTAATCCTAACCCGTACGCTAACACTAACCCGCGCCCTCACACGCACGCTCCCCCTAAAGCGTTGCCGTACCCTCACCTGGACCCTAAACCGTCCCCGTCCCCTAACCCTAACCCTAGCCCGAACCCTAACCCTAACCCTTCCCCGAAGCCTGACCCTCACCCGTGCCCTTATCCTAACCCGTACGCTAACACTAACCCGCGCCCTCACACACACGCTCCCCCTAAAGCGTTGCCGTACCCTCACCTGGACCCTAAACCGTCCCCGTCCCCTAACCCTAACCCTAGCCCGAACCCTAACCCTAACCCTTCCCCGAAGCCTGACCCTCACCCGTCCCCTAATCCTAACCCGTACGCTAACACTAACCGGCGCCGTCACACGCACTCTCCCCCTAAAGCGTTGCCGTACCCTCACCTGGACCCTAAACCGTCCCCGTCCCCTAACCCTAACCCTAGCCCGAACCCTAACCCTAACCCTTCCCCGAAGCCTGACCCTCACCCGTCCCCTAATCCTAACCCGTACGCTAACACTAACCCGCGCCCTCACACGCACGCTCCCCCTAAAGCGTTGCCGTACCCTCACCTGGACCCTAAACCGTCCCCGTCCCCTAACCCTAACCCTAGCCCGAACCCTAACCGTAACCCTTCCCCGAAGCCTGACCCTCACCCGTCCCCTAATCCTAACCCGTACGCTAACACTAACCCGCGCCCTCACACGCACGCTCCCCCTAAAGCGTTGCCGTACCCTCACCTGGACCCTAAACCGTCCCCGTCCCCTAACCCTAACCCTAGCCCGAACCCTAACCCTAACCCTTCCCCGAAGCCTGACCCTCACCAGTCCCCTAATCCTAACCCGTACGCTAACACTAACCCGCGCCCTCACACGCACGCTCCCCCTAAAGCGTTGCCGTACCCTCACCTGGACCCTAAACCGTCCCCGTCCCCTAACCCTAACCCTAGCCCGAACCCTAACCCTAACCCTTCCCCGAAGCCTGACCCTCACCCGTCCCCTAATCCTAACCCGTACGCTAACACTAACCCGCACCCTCACACGCACGCTCCCCCTAAAGCGTTGCCGTACCCTCACCTGAACCCTAAACCGTCCCCGTCCCCTAACCCTAACCCTAGCCCGAACCCTAACCCTAACCCTTCCCCGAAGCCTGACCCTCACCCGTGCCCTAATCCTAACCCGTACGCTAACACTAACCCGCGCCCTCACACGCACGCTCCCCCTAAAGCGTTGCCGTACCCTCACCTGGACCCTAAACCGTCCCCGTCCCCTAACCCTAACCCTAGCCCGAACCCTAACCCTAACCCTTCCCCGAAGCCTGACCCTCACCCGTCCCCTAATCCTAACCCGTACGCTAACACTAACCCGCGCCCTCACACGCACGCTCCCCCTAAAGCGTTGCCGTACCCTCACCTGGACCCTAAACCGTCCCCGTCCCCTAACCCTAACCCTAGCCCGAACCCTAACCCTAACCCTTCCCCGAAGCCTGACCCTCACCCGTCCCCTAATCCTAACCCGTACGCTAACACTAACCCGCGCCCTCACACGCACGCTCCCCCTAAAGCGTTGCCGTACCCTCACCTGGACCCTAAACCGTCCCCGTCCCCTAACCCTAACCCTAGCCCGAACCCTAACCCTAACCCTTCCCCGAAGCCTGACCCTCACCCGTCCCCTAATCCTAACCCGTACGCTAACACTAACCCGCGCCCTCACACGCACGCTCCCCCTAAAGCGTTGCCGTACCCTCACCTGGACCCTAAACCGTCCCCGTCCCCTAACCCTAACCCTAGCCCGAACTCTAACCCTAACCCTTCCCCGAAGCCTGACCCTCACCCATCCCCTAATCCTAACCCGTACGCTAACACTAACCCGCGCCCTCACACACACGCTCCCCCTAAAGCGTTGCCGTACCCTCACCTGGACCCTAAACCGTCCACATCCCCTAACCCTAACCCTAGCCCGAACCCTAACCCTAACCCTTCCCCGAAGCCTGACCCTCACCCGTCCCCTAATCCTAACCCGTACGCTAACACTAACCCGCGCCCTCACACGCACGCTCCCCCTAAAGCGTTGCCGTACCCTCACCTGGACCCTAAACCGTCCCCGTCCCCTAACCCTAACCCTAGCCCGAACCCTAAACCTAACCCTTCCCCGAAGCCTGACCCTCACCCGTCCCCTAATCCTAACCCGTACGCTAACACTAACCCGCGCCCTCACACGCACGCTCCCCCTAAAGCGTTGCCGTACCCTCACCTGGACCCTAAACCGTCCCCGTCCCCTAACCCTAACCCTAGCCCGAACCCTAACCCTAACCCTTCCCCGAAGCCTGACCCTCACCCGTGCCCTAATCCTAACCCGTACGCTAACACTAACCCGCGCCCTCACACGCACGCTCCCCCTAAAGCGTTGCCGTACCCTCACCTGGACCCTAAACCGTCCCCGTCCCCTAACCCTAACCATAGCCCGAACCCTACCCTAACCCTTCCCCGAAGCCTGACCCTCACTCGTCCCCTAATCCTAACCCGTACGCTAACACTAACCCGCGCCCTCACACGCACGCTCCCCCTAAAGCGTTGCCGTACCCTCACCTGGACCCTAAACCGTCCCCGTCCCCTAACCCTAACCCTAGCCCGAACCCTAACCCTAACCCTTCCCCGAAACCTGACCCTCACCCGTGCCCCAATCCTAACCCGTACGCTAACACTAACCCGCGCCCTCACACGCACGCTCCCCCTAAAGCGTTGCCGTACCCTCACCTGGACCCTAAACCGTCCCCGTCCCCTAACCCTAACCCTAGCCCGAACCCTAACCCTAACACTTCCCCGAAGCCTGACCCTCACCCGTGCCCTAATCCTAACCCGTACGCTAACACTAACCGGCGCCCTCACACGCACGCTCCCCCTAAAGCGTTGCCGTACCCTCACCTGGACCCTAAACCGTCCCCGTCCCCTAACCCTAACCCTAGCCCGAACCCTAACCCTAACCCTTCCCCGAAGCCTGACCCTCACCCGTCCCCTAATCCTAACCCGTACGCTAACACTAACCCGCGCCCTCACACGCACGCTCCCCCTAAAGCGTTGCCGTACCCTCACCTGGACCCTAAACCGTCCCCGTCCCCTAACCCTAACCCTAGCCCGAACCCTAACCGTAACCCTTCCCCGAAGCCTGACCCTCACCCGTCCCCTAATCCTAACCCGTACGCTAACACTAACCCGCGCTCTCACACACACGCTCCCCCTAAAGCGTTGCCGTACCCTCACCTGGACCCTAAACCGTCCCGATCCCCTAACCCTAACCCTAGCCCGAACCCTAACCCTAACCCTTCCCCAAAGCCTGACCCTCACCAGTCCCCTAATCCTAACCCGTACGCTAACACTAACCCGCGCCCTCACACGCACGCTCCCCCTAAAGCGTTGCCGTACCCTCACCTGGACCCTAAACCGTCCCCGTCCCCTAACCCTAACCCTAGCCCGAACCCTAACCCTAACCCTTCCCCGAAGCCTGACCCTCACCCGTCCCCTAATCCTAACCCGTACGCTAACACTAACCCGCGCCCTCACACGCACGCTCCCCCTAAAGCGTTGCCGTACCCTCACCTGGACCCTAAACCGTCCCCGTCCCCTAACCCTAACCCTAGCCCGAACCCTAACCCTATACCTTCCCCGAAGCCTGACCCTCACCCGTCCCCTAATCCTAACCCGTACGCTAACACTAACCCGCGCCCTCACACGCACGCTCCCCCTAAAGCGTTGCCGTACCCTCACCTGAACCCTAAACCGTCCCCGTCCCCTAACCCTAACCCTAGCCCGAACCCTAACCCTAACCCTTCCCCGAAGCCTGACCCTCACCCGTGCCCTAATCCTAACCCGTACGCTAACACTATCCCGCGCCCTCACACGCACGCTCCCCCTAAAGCGTTGCCGTACCCTCACTTGGACCCTAAACCGTCCCCGTCCCCTAACCCTAACCCTAGCCCGAACCCTAACCCTAACCCTTCCCCGAAGCCTGACCCTCACCCGTCCCCTAATCCTAACCCGTACGCTAACACTAACCCGCGCCCTCACACGCACGCTCCCCCTAAAGCGTTGCCGTACCCTCACCTGGACCCTAAACCGTCCCCGTCCCCTAACCCTGACCCTAGCCCGAACCCTAACCCTAACCCTTCCCCGAAGCCTGACCCTCACCCGTGCCCTAATCCTAACCCGTACGCTAACACTAACCCGCGCCCTCACACGCACGCTCCCTCTAAAGCGTTGCCGTACCCTCACCTGGACCCTAAACCGTCCCCGTCCCCTAACCCTAACCATAGCCCGAACCCTAACCCTAACCCTTCCCCGAAGCCTGACCCTCACCCGTCTCCTAATCCTAACCCGTACGCTAACACTAACCCGCGCCCTCACACGCACGCTCCCCCTAAAGCGTTGCCGTACCCTCACCTGGACCCTAAACCGTCCCCGTCCCCTAACCCTAACCCTAGCCCGAACCCTAACCCTAACCCTTCCCCGAAGCCTGACCCTCACCCGTCCCCTAATCCTAACCCGTACGCTAACACTAACCCGCGCCCTCACACGCACGCTCCCCCTAAAGCGTTGCCGTACCCTCACCTGGACCCTAAACCGTCCCCGTCCCCTAACCCTAACCCTAGCCCGAACCCTAACCGTAACACTTCCCCGAAGCCTGACCCTCACCCGTCCCCTAATCCTAACCCGTACGCTAACACTAACCCGCGCCCTCACACACACGCTCCCCCTAAAGCGTTGCCGTACCCTCACCTGGACCCTAAACCGTCCCCATCCCCTAACCCTAAACCTAGCCCGAACCCTAACCCTAACCCTTCCCCGAAGCCTGACCCTCACCAGTCCCCTAATCCTAACCCGTACGCTAACACTAACCCGCGCCCTCACACGCACGCTCCCCCTAAAGCGTTGCCGTACCCTCACCTGGACCCTAAACCGTCCCCGTCCCCTAACCCTAACCCTAGCCCGAACCCTAACCCTAACCCTTCCCCGAAGCCTGACCCTCACCAGTCCCCTAATCCTAACCCGTACGCTAACACTAACCCGCGCCCTCACACGCACGCTCCCCCTAAAGCGTTGCCGTACCCTCACCTGGACCCTAAACCGTCCCCGTCCCCTAACCCTAACCCTAGCCCGAACCCCAACCCTAACCCTTCCCCGAAGCCTGACCCTCACCCGTCCCCTAATCCTAACCCGTACGCTAACACTAACCCGCGCCCTCACACGCACGCTCCCCCTAAAGCGTTGCCGTACCCTCACCTGGACCCTAAACCGTCCCCGTCCCCTAACCCTAACCCTAGCCCGAACCCTAACCGTAACCCTTCCCCGAAGCCTGACCCTCACCCGTCCCCTAATCCTAACCCGTACGCTAACACTAACCCGCGCCCTCACACGCACGCTCCCCCTAAAGCGTTGCCCTACCCTCACCTGGACCCTAAACCGTCCCCGTCCCCTAACCCTAACCCTAGCCCGAACCCTAACCCTAACCCTTCCCCGAAGCCTGACCCTCACCAGTCCCCTAATCCTAACCCGTACGCTAACACTAACCCGCGCCCTCACACGCACGCTCCCCCTAAAGCGTTGCCGTACCCTCACCTGGACCCTAAACCGTCCCCGTCCCCTAACCCTAACCCTAGCCCGAACCCTAACCCTAACCCTTCCCCGAAGCCTGACCCTCACCCGTCCCCTAATCCTAACCCGTACGCTAACACTAACCCGCGCCCTCACACGCACGCTCCCCCTAAAGCGTTGCCGTACCCTCACCTGGACCCTAAACCGTCCCCGTCCCCTAACCCTAACCCTAGCCCGAACCCTAACCCTAACCCTTCCCCGAAGCCTGACCCTCACCCGTCCCCTAATCCTAACCCGTACGCTAACACTAACCCGCGCCCTCACACGCACGCTCCCCCTAAAGCGTTGCCGTACCCTCACCTGAACCCTAAACCGTCCCCGTCCCCTAACCCTAACCCTAGCCCGAACCCTAACCCTAACCCTTCCCCGAAGCCTGACCCTCACCCGTGCCCTAATCCTAACCCGTACGCTAACACTAACCCGCGCCCTCACACGCACGCTCCCCCTAAAGCGTTGCCGTACCCTCACCTGGACCCTAAACCGTCCCCGTCCCCTAACCCTAACCCTAGCCCGAACCCTAACCCTAACCCTTCCCCGAAGCCTGACCCTCACCCGTCCCCTAATCCTAACCCGTACGCTAACACTAACCCGCGCCCTCACACGCACGCTCCCCCTAAAGCGTTGCCGTACCCTCACCTGGACCCTAAACCGTCCCCGTCCCCTAACCCTAACCCTAGCCCGAACCCTAACCCTAACCCTTCCCCGAAGCCTGACCCTCACCCGTGCCCTAATCCTAACCCGTACGCTAACACTAACCCGCGCCCTCACATGCACGCTCCCCCTAAAGCGTTGCCGTACCCTCACCTGGACCCTAAACCGTCCCCGTCCCCTAACCCTAACCCTAGCCCGAACCCTAACCCTAACCCTTCCCCGAAGCCTGACCCTCACCCGTCACCTAATCCTAACCCGTACGCTAACACTAACCCGCGCCCTCACACGCACGCTCCCCCTAAAGCGTTGCCGTACCCTCACCTGGACCCTAAACCGTCCCCGTCCCCTAACCCTAACCCTAGCCCGAACCCTAACCCTAACCCTTCCCCGAAGCCTGACCCTCACCCGTCCCCTAATCCTAACCCGTACGCTAACACTAACCCGCGCCCTCACACGCACGCTCCCCCTAAAGCGTTGCCGTACCCTCACCTGGACCCTAAACCGTCCCCGTCCCCTAACCCTAACCCTAGCCCGAACTCTAACCCTAACCCTTCCCCGAAGCCTGACCCTCACCCGTCCCCTAATCCTAACCCGTACGCTAACACTAACCCGCGCCCTCACACACACGCTCCCCCTAAAGCGTTGCCGTACCCTCACCTGGACCCTAAACCGTCCCCATCCCCTAACCCTAACCCTAGCCCGAACCCTAACCCTAACCCTTCCCCGAAGCCTGACCCTCACCCGTCCCCTAATCCTAACCCGTACGCTAACACTAACCCGCGCCCTCACACGCACGCTCCCCCTAAAGCGTTGCCGTACCCTCACCTGGACCCTAAACCGTCCCCGTCCCCTAACCCTAACCCTAGCCCGAACCCTAAACCTAACCCTTCCCCGAAGCCTGACCCTCACCCGTCCCCTAATCCTAACCCGTACGCAAACACTAACCCGCGCCCTCACACGCACGCTCCCCCTAAAGCGTTGCCGTACCCTCACCTGGACCCTAAACCGTCCCCGTCCCCTAACCCTAACCCTAGCCCGAACCCTAACCCTAACCCTTCCCCGAAGCCTGACCCTCACCCGTCCCCTAATCCTAACCCGTACGCTAACACTAACCCGCGCCCTCACACGCACGCTCCCCCTAAAGCGTTGCCATACCCTCACCTGGACCCTAAACCGTCCCCGTCCCCTAACCCTAACCATAGCCCGAACCCTAACCCTAACCCTTCCCCGAAGCCTGACCCTCACTCGTCCCCTAATCCTAACCCGTACGCTAACACTAACCCGCGCCCTCACACGCACGCTCCCCCTAAAGCGTTGCCGTACCCTCACCTGGACCCTAAACCGTCCCCGTCCCCTAACCCTAACCCTAGCCCGAACCCTAACCCTAACCCTTCCCCGAAGCCTGACCCTCACCCGTCCCCTAATCCTAACCCGTACGCTAACACTAACCCGCGCCCTCACACGCACGCTCCCCCTAAAGCGTTGCCGTACCCTCACCTGGACCCTAAACCGTCCCCGTCCCCTAACCCTAACCCTAGCCCGAACCCTAACCCTAACCCTTCCCCGAAGCCTGACCCTCACCCGTCCCCTAATCCTAACCCGTACGCTAACACTAACCCGCGCCCTCACACGCACGCTCCCCCTAAAGCGTTGCCGTACCCTCACCTGGACCCTAAACCGTCCCCGTCCCCTAACCCTAACCCTAGCCCGAACCCTAACCCTAACCCTTCCCCGAAGCCTGACCCTCACCCGTCCCCTAATCCTAACCCGTACGCTAACACTAACCCGCGCCCTCACACGCACGCTCCCCCTAAAGCGTTGCCGTACCCTCACCTGGACCCTAAACCGTCCCCGTCCCCTAACCCTAACCCTAGCCCGAACTCTAACCCTAACCCTTCCCCGAAGCCTGACCCTCACCCATCCCCTAATCCTAACCCGTACGCTAACACTAACCCGCGCCCTCACACTCACGCTCCCCCTAAAGCGTTGCCGTACCCTCACCTGGACCCTAAACCGTCCCCATCCCTAACCCTAACCCTAGCCCGAACCCTAACCCTAACCCTTCCCCGAAGCCTGACCCTCACCCGTCCCCTAATCCTAACCCGTACGCTAACACTAACCCGCGCCCTCACACGCACGCTCCCCCTAAAGCGTTGCCGTACCCTCACCTGGACCCTAAACCGTCCCCGTCCCCTAACCCTAACCCTAGCCCGAACCCTAAACCTAACCCTTCCCCGAAGCCTGACCCTCACCCGTCCCCTAATCCTAACCCGTACGCTAACACTAACCCGCGCCCTCACACGCACGCTCCCCCTAAAGCGTTGCCGTACCCTCACCTGGACCCTAAACCGTCCCCGTCCCCTAACCCTAACCCTAGCCCGAACCCTAACCCTAACCCTTCCCCGAAGCCTGACCCTCACCCGTGCCCTAATCCTAACCCGTACGCTAACACTAACCCGCGCCCTCACACGCACGCTCCCCCTAAAGCGTTGCCGTACCCTCACCTGGACCCTAAACCGTCCCCGTCCCCTAACCCTAACCATAGCCCGAACCCTACCCTAACCCTTCCCCGAAGCCTGACCCTCACTCGTCCCCTAATCCTAACCCGTACGCTAACACTAACCCGCGCCCTCACACGCACGCTCCCCCTAAAGCGTTGCCGTACCCTCACCTGGACCCTAAACCGTCCCCGTCCCCTAACCCTAACCCTAGCCCGAACCCTAACCCTAACCCTTCCCCGAAACCTGACCCTCACCCGTGCCCCAATTCTAACCCGTACGCTAACACTAACCCGCGCCCTCACACGCACGCTCCCCCTAAAGCGTTGCCGTACCCTCACCTGGACCCTAAACCGTCCCCGTCCCCTAACCCTAACCCTAGCCCGAACCCTAACCCTAACCCTTCCCCGAAGCCTGACCCTCACCCGTGCCCTAATCCTAACCCGTACGCTAACACTAACCGGCGCCCTCACACGCACGCTCCCCCTAAAGCGTTGCCGTACCCTCACCTGGACCCTAAACCGTCCCCGTCCCCTAACCCTAACCCTAGCCCGAACCCTAACCCTAACCCTTCCCCGAAGCCTGACCCTCACCCGTCCCCTAATCCTAACCCGTACGCTAACACTAACCCGCGCCCTCACACGCACGCTCCCCCTAAAGCGTTGCCGTACCCTCACCTGGACCCTAAACCGTCCCCGTCCCCTAACCCTAACCCTAGCCCGAACCCTAACCGTAAACCTTCCCCGAAGCCTGACCCTCACCCGTCCCCTAATCCTAACCCGTACGCTAACACTAACCCGCGCTCTCACACACACGCTCCCCCTAAAGCGTTGCCGTACCCTCACCTGGACCCTAAACCGTCCCGATCCCCTAACCCTAACCCTAGCCCGAACCCTAACCCTAACCCTTCCCCAAAGCCTGACCCTCACCAGTCCCCTAATCCTAACCCGTACGCTAACACTAACCCGCGCCCTCACACGCACGCTCCCCCTAAAGCGTTGCCGTACCCTCACCTGGACCCTAAACCGTCCCCGTCCCCTAACCCTAACCCTAGCCCGAACCCTAACCCTAACCCTTCCCCGAAGCCTGACCCTCACCCGTCCCCTAATCCTAACCCGTACGCTAACACTAACCCGCGCCCTCACACGCACGCTCCCCCTAAAGCGTTGCCGTACCCTCACCTGGACCCTAAACCGTCCCCGTCCCCTAACCCTAACCCTAGCCCGAACCCTAACCCTATACCTTCCCCGAAGCCTGACCCTCACCTGTGCCCTAATCCTAACCCGTACGCTAACACTAACCCGCGCCCTCACACGCACGCTCCCCCTAAAGCGTTGCCGTACCCTCACCTGAACCCTAAACCGTCCCCGTCCCCTAACCCTAACCCTAGCCCGAACCCTAACCCTAACCCTTCCCCGAAGCCTGACCCTCACCCGTGCCCTAATCCTAACCCGTACGCTAACACTATCCCGCGCCCTCACACGCACGCTCCCCCTAAAGCGTTGCCGTACCCTCACTTGGACCCTAAACCGTCCCCGTCCCCTAACCCTAACCCTAGCCCGAACCCTAACCCTAACCCTTCCCCGAAGCCTGACCCTCACCCGTCCCCTAATCCTAACCCGTACGCTAACACTAACCCGCGCCCTCACACGCACGCTCCCCCTAAAGCGTTGCCGTACCCTCACCTGGACCCTAAACCGTCCCCGTCCCCTAACCCTGACCCTAGCCCGAACCCTAACCCTAACCCTTCCCCGAAGCCTGACCCTCACCCGTGCCCTAATCCTAACCCGTACGCTAACACTAACCCGCGCCCTCACACGCACGCTCCCTCTAAAGCGTTGCCGTACCCTCACCTGGACCCTAAACCGTCCCCGTCCCCTAACCCTAACCCTAGCCCGAACCCTAACCCTAACCCTTCCCCGAAGCCTGACCCTCACCCGTCCCCTAATCCTAACCCGTACGCTAACACTAACCCGCGCCCTCACACGCACGCTCCCCCTAAAGCGTTGCCGTACCCTCACCTGGACCCTAAACCGTCCCCGTCCCCTAACCCTAACCCTAGCCCGAACCCTAACCCTAACCCTTCCCCGAAGCCTGACCCTCACCCGTCCCCTAATCCTAACCCGTACGCTAACACTAACCCGCGCCCTCACACGCACGCTCCCCCTAAAGCGTTGCCGTACCCTCACCTGGACCCTAAACCGTCCCCGTCCCCTAACCCTAACCCTAGCCCGAACCCTAACCGTAACCCTTCCCCGAAGCCTGACCCTCACCCGTCCCCTAATCCTAACCCGTACGCTAACACTAACCCGCGCCCTCACACACACGCTCCCCCTAAAGCGTTGCCGTACCCTCACCTGGACCCTAAACCGTCCCCATCCCCTAACCCTAAACCTAGCCCGAACCCTAACCCTAACCCTTCCCCGAAGCCTGACCCTCACCAGTCCCCTAATCCTAACCCGTACGCTAACACTAACCCGCGCCCTCACACGCACGCTCCCCCTAAAGCGTTGCCGTACCCTCACCTGGACCCTAAACCGTCCCCGTCCCCTAACCCTAACCCTAGCCCGAACCCTAACCCTAACCCTTCCCCGAAGCCTGACCCTCACCAGTCCCCTAATCCTAACCCGTACGCTAACACTAACCCGCGCCCTCACACGCACGCTCCCCCTAAAGCGTTGCCGTACCCTCACCTGGACCCTAAACCGTCCCCGTCCCCTAACCCTAACCCTAGCCCGAACCCCAACCCTAACCCTTCCCCGAAGCCTGACCCTCACCCGTCCCCTAATCCTAACCCGTACGCTAACACTAACCCGCGCCCTCACACGCACGCTCCCCCTAAAGCGTTGCCGTACCCTCACCTGGACCCTAAACCGTCCCCGTCCCCTAACCCTAACCCTAGCCCGAACCCTAACCGTAACCCTTCCCCGAAGCCTGACCCTCACCCGTCCCCTAATCCTAACCCGTACGCTAACACTAACCCGCGCCCTCACACGCACGCTCCCCCTAAAGCGTTGCCCTACCCTCACCTGGACCCTAAACCGTCCCCGTCCCCTAACCCTAACCCTAGCCCGAACCCTAACCCTAACCCTTCCCCGAAGCCTGACCCTCACCAGTCCCCTAATCCTAACCCGTACGCTAACACTAACCCGCGCCCTCACACGCACGCTCCCCCTAAAGCGTTGCCGTACCCTCACCTGGACCCTAAACCGTCCCCGTCCCCTAACCCTAACCCTAGCCCGAACCCTAACCCTAACCCTTCCCCGAAGCCTGACCCTCACCCGTCCCCTAATCCTAACCCGTACGCTAACACTAACCCGCGCCCTCACACGCACGCTCCCCCTAAAGCGTTGCCGTACCCTCACCTGGACCCTAAACCGTCCCCGTCCCCTAACCCTAACCCTAGCCCGAACCCTAACCCTAACCCTTCCCCGAAGCCTGACCCTCACCCGTCCCCTAATCCTAACCCGTACGCTAACACTAACCCGCGCCCTCACACGCACGCTCCCCCTAAAGCGTTGCCGTACCCTCACCTGAACCCTAAACCGTCCCCGTCCCCTAACCCTAACCCTAGCCCGAACCCTAACCCTAACCCTTCCCCGAAGCCTGACCCTCACCCGTGCCCTAATCCTAACCCGTACGCTAACACTAACCCGCGCCCTCACACGCACGCTCCCCCTAAAGCGTTGCCGTACCCTCACCTGGACCCTAAACCGTCCCCGTCCCCTAACCCTAACCCTAGCCCGAACCCTAACCCTAACCCTTCCCCGAAGCCTGACCCTCACCCGTCCCCTAATCCTAACCCGTACGCTAACACTAACCCGCGCCCTCACACGCACGCTCCCCCTAAAGCGTTGCCGTACCCTCACCTGGACCCTAAACCGTCCCCGTCCCCTAATCCTAACCCTAGCCCTAACCCTAACCCTAACCCTTCCCCGAAGCCTGACCCTCACCCGTGCCCTAATCCTAACCCGTACGCTAACACTAACCCGCGCCCTCACATGCACGCTCCCCCTAAAGCGTTGCCGTACCCTCACCTGGACCCTAAACCGTCCCCGTCCCCTAACCCTAACCCTAGCCCGAACCCTAATCCTAACCCTTCCCCGAAGCCTGACCCTCACCCGTCACCTAATCCTAACCCGTACGCTAACACTAACCCGCGCCCTCACACGCACGCTCCCCCTAAAGCGTTGCCGTACCCTCACCTGGACCCTAAACCGTCCCCGTCCCCTAACCCTAACCCTAGCCCGAACCCTAACCCTAACCCTTCCCCGAAGCCTGACCCTCACCCGTCCCCTAATCCTAAACCGTACGCTAACACTAACCCGCGCCCTCACACGCACGCTCCCCCTAAAGCGTTGCCGTACCCTCACCTGGACCCTAAACCGTCCCCGTCCCCTAACCCTAACCCTAGCCCGAACCCTAACCCTATACCTTCCCCGAAGCCTGACCCTCACCCGTCCCCTAATCCTAACCCGTACGCTAACACTAACCCGCGCCCTCACACGCACGCTCCCCCTAAAGCGTTGCCGTACCCTCACCTGAACCCTAAACCGTCCCCGTCCCCTAACCCTAACCCTAGCCCGAACCCTAACCCTAACCCTTCCCCGAAGCCTGACCCTCACCCGTGCCCTAATCCTAACCCGTACGCTAACACTATCCCGCGCCCTCACACGCACGCTCCCCCTAAAGCGTTGCCGTACCCTCACTTGGACCCTAAACCGTCCCCGTCCCCTAACCCTAACCCTAGCCCGAACCCTAACCCTAACCCTTCCCCGAAGCCTGACCCTCACCCGTCCCCTAATCCTAACCCGTACGCTAACACTAACCCGCGCCCTCACACGCACGCTCCCCCTAAAGCGTTGCCGTACCCTCACCTGGACCCTAAACCGTCCCCGTCCCCTAACCCTGACCCTAGCCCGAACCCTAACCCTAACCCTTCCCCGAAGCCTGACCCTCACCCGTGCCCTAATCCTAACCCGTACGCTAACACTAACCCGCGCCCTCACACGCACGCTCCCTCTAAAGCGTTGCCGTACCCTCACCTGGACCCTAAACCGTCCCCGTCCCCTAACCCTAACCCTAGCCCGAACCCTAACCCTAACCCTTCCCCGAAGCCTGACCCTCACCCGTCCCCTAATCCTAACCCGTACGCTAACACTAACCCGCGCCCTCACACGCACGCTCCCCCTAAAGCGTTGCCGTACCCTCACCTGGACCCTAAACCGTCCCCGTCCCCTAACCCTAACCCTAGCCCGAACCCTAACCCTAACCCTTCCCCGAAGCCTGACCCTCACCCGTCCCCTAATCCTAACCCGTACGCTAACACTAACCCGCGCCCTCACACGCACGCTCCCCCTAAAGCGTTGCCGTACCCTCACCTGGACCCTAAACCGTCCCCGTCCCCTAACCCTAACCCTAGCCCGAACCCTAACCGTAACCCTTCCCCGAAGCCTGACCCTCACCCGTCCCCTAATCCTAACCCGTACGCTAACACTAACCCGCGCCCTCACACACACGCTCCCCCTAAAGCGTTGCCGTACCCTCACCTGGACCCTAAACCGTCCCCATCCCCTAACCCTAAACCTAGCCCGAACCCTAACCCTAACCCTTCCCCGAAGCCTGACCCTCACCAGTCCCCTAATCCTAACCCGTACGCTAACACTAACCCGCGCCCTCACACGCACGCTCCCCCTAAAGCGTTGCCGTACCCTCACCTGGACCCTAAACCGTCCCCGTCCCCTAACCCTAACCCTAGCCCGAACCCTAACCCTAACCCTTCCCCGAAGCCTGACCCTCACCAGTCCCCTAATCCTAACCCGTACGCTAACACTAACCCGCGCCCTCACACGCACGCTCCCCCTAAAGCGTTGCCGTACCCTCACCTGGACCCTAAACCGTCCCCGTCCCCTAACCCTAACCCTAGCCCGAACCCCAACCCTAACCCTTCCCCGAAGCCTGACCCTCACCCGTCCCCTAATCCTAACCCGTACGCTAACACTAACCCGCGCCCTCACACGCACGCTCCCCCTAAAGCGTTGCCGTACCCTCACCTGGACCCTAAACCGTCCCCGTCCCCTAACCCTAACCCTAGCCCGAACCCTAACCGTAACCCTTCCCCGAAGCCTGACCCTCACCCGTCCCCTAATCCAAACCGTACGCTAACACTAACCCGCGCCCTCACACGCACGCTCCCCCTAAAGCGTTGCCCTACCCTCACCTGGACCCTAAACCGTCCCCGTCCCCTAACCCTAACCCTAGCCCGAACCCTAACCCTAACCCTTCCCTGAAGCCTGACCCTCACCAGTCCCCTAATCCTAACCCGTACGCTAACACTAACCCGCGCCCTCACACGCACGCTCCCCCTAAAGCGTTGCCGTACCCTCACCTGGACCCTAAACCGTCCCCGTCCCCTAACCCTAACCCTAGCCCGAACCCTAACCCTAACCCTTCCCCGAAGCCTGACCCTCACCCGTCCCCTAATCCTAACCCGTACGCTAACACTAACCCGCGCCCTCACACGCACGCTCCCCCTAAAGCGTTGCCGTACCCTCACCTGGACCCTAAACCGTCCCCGTCCCCTAACCCTAACCCTAGCCCGAACCCTAACCCTAACCCTTCCCCGAAGCCTGACCCTCACCCGTCCCCTAATCCTAACCCGTACGCTAACACTAACCCGCGCCCTCACACGCACGCTCCCCCTAAAGCGTTGCCGTACCCTCACCTGAACCCTAAACCGTCCCCGTCCCCTAACCCTAACCCTAGCCCGAACCCTAACCCTAACCCTTCCCCGAAGCCTGACCCTCACCCGTGCCCTAATCCTAACCCGTACGCTAACACTAACCCGCGCCCTCACACGCACGCTCCCCCTAAAGCGTTGCCGTACCCTCACCTGGACCCTAAACCGTCCCCGTCCCCTAACCCTAACCCTAGCCCGAACCCTAACCCTAACCCTTCCCCGAAGCCTGACCCTCACCCGTCCCCTAATCCTAACCCGTACGCTAACACTAACCCGCGCCCTCACACGCACGCTCCCCCTAAAGCGTTGCCGTACCCTCACCTGGACCCTAAACCGTCCCCGTCCCCTAACCCTAACCCTAGCCCGAACCCTAACCCTAACCCTTCCCCGAAGCCTGACCCTCACCCGTGCCCTAATCCTAACCCGTACGCTAACACTAACCCGCGCCCTCACATGCACGCTCCCCCTAAAGCGTTGCCGTACCCTCACCTGGACCCTAAACCGTCCCCGTCCCCTAACCCTAACCCTAGCCCGAACCCTAACCCTAACCCTTCCCCGAAGCCTGACCCTCACCCGTCACCTAATCCTAACCCGTACGCTAACACTAACCCGCGCCCTCACACGCACGCTCCCCCTAAAGCGTTGCCGTACCCTCACCTGGACCCTAAACCGTCCCCGTCCCCTAACCCTAACCCTAGCCCGAACCCTAACCCTAACCCTTCCCCGAAGCCTGACCCTCACCCGTCCCCTAATCCTAACCCGTACGCTAACACTAACCCGCGCCCTCACACGCACGCTCCCCCTAAAGCGTTGCCGTACCCTCACCTGGACCCTAAACCGTCCCCGTCCCCTAACCCTAACCCTAGCCCGAACTCTAACCCTAACCCTTCCCCGAAGCCTGACCCTCACCCGTCCCCTAATCCTAACCCGTACGCTAACACTAACCCGCGCCCTCACACACACGCTCCCCCTAAAGCGTTGCCGTACCCTCACCTGGACCCTAAACCGTCCCCATCCCCTAACCCTAACCCTAGCCCGAACCCTAACCCTAACCCTTCCCCGAAGCCTGACCCTCACCCGTCCCCTAATCCTAACCCGTACGCTAACACTAACCCGCGCCCTCACACGCACGCTCCCCCTAAAGCGTTGCCGTACCCTCACCTGGACCCTAAACCGTCCCCGTCCCCTAACCCTAACCCTAGCCCGAACCCTAAACCTAACCCTTCCCCGAAGCCTGACCCTCACCCGTCCCCTAATCCTAACCCGTACGCAAACACTAACCCGCGCCCTCACACGCACGCTCCCCCTAAAGCGTTGCCGTACCCTCACCTGGACCCTAAACCGTCCCCGTCCCCTAACCCTAACCCTAGCCCGAACCCTAACCCTAACCCTTCCCCGAAGCCTGACCCTCACCCGTCCCCTAATCCTAACCCGTACGCTAACACTAACCCGCGCCCTCACACGCACGCTCCCCCTAAAGCGTTGCCATACCCTCACCTGGACCCTAAACCGTCCCCGTCCCCTAACCCTAACCATAGCCCGAACCCTAACCCTAACCCTTCCCCGAAGCCTGACCCTCACTCGTCCCCTAATCCTAACCCGTACGCTAACACTAACCCGCGCCCTCACACGCACGCTCCCCCTAAAGCGTTGCCGTACCCTCACCTGGACCCTAAACCGTCCCCGTCCCCTAACCCTAACCCTAGCCCGAACCCTAACCCTAACCCTTCCCCGAAGCCTGACCCTCACCCGTCCCCTAATCCTAACCCGTACGCTAACACTAACCCGCGCCCTCACACGCACGCTCCCCCTAAAGCGTTGCCGTACCCTCACCTGGACCCTAAACCGTCCCCGTCCCCTAACCCTAACCCTAGCCCGAACCCTAACCCTAACCCTTCCCCGAAGCCTGACCCTCACCCGTCCCCTAATCCTAACCCGTACGCTAACACTAACCCGCGCCCTCACACGCACGCTCCCCCTAAAGCGTTGCCGTACCCTCACCTGGACCCTAAACCGTCCCCGTCCCCTAACCCTAACCCTAGCCCGAACCCTAACCGTAACCCTTCCCCGAAGCCTGACCCTCACCCGTCCCCTAATCCTAACCCGTACGCTAACACTAACCCGCGCCCTCACACACACGCTCCCCCTAAAGCGTTGCCGTACCCTCACCTGGACCCTAAACCGTCCCCATCCCCTAACCCTAAACCTAGCCCGAACCCTAACCCTAACCCTTCCCCGAAGCCTGACCCTCACCAGTCCCCTAATCCTAACCCGTACGCTAACACTAACCCGCGCCCTCACACGCACGCTCCCCCTAAAGCGTTGCCGTACCCTCACCTGGACCCTAAACCGTCCCCGTCCCCTAACCCTAACCCTAGCCCGAACCCTAACCCTAACCCTTCCCCGAAGCCTGACCCTCACCAGTCCCCTAATCCTAACCCGTACGCTAACACTAACCCGCGCCCTCACACGCACGCTCCCCCTAAAGCGTTGCCGTACCCTCACCTGGACCCTAAACCGTCCCCGTCCCCTAACCCTAACCCTAGCCCGAACCCCAACCCTAACCCTTCCCCGAAGCCTGACCCTCACCCGTCCCCTAATCCTAACCCGTACGCTAACACTAACCCGCGCCCTCACACGCACGCTCCCCCTAAAGCGTTGCCGTACCCTCACCTGGACCCTAAACCGTCCCCGTCCCCTAACCCTAACCCTAGCCCGAACCCTAACCGTAACCCTTCCCCGAAGCCTGACCCTCACCCGTCCCCTAATCCTAACCCGTACGCTAACACTAACCCGCGCCCTCACACGCACGCTCCCCCTAAAGCGTTGCCCTACCCTCACCTGGACCCTAAACCGTCCCCGTCCCCTAACCCTAACCCTAGCCCGAACCCTAACCCTAACCCTTCCCCGAAGCCTGACCCTCACCAGTCCCCTAATCCTAACCCGTACGCTAACACTAACCCGCGCCCTCACACGCACGCTCCCCCTAAAGCGTTGCCGTACCCTCACCTGGACCCTAAACCGTCCCCGTCCCCTAACCCTAACCCTAGCCCGAACCCTAACCCTAACCCTTCCCCGAAGCCTGACCCTCACCCGTCCCCTAATCCTAACCCGTACGCTAACACTAACCCGCGCCCTCACACGCACGCTCCCCCTAAAGCGTTGCCGTACCCTCACCTGGACCCTAAACCGTCCCCGTCCCCTAACCCTAACCCTAGCCCGAACCCTAACCCTAACCCTTCCCCGAAGCCTGACCCTCACCCGTCCCCTAATCCTAACCCGTACGCTAACACTAACCCGCGCCCTCACACGCACGCTCCCCCTAAAGCGTTGCCGTACCCTCACCTGAACCCTAAACCGTCCCCGTCCCCTAACCCTAACCCTAGCCCGAACCCTAACCCTAACCCTTCCCCGAAGCCTGACCCTCACCCGTGCCCTAATCCTAACCCGTACGCTAACACTAACCCGCGCCCTCACACGCACGCTCCCCCTAAAGCGTTGCCGTACCCTCACCTGGACCCTAAACCGTCCCCGTCCCCTAACCCTAACCCTAGCCCGAACCCTAACCCTAACCCTTCCCCGAAGCCTGACCCTCACCCGTCCCCTAATCCTAACCCGTACGCTAACACTAACCCGCGCCCTCACACGCACGCTCCCCCTAAAGCGTTGCCGTACCCTCACCTGGACCCTAAACCGTCCCCGTCCCCTAATCCTAACCCTAGCCCTAACCCTAACCCTAACCCTTCCCCGAAGCCTGACCCTCACCCGTGCCCTAATCCTAACCCGTACGCTAACACTAACCCGCGCCCTCACATGCACGCTCCCCCTAAAGCGTTGCCGTACCCTCACCTGGACCCTAAACCGTCCCCGTCCCCTAACCCTAACCCTAGCCCGAACCCTAATCCTAACCCTTCCCCGAAGCCTGACCCTCACCCGTCACCTAATCCTAACCCGTACGCTAACACTAACCCGCGCCCTCACACGCACGCTCCCCCTAAAGCGTTGCCGTACCCTCACCTGGACCCTAAACCGTCCCCGTCCCCTAACCCTAACCCTAGCCCGAACCCTAACCCTAACCCTTCCCCGAAGCCTGACCCTCACCCGTCCCCTAATCCTAAACCGTACGCTAACACTAACCCGCGCCCTCACACGCACGCTCCCCCTAAAGCGTTGCCGTACCCTCACCTGGACCCTAAACCGTCCCCGTCCCCTAACCCTAACCCTAGCCCGAACCCTAACCCTATACCTTCCCCGAAGCCTGACCCTCACCCGTCCCCTAATCCTAACCCGTACGCTAACACTAACCCGCGCCCTCACACGCACGCTCCCCCTAAAGCGTTGCCGTACCCTCACCTGAACCCTAAACCGTCCCCGTCCCCTAACCCTAACCCTAGCCCGAACCCTAACCCTAACCCTTCCCCGAAGCCTGACCCTCACCCGTGCCCTAATCCTAACCCGTACGCTAACACTATCCCGCGCCCTCACACGCACGCTCCCCCTAAAGCGTTGCCGTACCCTCACTTGGACCCTAAACCGTCCCCGTCCCCTAACCCTAACCCTAGCCCGAACCCTAACCCTAACCCTTCCCCGAAGCCTGACCCTCACCCGTCCCCTAATCCTAACCCGTACGCTAACACTAACCCGCGCCCTCACACGCACGCTCCCCCTAAAGCGTTGCCGTACCCTCACCTGGACCCTAAACCGTCCCCGTCCCCTAACCCTGACCCTAGCCCGAACCCTAACCCTAACCCTTCCCCGAAGCCTGACCCTCACCCGTGCCCTAATCCTAACCCGTACGCTAACACTAACTCGCGCCCTCACACGCACGCTCCCTCTAAAGCGTTGCCGTACCCTCACCTGGACCCTAAACCGTCCCCGTCCCCTAACCCTAACCCTAGCCCGAACCCTAACCCTAACCCTTCCCCGAAGCCTGACCCTCACCCGTCCCCTAATCCTAACCCGTACGCTAACACTAACCCGCGCCCTCACACGCACGCTCCCCCTAAAGCGTTGCCGTACCCTCACCTGGACCCTAAACCGTCCCCGTCCCCTAACCCTAACCCTAGCCCGAACCCTAACCCTAACCCTTCCCCGAAGCCTGACCCTCACCCGTCCCCTAATCCTAACCCGTACGCTAACACTAACCCGCGCCCTCACACGCACGCTCCCCCTAAAGCGTTGCCGTACCCTCACCTGGACCCTAAACCGTCCCCGTCCCCTAACCCTAACCCTAGCCCGAACCCTAACCGTAACCCTTCCCCGAAGCCTGACCCTCACCCGTCCCCTAATCCTAACCCGTACGCTAACACTAACCCGCGCCCTCACACACACGCTCCCCCTAAAGCGTTGCCGTACCCTCACCTGGACCCTAAACCGTCCCCATCCCCTAACCCTAAACCTAGCCCGAACCCTAACCCTAACCCTTCCCCGAAGCCTGACCCTCACCAGTCCCCTAATCCTAACCCGTACGCTAACACTAACCCGCGCCCTCACACGCACGCTCCCCCTAAAGCGTTGCCGTACCCTCACCTGGACCCTAAACCGTCCCCGTCCCCTAACCCTAACCCTAGCCCGAACCCTAACCCTAACCCTTCCCCGAAGCCTGACCCTCACCAGTCCCCTAATCCTAACCCGTACGCTAACACTAACCCGCGCCCTCACACGCACGCTCCCCCTAAAGCGTTGCCGTACCCTCACCTGGACCCTAAACCGTCCCCGTCCCCTAACCCTAACCCTAGCCCGAACCCCAACCCTAACCCTTCCCCGAAGCCTGACCCTCACCCGTCCCCTAATCCTAACCCGTACGCTAACACTAACCCGCGCCCTCACACGCACGCTCCCCCTAAAGCGTTGCCGTACCCTCACCTGGACCCTAAACCGTCCCCGTCCCCTAACCCTAACCCTAGCCCGAACCCTAACCGTAACCCTTCCCCGAAGCCTGACCCTCACCCGTCCCCTAATCCAAACCGTACGCTAACACTAACCCGCGCCCTCACACGCACGCTCCCCCTAAAGCGTTGCCCTACCCTCACCTGGACCCTAAACCGTCCCCGTCCCCTAACCCTAACCCTAGCCCGAACCCTAACCCTAACCCTTCCCTGAAGCCTGACCCTCACCAGTCCCCTAATCCTAACCCGTACGCTAACACTAACCCGCGCCCTCACACGCACGCTCCCCCTAAAGCGTTGCCGTACCCTCACCTGGACCCTAAACCGTCCCCGTCCCCTAACCCTAACCCTAGCCCGAACCCTAACCCTAACCCTTCCCCGAAGCCTGACCCTCACCCGTCCCCTAATCCTAACCCGTACGCTAACACTAACCCGCGCCCTCACACGCACGCTCCCCCTAAAGCGTTGCCGTACCCTCACCTGGACCCTAAACCGTCCCCGTCCCCTAACCCTAACCCTAGCCCGAACCCTAACCCTAACCCTTCCCCGAAGCCTGACCCTCACCCGTCCCCTAATCCTAACCCGTACGCTAACACTAACCCGCGCCCTCACACGCACGCTCCCCCTAAAGCGTTGCCGTACCCTCACCTGAACCCTAAACCGTCCCCGTCCCCTAACCCTAACCCTAGCCCGAACCCTAACCCTAACCCTTCCCCGAAGCCTGACCCTCACCCGTGCCCTAATCCTAACCCGTACGCTAACACTAACCCGCGCCCTCACACGCACGCTCCCCCTAAAGCGTTGCCGTACCCTCACCTGGACCCTAAACCGTCCCCGTCCCCTAACCCTAACCCTAGCCCGAACCCTAACCCTAACCCTTCCCCGAAGCCTGACCCTCACCCGTCCCCTAATCCTAACCCGTACGCTAACACTAACCCGCGCCCTCACACGCACGCTCCCCCTAAAGCGTTGCCGTACCCTCACCTGGACCCTAAACCGTCCCCGTCCCCTAACCCTAACCCTAGCCCGAACCCTAACCCTAACCCTTCCCCGAAGCCTGACCCTCACCCGTGCCCTAATCCTAACCCGTACGCTAACACTAACCCGCGCCCTCACATGCACGCTCCCCCTAAAGCGTTGCCGTACCCTCACCTGGACCCTAAACCGTCCCCGTCCCCTAACCCTAACCCTAGCCCGAACCCTAACCCTAACCCTTCCCCGAAGCCTGACCCTCACCCGTCACCTAATCCTAACCCGTACGCTAACACTAACCCGCGCCCTCACACGCACGCTCCCCCTAAAGCGTTGCCGTACCCTCACCTGGACCCTAAACCGTCCCCGTCCCCTAACCCTAACCCTAGCCCGAACCCTAACCCTAACCCTTCCCCGAAGCCTGACCCTCACCCGTCCCCTAATCCTAACCCGTACGCTAACACTAACCCGCGCCCTCACACGCACGCTCCCCCTAAAGCGTTGCCGTACCCTCACCTGGACCCTAAACCGTCCCCGTCCCCTAACCCTAACCCTAGCCCGAACTCTAACCCTAACCCTTCCCCGAAGCCTGACCCTCACCCGTCCCCTAATCCTAACCCGTACGCTAACACTAACCCGCGCCCTCACACACACGCTCCCCCTAAAGCGTTGCCGTACCCTCACCTGGACCCTAAACCGTCCCCATCCCCTAACCCTAACCCTAGCCCGAACCCTAACCCTAACCCTTCCCCGAAGCCTGACCCTCACCCGTCCCCTAATCCTAACCCGTACGCTAACACTAACCCGCGCCCTCACACGCACGCTCCCCCTAAAGCGTTGCCGTACCCTCACCTGGACCCTAAACCGTCCCCGTCCCCTAACCCTAACCCTAGCCCGAACCCTAAACCTAACCCTTCCCCGAAGCCTGACCCTCACCCGTCCCCTAATCCTAACCCGTACGCAAACACTAACCCGCGCCCTCACACGCACGCTCCCCCTAAAGCGTTGCCGTACCCTCACCTGGACCCTAAACCGTCCCCGTCCCCTAACCCTAACCCTAGCCCGAACCCTAACCCTAACCCTTCCCCGAAGCCTGACCCTCACCCGTCCCCTAATCCTAACCCGTACGCTAACACTAACCCGCGCCCTCACACGCACGCTCCCCCTAAAGCGTTGCCATACCCTCACCTGGACCCTAAACCGTCCCCGTCCCCTAACCCTAACCATAGCCCGAACCCTAACCCTAACCCTTCCCCGAAGCCTGACCCTCACTCGTCCCCTAATCCTAACCCGTACGCTAACACTAACCCGCGCCCTCACACGCACGCTCCCCCTAAAGCGTTGCCGTACCCTCACCTGGACCCTAAACCGTCCCCGTCCCCTAACCCTAACCCTAGCCCGAACCCTAACCCTAACCCTTCCCCGAAGCCTGACCCTCACCCGTCCCCTAATCCTAACCCGTACGCTAACACTAACCCGCGCCCTCACACGCACGCTCCCCCTAAAGCGTTGCCGTACCCTCACCTGGACCCTAAACCGTCCCCGTCCCCTAACCCTAACCCTAGCCCGAACCCTAACCCTAACCCTTCCCCGAAGCCTGACCCTCACCCGTCCCCTAATCCTAACCCGTACGCT
Source organism: Delphinus delphis (assembly GCF_949987515.2). Taxonomy (NCBI): domain Eukaryota; kingdom Metazoa; phylum Chordata; class Mammalia; order Artiodactyla; family Delphinidae; genus Delphinus; species Delphinus delphis. The sequence continues at coordinate 118,676 of NW_027192712.1, forward strand.
AACACTAACCCGCGCCCTCACACGCACGCTCCCCCTAAAGCGTTGCCGTACCCTCACCTGGACCCTAAACCGTCCCCGTCCCCTAACCCTAACCCTAGCCCGAACCCTAACCCTAACCCTTCCCCGAAGCCTGACCCTCACCCGTCCCCTAATCCTAACCCGTACGCTAACACTAACCCGCGCCCTCACACGCACGCTCCCCCTAAAGCGTTGCCGTACCCTCACCTGGACCCTAAACCGTCCCCGTCCCCTAACCCTAACCCTAGCCCGAACTCTAACCCTAACCCTTCCCCGAAGCCTGACCCTCACCCGTCCCCTAATCCTAACCCGTACGCTAACACTAACCCGCGCCCTCACACGCACGCTCCCCCTAAAGCGTTGCCCTACCCTCACCTGGACCCTAAACCGTCCCCGTCCCCTAACCCTAACCCTAGCCCGAACCCTAACCCTAACCCTTCCCCGAAGCCTGACCCTCACCAGTCCCCTAATCCTAACCCGTACGCTAACACTAACCCGCGCCCTCACACGCACGCTCCCCCTAAAGCGTTGCCGTACCCTCACCTGGACCCTAAACCGTCCCCGTCCCCTAACCCTAACCCTAGCCCGAACCCTAACCCTAACCCTTCCCCGAAGCCTGACCCTCACCCGTCCCCTAATCCTAACCCGTACGCTAACACTAACCCGCGCCCTCACACGCACGCTCCCCCTAAAGCGTTGCCGTACCCTCACCTGGACCCTAAACCGTCCCCGAACCCTAACCCTAACCCTAGCCCGAACCCTAACCCTAACCCTTCCCCGAAGCCTGACCCTCACCCGTCCCCTAATCCTAACCCGTACGCTAACACTAACCCGCGCCCTCACACGCACGCTCCCCCTAAAGCGTTGCCGTACCCTCACCTGAACCCTAAACCGTCCCCGTCCCCTAACCCTAACCCTAGCCCGAACCCTAACCCTAACCCTTCCCCGAAGCCTGACCCTCACCCGTGCCCTAATCCTAACCCGTACGCTAACACTAACCCGCGCCCTCACACGCACGCTCCCCCTAAAGCGTTGCCGTACCCTCACCTGGACCCTAAACCGTCCCCGTCCCCTAACCCTAACCCTAGCCCGAACCCTAACCCTAACCCTTCCCCGAAGCCTGACCCTCACCCGTCCCCTAATCCTAACCCGTACGCTAACACTAACCCGCGCCCTCACACGCACGCTCCCCCTAAAGCGTTGCCGTACCCTCACCTGGACCCTAAACCGTCCCCGTCCCCTAACCCTAACCCTAGCCCGAACCCTAACCCTAACCCTTCCCCGAAGCCTGACCCTCACCCGTGCCCTAATCCTAACCCGTACGCTAACACTAACCCGCGCCCTCACATGCACGCTCCCCCTAAAGCGTTGCCGTACCCTCACCTGGACCCTAAACCGTCCCCGTCCCCTAACCCTAACCCTAGCCCGAACCCTAACCCTAACCCTTCCCCGAAGCCTGACCCTCACCCGTCACCTAATCCTAACCCGTACGCTAACACTAACCCGCGCCCTCACACGCACGCTCCCCCTAAAGCGTTGCCGTACCCTCACCTGGACCCTAAACCGTCCCCGTCCCCTAACCCTAACCCTAGCCCGAACCCTAACCCTAACCCTTCCCCGAAGCCTGACCCTCACCCGTCCCCTAATCCTAACCCGTACGCTAACACTAACCCGCGCCCTCACACGCACGCTCCCCCTAAAGCGTTGCCGTACCCTCACCTGGACCCTAAACCGTCCCCGTCCCCTAACCCTAACCCTAGCCCGAACTCTAACCCTAACCCTTCCCCGAAGCCTGACCCTCACCCGTCCCCTAATCCTAACCCGTACGCTAACACTAACCCGCGCCCTCACACACACGCTCCCCCTAAAGCGTTGCCGTACCCTCACCTGGACCCTAAACCGTCCCCATCCCCTAACCCTAACCCTAGCCCGAACCCTAAGCCTAACCCTTCCCCGAAGCCTGACCCTCACCCGTCCCCTAATCCTAACCCGTACGCTAACACTAACCCGCGCCCTCACACGCACGCTCCCCCTAAAGCGTTGCCGTACCCTCACCTGGACCCTAAACCGTCCCCGTCCCCTAACCCTAACCCTAGCCCGAACCCTAAACCTAACCCTTCCCCGAAGCCTGACCCTCACCCGTCCCCTAATCCTAACCCGTACGCAAACACTAACCCGCGCCCTCACACGCACGCTCCCCCTAAAGCGTTGCCGTACCCTCACCTGGACCCTAAACCGTCCCCGTCCCCTAACCCTAACCCTAGCCCGAACCCTAACCCTAACCCTTCCCCGAAGCCTGACCCTCACCCGTCCCCTAATCCTAACCCGTACGCTAACACTAACCCGCGCCCTCACACGCACGCTCCCCCTAAAGCGTTGCCATACCCTCACCTGGACCCTAAACCGTCCCCGTCCCCTAACCCTAACCATAGCCCGAACCCTAACCCTAACCCTTCCCCGAAGCCTGACCCTCACTCGTCCCCTAATCCTAACCCGTACGCTAACACTAACCGGCGCCCTCACACGCACGCTCCCCCTAAAGCGTTGCCGTACCCTCACCTGGACCCTAAACCGTCCCCGTCCCCTAACCCTAACCCTAGCCCGAACCCTAACCCTAACCCTTCCCCGAAGCCTGACCCTCACCCGTCCCCTAATCCTAACCCGTACGCTAACACTAACCCGCGCCCTCACACGCACGCTCCCCCTAAAGCGTTGCCGTACCCTCACCTGGACCCTAAACCGTCCCCGTCCCCTAACCCTAACCCTAGCCCGAACCCTAACCGTAACCCTTCCCCGAAGCCTGACCCTCACCCGTCCCCTAATCCTAACCCGTACGCTAACACTAACCCGCGCTCTCACACACACGCTCCCTCTAAAGCGTTGCCGTACCCTCACCTGGACCCTAAACCGTCCCCATCCCCTAACCCTAACCCTAGCCCGAACCCTAACCCTAACCCTTCCCCGAAGCCTGACCCTCACCAGTCCCCTAATCCTAACCCGTACGCTAACACTAACCCGCGCCCTCACACGCACGCTCCCCCTAAAGCGTTGCCGTACCCTCACCTGGACCCTAAACCGTCCCCGTCCCCTAACCCTAACCCTAGCCCGAACCCTAACCCTAACCCTTCCCCGAAGCCTGACCCTCACCAGTCCCCTAATCCTAACCCGTACGCTAACACTAACCCGCGCCCTCACACGCACGCTCCCCCTAAAGCGTTGCCGTACCCTCACCTGGACCCTAAACCGTCCCCGTCCCCTAACCCTAACCCTAGCCCGAACCCTAACCCTAACCCTTCCCCGAAGCCTGACCCTCACCCGTCCCCTAATCCTAACCCGTACGCTAACACTAACCCGCGCCCTCACACGCACGCTCCCCCTAAAGCGTTGCCGTACCCTCACCTGAACCCTAAACCGTCCCCGTCCCCTAACCCTAACCCTAGCCCGAACCCTAACCCTAACCCTTCCCCGAAGCCTGACCCTCACCCGTGCCCTAATCCTAACCCGTACGCTAACACTATCCCGCGCCCTCACACGCACGTTCCCCCTAAAGCGTTGCCGTACCCTCACCTGGACCCTAAACCGTCCCCGTCCCCTAACCCTGACCCTAGCCCGAACCCTAACCCTAACACTTCCCCGAAGCCTGACCCACACCCGTCCCCTAATCCTAACCCGTACGCTAACACTAACCCGCGCCCTCACACGCACGCTCCCCCTAAAGCGTTGCCATACCCTCACCTGGACCCTAAACCGTCCCCGTCCCCTAACCCTGACCCTAGCCCAAACTCTAACCCTAACCCTTCCCCGAAGCCTGACCCTCACCCGTGCCCTAATCCTAACCCGTACGCTAACACTAACCCGCGCCCTCACATGCACGCTCCCCCTAAAGCGTTGCCGTACCCTCACCTGGACCCTAAACCGTCCCCGTCCCCTAACCCTAACCCTAGCCCGAACCCTAACCCTAACCCTTCCCCGAAGCCTGACCCTCACCCGTCCCCTAATCCTAACCCGTACGCTAACACTAACCCGCGCCCTCACACGCACGCTCCCCCTAAAGCGTTGCCGTACCCTCACCTGGACCCTAAACCGTCCCCGTCCCCTAACCCTAACCCTAGCCCGAACCCTAACCCTAACCCTTCCCCGAAGCCTGACCCTCACCCGTCCCCTAATCCTAACCCGTACGCTAACACTAACCCGCGCCCTCACACGCACGCTCCCCCTAAAGCGTTGCCGTACCCTCACCTGGACCCTAAACCGTCCCCGTCCCCTAACCCTAACCCTAGCCCGAACCCTAACCGTAACCCTTCCCCGAAGCCTGACCCTCACCCGTCCCCTAATCCTAACCCGTACGCTAACACTAACCCGCGCCCTCACACACACGCTCCCCCTAAAGCGTTGCCGTACCCTCACCTGGACCCTAAACCGTCCCCATCCCCTAACCCTAACCCTAGCCCGAACCCTAACCCTAACCCTTCCCCGAAGCCTGACCCTCACCCCGTCCCCTAATCCTAACCCGTACGCTAACACTAACCCGTGCCCTCACACGCACGCTCCCCCTAAAGCGTTGCCGTACCCTCACCTGGACCCTAAACCGTCCCCGTCCCCTAACCCTAACCCTAGCCCGAACCCTAACCCTAACCCTTCCCCGAAGCCTGACCCTCACCAGTCCCCTAATCCTAACCCGTACGCTAACACTAACCCGCGCCCTCACACGCACGCTCCCCCTAAAGCGTTGCCGTACCCTCACCTGGACCCTAAACCGTCCCCGTCCCCTAACCATAACCCTAGCCCGAACCCTAACCCTAACCCTTCCCCGAAGCCTGACCCTCACCCGTCCCCTAATCCTAACCCGTACGCTAACACTAACCCGCGCCCTCACACGCACGCTCCCCCTAAAGCGTTGCCGTACCCTCACCTGAACCCTAAACCGTCCCCGTCCCCTAACCCTAACCCTAGCCCGAACCCTAACCCTAACCATTCCCCGAAGCCTGACCCTCACCCGTGCCCTAATCCTAACCCATACGCTAACACTAACCCGCGCCCTCACACGCACGCTCCCCCTAAAGCGTTGCCGTACCCTCACCTGGACCCTAAATCGTCCCCGTCCCCTAACCCTAACCCTAGCCCGAACCCTAACCCTAACCCTTCCCCGAAGCCTGACCCTCACCCGTCCCCTAATCCTAACCCGTACGCTAACACTAACCCGCGCCCTCACACGCACGCTCCCCCTAAAGCGTTGCCGTACCCTCACCTGGACCCTAAACCGTCCCCGTCCCCTAACCCTAACCCTAGCCCGAACCCTAACCCTAACCCTTCCTCGAAGCCTGACCCTCACCCGTGCCCTAATCCTAACCCGTACGCTAACACTAACCCGCGCCCTCACACGCACGCTCCCCCTAAAGCGTTGCCGTACCCTCACCTGGACCCTAAACCGTCCCCGTCCCCTAACCCTAACCCTAGCCCGAACCCTAACCCTAACACTTCCCCGAAGCCTGACCCTCACCCGTCCCCTAATCCTAACCAGTACGCTAACACTAACCCGCACCCTCACACGCACGCTCCCCCTAAAGCGTTGCCGTACCCTCACCTGGACCCTAAACCGTCCCCGTCCCCTAACCCTAACCCTAGCCCGAACCCTAACCCTAACCCTTCTCCGAAGCCTGACCCTCACCCGTGCCCTAATCCTAACCCGTACGCTAACACTAACCGGTGCCCTCACACGCACGCTCCCCCTAAAGCGTTGCCGTACCCTCACCTGGACCCTAAACCGTCCCCGTCCCCTAACCCTAACCCTAGCCCGAACCCTAACCCTAACCCTTCCCCGAAGCCTGACCCTCACCCGTCCCCTAATCCTAACCCGTACGCTAACACTAACCCGCGCCCTCACACGCACGCTCCCCCTAAAGCGTTGCCCTACCCTCACCTGGACCCTAAACCGTCCCCGTCCCCTAACCCTAACCCTAGCCCGAACCCTAACCCTAACCCTTCCCCGAAGCCTGGCCCTCACCAGTCCCCTAATCCTAACCCGTACGCTAACACTAACCCGCGCCCTCACACGCACGCTCCCCCTAAAGCGTTGCCGTACCCTCACCTGGACCCTAAACCGTCCCCGTCCCCTAACCCTAACCCTAGCCCGAACCCTAACCCTAACCCTTCCCCGAAGCCTGACCCTCACCCGTCCCATAATCCTAACCCGTACGCTAACACTAACCCGCGCCCTCACACGCACGCTCCCCCTAAAGCGTTGCCGTACCCTCACCTGGACCCTAAACCGTCCCCGTCCCCTAACCCTAACCCTAGCCCGAACCCTAACCCTAACCCTTCCCCGAAGCCTGACCCTCACCCGTCCCCTAATCCTAACCCGTACGCTAACACTAACCCGCGCCCTCACACGCACGCTCCCCCTAAAGCGTTGCCGTACCCTCACCTGGACCCTAAACCGTCCCCGTCCCCTAACCATAACCCTAGCCCGAACCCTAACCCTAACCCTTCCCCGAAGCCTGACCCTCACCCGTGCCCTAATCGTAACCCGTACGCTAACACTAACCCGCGCCCTCACACGCACGCTCCCCCTAAAGCGTTGCCGTACCCTCACCTGGACCCTAAACCGTCCCCGTCCCCTAACCCTAACCCTAGCCCGAACCCTAACCCTAACCCTTCCCCGAAGCCTGACCCTCACCCGTCCCCTAATCCTAACCCGTACGCTAACACTAACCCGCGCCCTCACACGCACGTTCCCCCTAAAGCGTTGCCGTACCCTCACCTGGACCCTAAACCGTCCCCGTCCCCTAACCCTAACCCTAGCCCGAACCCTAACCCTAACCCTTCCCCGAAGCCTGACCCTCACCCGTCCCCTAATCCTAACCCGTACGCTAACACTAACCCGCGCCCTCACACGCACGCTCCCCCTAAAGCGTTGCCGTACCCTCACCTGGACCCTAAACCGTCCCCGTCCCCTAACCCTAACCCTAGCCCGAACTCTAACCCTAACCCTTCCCCGAAGCCTGACCCTCACCCGTCCCCTAATCCTAACCCGTACGCTAACACTAACCCGCGCCCTCACACACACGCTCCCCCTAAAGCGTTGCCGTACCCTCACCTGGACCCTAAACCGTCCCCATCCCCTAACCCTAACCCTAGCCCGAACCCTAACCCTAACCCTTCCCCGAAGCCTGACCCTCACCCGTCCCCTAATCCTAACCCGTACGCAAACACTAACCCGCGCCCTCACACGCACGCTCCCCCTAAAGCGTTGCCGTACCCTCACCTGGACCCTAAACCGTCCCCGTCCCCTAACCCTAACCCTAGCCCGAACCCTAACCCTAACCCTTCCCCGAAGCCTGACCCTCAACCGTCCCCTAATCCTAACCCGTACGCTAACACTAACCCGCGCCCTCACACGCACGCTCCCCCTAAAGCGTTGCCATACCCTCACCTGGACCCTAAACCGTCCCCGTCCCCTAACCCTAACCATAGCCCGAACCCTAACCCTAACCCTTCCCCGAAGCCTGACCCTCACTCGTCCCCTAATCCTAACCCGTACGCTAACACTAACCCGCGCCCTCACACGCACGCTCCCCCTAAAGCGTTGCCGTACCCTCACCTGGACCCTAAACCGTCCCCGTCCCCTAACCTAACCCTAGCCCGAACCCTAACCCTAACCCTTCCCCGAAACCTGACCCTCACCCGTGCCCCAATCCTAACCCGTACGCTAACACTAACCCGCACCCTCACACGCACGCTCCCCCTAAAGCGTTGCCGTACCCTCACCTGGACCCTAAACCGTCCCCGTCCCCTAACCCTAACCCTAGCCCGAACCCTAAACCTAACCCTTCCCCGAAGCCTGACCCTCACCCGTGCCCTAATCCTAACCCGTACGCTAACACTAACCGGCGCCCTCACACGCACGCTCCCCCTAAAGCGTTGCCGTACCCTCACCTGGACCCTAAACCGTCCCCGTCCCCTAACCCTAACCCTAGCCCGAACCCTAACCCTAACCCTTCCCCGAAGCCTGACCCTCACCCGTCCCCTAATCCTAACCCGTACGCTAACACTAACCCGCGCCCTCACACGCACGCTCCCCCTAAAGCGTTGCTGTACCCTCACCTGGACCCTAAACCGTCCCCGTCCCCTAACCCTAACCCTAGCCCGAACCCTAACCGTAACCCTTCCCCGAAGCCTGACCCTCACCCGTCCCCTAATCCTAACCCGTACGCTAACACTAACCCGCGCTCTCACACACACGCTCCCTCTAAAGCGTTGCCGTACCCTCACCTGGACCCTAAACCGTCCCCATCCCCTAACCCTAACCCTAGCCCGAACCCTAACCCTAACCCTTCCCCGAAGCCTGACCCTCACCAGTCCCCTAATCCTAACCCGTACGCTAACACTAACCCGCGCCCTCACACGCACGCTCCCCCTAAAGCGTTGCCGTACCCTCACCTGGACCCTAAACCGTCCCCGTCCCCTAACCCTAACCCTAGCCCGAACCCTAACCCTAACCCTTCCCCGAAGCCTCACCCTCACCAGTCCCCTAATCCTAACCCGTACGCTAACACTAACCCGCGCCCTCACACGCACGCTCCCCCTAAAGCGTTGCCGTACCCTCACCTGGACCCTAAACCGTCCCCGTCCCCTAACCCTAACCCTAGCCCGAACCCTAACCCTAACCCTTCCCCGAAGCCTGACCCTCACCCGTCCCCTAATCCTAACCCGTACGCTAACACTAACCCGTGCCCTCACACGCACGCTCCCCCTAAAGCGTTGCCGTACCCTCACCTGAACCCTAAACCGTCCCCGTCCCCTAACCCTAACCCTAGCCCGATCCCTAACCCTAACCCTTCCCCGAAGCCTGACCCTCACCCGTGCCCTAATCCTAACCCGTACGCTAACACTATCCCGCGCCCTCACACGCACGCTCCCCCTAAAGCGTTGCCGTACCCTCACCTGGACCCTAAACCGTCCCCGTCCCCTAACCCTAACCCTAGCCCGAACCCTAACCCTAACCCTTCCCGGAAGCCTGACCCACACCCGTCCCCTAATCCTAACCCGTACGCTAACACTAACCCGCGCCCTCACACGCACGCTCCCCCTAAAGCGTTGCCATACCCTCACCTGGACCCTAAACCGTCCCCGTCCCCTAACCCTGACCCTAGCCCGAACCCTAACCCTAACCCTTCCCCGAAGCCTGACCCTCACCCGTGCCCTAATCCTAACCCGTACGCTAACACTAACCCGCGCCCTCACATGCACGCTCCCCCTAAAGCGTTGCCGTACCCTCACCTGGACCCTAAACCGTCCCCGTCCCCTAACCCTAACCCTAGCCCGAACCCTAACCCTAACCCTTCCCCGAAGCCTGACCCTCACCCGTCCCCTAATCCTAACCCGTACGCTAACACTAACCCGCGCCCTCACACGCACGCTCCCCCTAAAGCGTTGCCGTACCCTCACCTGGACCCTAAACCGTCCCCGTCCCCTAACCCTAACCCTAGCCCGAACCCTAACCCTAACCCTTCCCCGAAGCCTGACCCTCACCCGTCCCCTAATCCTAACCCGTACGCTAACACTAACCCGCGCCCTCACACGCACGCTCCCCCTAAAGCGTTGCCGTACCCTCACCTGGACCCTAAACCGTCCCCGTCCCCTAACCCTAACCCTAGCCCGAACCCTAACCGTAACACTTCCCCGAAGCCTGACCCTCACCCGTCCCCTAATCCTAACCCGTACGCTAACACTAACCCGCGCCCTCACACACACGCTCCCCCTAAAGCGTTGCCGTACCCTCACCTGGACCCTAAACCGTCCCCATCCCCTAACCCTAACCCTAGCCCGAACCCTAACCCTAACCCTTCCCCGAAGCCTGACCCTCACCCCGTCCCCTAATCCTAACCCGTACGCTAACACTAACCCGTGCCCTCACACGCACGCTCCCCCTAAAGCGTTGCCGTACCCTCACCTGGACCCTAAACCGTCCCCGTCCCCTAACCCTAACCCTAGCCCGAACCCTAACCCTAACCCTTCCCCGAAGCCTGACCCTCACCAGTCCCCTAATCCTAACCCGTACGCTAACACTAACCCGCGCCCTCACACGCACGCTCCCCCTAAAGCGTTGCCGTACCCTCACCTGGACCCTAAACCGTCCCCGTCCCCTAACCCTAACCCTAGCCCGAACCCTAACCCTAACCCTTCCCCGAAGCCTGACCCTCACCCGTCCCCTAATCCTAACCCGTACGCTAACACTAACCCGCGCCCTCACACGCACGCTCCCCCTAAAGCGTTGCCGTACCCTCACCTGAACCCTAAACCGTCCCCGTCCCCTAACCCTAACCCTAGCCCGAAGCCTAACCCTAACCCTTCCCCGAAGCCTGACCCTCACCCGTGCCCTAATCCTAACCCATACGCTAACACTAACCCGCGCCCTCACACGCACGCTCCCCCTAAAGCGTTGCCGTACCCTCACCTGGACCCTAAACCGTCCCCGTCCCCTAACCCTAACCCTAGCCCGAACCCTAACCCTAACCCTTCCCCGAAGCCTGACCCTCACCCGTCCCCTAATCCTAACCCGTACGCTAACACTAACCCGCGCCCTCACACGCACGCTCCCCCTAAAGCGTTGCCGTACCCTCACCTGGACCCTAAACCGTCCCCGTCCCCTAACCCTAACCCTAGCCCGAACCCTAACCCTAACCCTTCCTCGAAGCCTGACCCTCACCCGTGCCCTAATCCTAACCCGTACGCTAACACTAACCCGCGCCCTCACACGCACGCTCCCCCTAAAGCGTTGCCGTACCCTCACCTGGACCCTAAACCGTCCCCGTCCCCTAACCCTAACCCTAGCCCGAACCCTAACCCTAACCCTTCCCCGAAGCCTGACCCTCACCCGTCCCCTAATCCTAACCCGTACGCTAACACTAACCCGCGCCCTCACACGCACGCTCCCCCTAAAGCGTTGCCATACCCTCACCTGAACCCTAAACCGTCCCCGTCCCCTAACCCTAACCCTAGCCCGAACCCTAACCCTAACCCTTCCCCGAAGCCTGACCCTCACCCGTGCCCTAATCCTAACCCGTACGCTAACACTAACCCGCGCCCTCACACGCACGCTCCCCCTAAAGCGTTGCCGTAGCCTCACCTGGACCCTAAACCGTCCCCGTCCCCTAACCCTAACCCTAGCCCGAACCCTAACCCTAACCCTTCCCCGAAGCCTGACCCTCACCTGTGCCCTAATCCTAACCCGTACGCTAACACTAACCCGCGCCCTCACACGCACGCTCCCCCTAAAGCGTTGCCGTACCCTCACCTGGACCCTAAACCGTCCCCGTCCCCTAACCCTAACCCTAGCCCGAACCCTAACCCTAACCCTTCCCCGAAGCCTGACCCTCACCCGTCCCCTAATCCTAACCCGTACGCTAACACTAACCCGCGCCCTCACACGCACGCTCCCCCTAAAGCGTTGCCGTACCCTCACCTGAACCCTAAACCGTCCCCGTCCCCTAACCCTAACCCTAGCCCGAACCCTAACCCTAACTCTTCCCCGAAGCCTGACCCTCACCCGTGCCCTAATCCTAACCCGTACGCTAACACTAACCCGCGCCCTCACACGCACGCTCCCCCTAAAGCGTTGCCGTACCCTCACCTGGACCCTAAACCGTCCCCGTCCCCTAACCCTAACCATAGCCCGAACCCTAACCCTAACCCTTCCCCGAAGCCTGACCCTCACCCGTCCCCTAATCCTAACCCGTACGCTAACACTAACCCGCGCCCTCACACGCACGCTCCCCCTAAAGCGTTGCCGTACCCTCACCTGGACCCTAAACCGTCCCCGTCCCCTAACCCTAACCCTAGCCCGAACCCTAACCCTAACCCTTCCCCGAAGCCTGACCCTCACCCCGTCCCCTAATCCTAACCCGTACGCTAACACTAACCCGTGCCCTCACACGCACGCTCCCCCTAAAGCGTTGCCGTACCCTCACCTGGACCCTAAACCGTCCCCGTCCCCTAACCCTAACCCTAGCCCGAACCCTAACCCTAACCCTTCCCCGAAGCCTGACCCTCACCAGTCCCCTAATCCTAACCCGTACGCTAACACTAACCCGCGCCCTCACACGCACGCTCCCCCTAAAGCGTTGCCGTACCCTCACCTGGACCCTAAACCGTCCCCGTCCCCTAACCCTAACCCTAGCCCGAACCCTAACCCTAACCCTTCCCCGAAGCCTGACCCTCACCCGTCCCCTAATCCTAACCCGTACGCTAACACTAACCCGCGCCCTCACACGCACGCTCCCCCTAAAGCGTTGCCGTACCCTCACCTGAACCCTAAACCGTCCCCGTCCCCTAACCCTAACCCTAGCCCGAAGCCTAACCCTAACCCTTCCCCGAAGCCTGACCCTCACCCGTGCCCTAATCCTAACCCATACGCTAACACTAACCCGCGCCCTCACACGCACGCTCCCCCTAAAGCGTTGCCGTACCCTCACCTGGACCCTAAACCGTCCCCGTCCCCTAACCCTAACCCTAGCCCGAACCCTAACCCTAACCCTTCCCCGAAGCCTGACCCTCACCCGTCCCCTAATCCTAACCCGTACGCTAACACTAACCCGCGCCCTCACACGCACGCTCCCCCTAAAGCGTTGCCGTACCCTCACCTGGACCCTAAACCGTCCCCGTCCCCTAACCCTAACCCTAGCCCGAACCCTAACCCTAACCCTTCCTCGAAGCCTGACCCTCACCCGTGCCCTAATCCTAACCCGTACGCTAACACTAACCCGCGCCCTCACACGCACGCTCCCCCTAAAGCGTTGCCGTACCCTCACCTGGACCCTAAACCGTCCCCGTCCCCTAACCCTAACCCTAGCCCGAACCCTAACCCTAACCCTTCCCCGAAGCCTGACCCTCACCCGTCCCCTAATCCTAACCCGTACGCTAACACTAACCCGCGCCCTCACACGCACGCTCCCCCTAAAGCGTTGCCATACCCTCACCTGAACCCTAAACCGTCCCCGTCCCCTAACCCTAACCCTAGCCCGAACCCTAACCCTAACCCTTCCCCGAAGCCTGACCCTCACCCGTGCCCTAATCCTAACCCGTACGCTAACACTAACCCGCGCCCTCACACGCACGCTCCCCCTAAAGCGTTGCCGTAGCCTCACCTGGACCCTAAACCGTCCCCGTCCCCTAACCCTAACCCTAGCCCGAACCCTAACCCTAACCCTTCCCCGAAGCCTGACCCTCACCTGTGCCCTAATCCTAACCCGTACGCTAACACTAACCCGCGCCCTCACACGCACGCTCCCCCTAAAGCGTTGCCGTACCCTCACCTGGACCCTAAACCGTCCCCGTCCCCTAACCCTAACCCTAGCCCGAACCCTAACCCTAACCCTTCCCCGAAGCCTGACCCTCACCCGTCCCCTAATCCTAACCCGTACGCTAACACTAACCCGCGCCCTCACACGCACGCTCCCCCTAAAGCGTTGCCGTACCCTCACCTGAACCCTAAACCGTCCCCGTCCCCTAACCCTAACCCTAGCCCGAACCCTAACCCTAACTCTTCCCCGAAGCCTGACCCTCACCCGTGCCCTAATCCTAACCCGTACGCTAACACTAACCCGCGCCCTCACACGCACGCTCCCCCTAAAGCGTTGCCGTACCCTCACCTGGACCCTAAACCGTCCCCGTCCCCTAACCCTAACCATAGCCCGAACCCTAACCCTAACCCTTCCCCGAAGCCTGACCCTCACCCGTCCCCTAATCCTAACCCGTACGCTAACACTAACCCGCGCCCTCACACGCACGCTCCCCCTAAAGCGTTGCCGTACCCTCACCTGGACCCTAAACCGTCCCCGTCCCCTAACCCTAACCCTAGCCCGAACCCTAACCCTAACCCTTCCCCGAAACCTGACCCTCTCCCGTGCCCTAATCCTAACCCGTACGCTAACACTAACCCGCGCCCTCACACGCACGCTCCCCCTAAAGCGTTGCCGTACCCTCACCTGGACCCTAAACCGTCCCCGTCCCCTAACCCTAACCCTAGCCCGAACCCTAACCCTAACCCTTCCCCGAAACCTGACCCTCACCCGTTCCCTAATCCTAACCCGTACGCTAACACTAACCCGCGCCCTCACACGCACGCTCCCCCTAAAGCGTTGCCGTACCCTCACCTGGACCCTAAACCGTCCCCGTCCCCTAACCCTAACCCTAGCCCGAACCCTAAACCTAACCCTTCCCCGAAGCCTGACCCTCACCCGTGCCCTAATCCTAACCCGTACGCTAACACTAACTCGCGCCCTCACACGCACGCTCCCCCTAAAGCGTTGCCGTACCCTCACCTGGACCCTAAACCGTCCCCGTCCCCTAACCCTAACCCTAGCCCGAACCCTAACCCTAACCCTTCCCCGAAGCCTGACCCTCACCCGTCCCCTAATCCTAACCCGTACGCTAACACTAACCCGCGCCCTCACACGCACGCTCCCCCTAAAGCGTTGCCGTACCCTCACCTGGACCCTAAACCGTCCCCGTCCCCTAACCCTAACCCTAGCCCGAACCCTAACCGTAACCCTTCCCCGAAGCCTGACCCTCACCCGTCCCCTAATCCTAACCCGTACGCTAACACTTACCCGCGCCCTCACACACACGCTCCCCCTAAAGCGTTGCCGTACCCTCACCTGGACCCTAAACCGTCCCCATCCCCTAACCCTAATACTAGCCCGAACCCTAACCCTAACGCTTCCCCGAAGCCTGACCCTCACCAGTCCCCTAATCCTAACCCGTACGCTAACACTAACCCGCACCCTCACACGCACGCTCCCCCTAAAGCGTTGCCGTACCCTCACCTGGACCCTAAACCGTCCCCGTCCCCTAACCCTAACCCTAGCCCGAACCCTAACCCTAACCCTTCCCCGAAGCCTGACCCTCACCCGTCCCCTAATCCTAACCCGTACGCTAACACTAACCCGCGCCCTCACACGCACGCTCCCCCTAAAGCGTTGCCGTACCCTCACCTGGACCCTAAACCGTCCCCGTCCCCTAACCCTAACCCTAGCCCGAACCCTAAACCTAACCCTTCCCCGAAGCCTGACCCTCACCCGTGCCCTAATCCTAACCCGTACGCTAACACTAACCCGCGCCCTCACACGCACGCTCCCCCTAAAGCGTTGCCGTACCCTCACCTGGACCCTAAACCGTCCCCGTCCCCTAACCCTAACCCTAGCCCGAATCCTAACACTAACCCTTCCCCGAAGCCTGACCCTCACCCGTCCCCTAATCCTAACCCGTACGCTAACACTAACCCGCGCCCTCACACGCACGCTCCCCCTAAAGCGTTGCCGTACCCTCACCTGGACCCTAAACCGTCCCCGTCCCCTAACCCTAACCCTAGCCCGAACCCTAACCCTAACCCTTCCCCGAAGCCTGACCCTCACCAGTCCCCTAATCCAAACCCGTACGCTAACACTAACCCGCGCCCTCACACGCACGCTCCCCCTAAAGCGTTGCCGTACCCTCACCTGGACCCTAAACCGTCCCCGTCCCCTAACCCTAACCCTAGCCCGAACCCTAACCCTAACCCTTCCCCGAAGCCTGACCCTCACCCGTGCCCTAATCCTAACCCGTACGCTAACACTAACCCGCGCCCTCACACGCACGCTCACCCTAAAGCGTTGCCGTACCCTCACCGGGACCCTAAACCGTCCCCGTCCCCTAACCCTAACCATAGCCCGAACACTAACCCTAACCCATCCCCGAAGCCTGACCCTCACCCGTCCCCTAATCCTAACCCGTACGCTAACACTAACCCGCGCCCTCACACGCACGCTCCCCCTAAAGCGTTGCCGTACCCTCACCTGGACCCTAAACCGTCCCCGTCCCCTAACCCTAACCCTAGCCCGAACCCTAACCCTAACCCTTCCCCGAAGCCTGACCCTCACCCGTGCCCTAATCCTAACCCGTACGCTAACACTAACCGGCGCCCTCACACGCACGCTCCCCCTAAAGCGTTGCCGTACCCTCACCTGGACCCTAAACCGTCCCCGTCCCCTAACCCTAACCCTAGCCCGAACCCTAACCCTAACCCTTCCCCGAAGCCTGACCCTCACCCGTCCCCTAATCCTAACCCGTACGCTAACACTAACCCGCGCCCTCACACGCACGCTCCCCCTAAAGCGTTGCCGTACCCTCACCTGGACCCTAAACCGTCCCCGTCCCCTAACCCTAACCCTAGCCCGAACCCTAACCGTAACCCTTCCCCGAAGCCTGACCCTCACCCGTCTCCTAATCCTAACCCGTACGCTAACACTAACCCACGCCCTCACACACACGCTCCCCCTAAAGCGTTGCCGTACCCTCACCTGGACCCTAAACCGTCCCCATCCCCTAACCCTAACCCTAGCCCGAACCCTAACCCTAACACTTCCCCGAAGCCTGACCCTCACCAGTCCCCTAATCCTAACCCGTACGCTAACACTAACCCGCGCCCTCACACGCACGCTCCCCCTAAAGCGTTGCCGTACCCTCACCTGGACCCTAAACCGTCCCCGTCCCCTAACCCTAACCCTAGCCCGAACCCTAACCCTAACCCTTCCCCGAAGCCTGACCCTCACCAGTCCCCTAATCCTAACCCGTACGCTAACACTAACCCGCGCCCTCACACACACGCTCCCCCTAAAGCGTTGCCGTACCCTCACCTGGACCCTAAACCGTCCCCATCACCTAACCCTAACCCTAGCCCGAACCCTAACCCTAACCCTTCCCCGAAGCCTGACCCTCACCCGTCCCCTAATCCTAACCCGTACGCTAACACTAACCCGCGCCCTCACACGCACGCTCCCCCTAAAGCGTTGCCGTACCCTCACCTGGACCCTAAACCGTCCCCGTCCCCTAACCCTAACCCTAGCCCGAACCCTAAACCTAACCCTTCCCCGAAGCCTGACCCTCACCCGTCCCCTAATCCTAACCCGTACCCTAACACTAACCCGCGCCCTCACACGCACGCTCCCCCTAAAGCGTTGCCGTACCCTCACCTGGACCCTAAACCGTCCCCGTCCCCTAATCCTAACCCTAGCCCGAACCCTAACCCTAACCCTTCCCCGAAGCCTGACCCTCACCCGTGCCCTAATCCTAACCCGTACGCTAACACTAACCCGCGCCCTCACACGCACGCTCCCCCTAAAGCGTTGCCGTACCCTCACCTGGACCCTAAACCGTCCCCGTCCCCTAACCCTAACGATAGCCCGAACCCTAACCCTAACCCTTCCCCGAAGCCTGACCCTCACCCGTCCCCTAATCCTAACCCGTACGCTAACACTAACCCGCGCCCTCACACGCACGCTCCCCCTAAAGCGTTGCCGTACCCTCACCTGGACCCTAAACCGTCCCCGTCCCCTAACCCTAACCCTAGCCCGAACCCTAACCGTAACCCTTCCCCGAAGCCTGACCCTCACCCGTCCCCTAATCCTAACCCGTACGCTAACACTAACCCGCGCCCTCACACACACGCTCCCCCTAAAGCGTTGCCGTACCCTCACCTGGACCCTAAACCGTCCCCATCCCCTAACCCTAACCCTAGCCCGAACCCTAACCCTAACCCTTCCCCTAAGCCTGACCCTCACCAGTCCCCTAATCCTAACCCGTACGCTAACACTAACCCGCGCCCTCACACGCACGCTCCCCCTAAAGCGTTGCCGTACCCTCACCTGGACCCTAAACCGTCCCCGTCCCCTAACCCTAACCTTAGCCCGAACCCTAACCCTAACCCTTCCCCGAAGCCTGACCCTCACCCGTCCCCTAATCCTAACCCGTACGCTAACACTAACCTGCGCCCTCACACGCACGCTCCCCCTAAAGCGTTGCCGTACCCTCACCTGGACCCTAAACCGTCCCCGTCCCCTAACCCTAACCTTAGCCCGAACCTTAACCCTAACCCTTCCCCGAAGCCTGACCCTCACCCGTCCCCTAATCCTAACCCGTACGCTAACACTATCCCGCGCCCTCACACACACGCTCCCCCTAAAGCGTTGCCGTACCCTCACCTGGACCCTAAACCGTCCCCGTCCCCTAACCCTAACCCTAGCCCGAACCCTAACCCTAACCCTTCCCCGAAGCCTGACCCTCACCCGTCCCCTAATCCTAACCCGTACGCTAACACTAACCCGCGCCCTCACACGCACGCTCCCCCTAAAGCGTTGCCGTACCCTCACCTGGACCCTAAACCGTCCCCGTCCCCTAACCCTGACCCTAGCCCGAACCCTAACCCTAACCCTTCCCCGAAGCCTGACCCTCACCCGTGCCCTAATCCTAACCCGTACGCTAACACTAACCCGCGCCCTCACACGCACGCTCCCCCTAAAGCGTTGCCGTACCCTCACCTGGACCCTAAACCGTCCCCGTCCCCTAATCCTAACCCTAGCCCGAACCCTAACCCTAACCCTTCCCCGAAGCCTGACCCTCACCCGTGCCCTAATCCTAACCCGTACGCTAACACTAACCCGCGCCCTCACACGCACGCTCCCCCTAAAGCGTTGCCGTACCCTCACCTGGACCCTAAACCGTCCCCGTCCCCTAACCCTAACGATAGCCCGAACCCTAACCCTAACCCTTCCCCGAAGCCTGACCCTCACCCGTCCCCTAATCCTAACCCGTACGCTAACACTAACCCGCGCCCTCACACGCACGCTCCCCCTAAAGCGTTGCCGTACCCTCACCTGGACCCTAAACCGTCCCCGTCCCCTAACCCTAACCCTAGCCCGAACCCTAACCGTAACCCTTCCCCGAAGCCTGACCCTCACCCGTCCCCTAATCCTAACCCGTACGCTAACACTAACCCGCGCCCTCACACACACGCTCCCCCTAAAGCGTTGCCGTACCCTCACCTGGACCCTAAACCGTCCCCATCCCCTAACCCTAACCCTAGCCCGAACCCTAACCCTAACCCTTCCCCGAAGCCTGACCCTCACCAGTCCCCTAATCCTAACCCGTACGCTAACACTAACCCGCGCCCTCACACGCACGCTCCCCCTAAAGCGTTGCCGTACCCTCACCTGGACCCTAAACCGTCCCCGTCCCCTAACCCTAACCTTAGCCCGAACCCTAACCCTAACCCTTCCCCGAAGCCTGACCCTCACCCGTCCCCTAATCCTAACCCGTACGCTAACACTAACCCGCGCCCTCACACGCACGCTCCCCCTAAAGCGTTGCCGTACCCTCACCTGGACCCTAAACCGTCCCCGTCCCCTAACCCTAACCTTAGCCCGAACCCTAACCCTAACCCTTCCCCGAAGCCTGACCCTCACCCGTCCCCTAATCCTAACCCGTACGCTAACACTATCCCGCGCCCTCACACACACGCTCCCCCTAAAGCGTTGCCGTACCCTCACCTGGACCCTAAACCGTCCCCGTCCCCTAACCCTAACCCTAGCCCGAACCCTAACCCTAACCCTTCCCCGAAGCCTGACCCTCACCCGTCCCCTAATCCTAACCCGTACGCTAACACTAACCCGCGCCCTCACACGCACGCTCCCCCTAAAGCGTTGCCGTACCCTCACCTGGACCCTAAACCGTCCCCGTCCCCTAACCCTGACCCTAGCCCGAACCCTAACCCTAACCCTTCCCCGAAGCCTGACCCTCACCCGTGCCCTAATCCTAACCCGTACGCTAACACTAACCCGCGCCCTCACACGCACGCTCCCCCTAAAGCGTTGCCGTACCCTCACCTGGACCCTAAACCGTCCCCGTCCCCTAACCCTAACCCTAGCCCGAACCCTAACCCTAACCCTTCCCCGAAGCCTGACCCTCACCCGTCCCCTAATCCTAACCCGTACGCTAACACTAACCCGCGCCCTCACACGCACGATCCCCCTAAAGCGTTGCCGTACCCTCACCTGGACCCTAAACCGTCCCCGTCCCCTAACCCTAACCCTAGCCCGAACCCTAACCCTAACCCTTCCCCGAAGCCTGACCCTCACCCGTCCCCTAATCCTAACCCGTACGCTAACACTAACCCGCGCCCTCACACGCACGCTCCCCCTAAAGCGTTGCCGTACCCTCACCTGGACCCTAAACCGTCCCCGTCCCCTAACCCTAACCCTAGCCCGAACCCTAACCGTAACCCTTCCCCGAAGCCTGACCCTCACCAGTCCCCTAATCCTAACCCGTACGCTAACACTAACCCGCGCCCTCACATGCACGCTCCCCCTAAAGCGTTGCCGTACCCTCACCTGGACCCTAAACCGTCCCCATCCCCTAACCCTAACCCTAGCCGGAACCCTAACCCTAACCCTTCCCCGAAGCCTGACCCTCACCAGTCACCTAATCCTAACCCGTACGCTAACACTAACCCGCGCCCTCACACGCACGCTCCCACTAAAGCGTTGCCGTACCCTCACCTGGACCCTAAACCGTCCCCGTCCCCTAACCCTAACCCTAGCCCGAACCCTAACCCTAACCCTTCCCCGAAGCCTGACCCTCACCCGTCCCCTAATCCTAACCCGTACGCTAACACTAACCCGCGCCCTCACACGCACGCTCCCCCTAAAGCGTTGCCGTACCCTCACCTGGACCCTAAACCGTCCCCGTCCCCTAACCCTAACCCTAGCCCGAACCCTAACCCTAACCCTTCCCCGAAGCCTGACCCTCACCCGTGCCCTAATCCTAACCCGTACGCTAACACTAACCCACGCCCTCACACGCACGCTCCCCCTAAAGCGTTGCCGTACCCTCACCTGGACCCTAAACCGTCCCCGTCCCCTAACCCTAACCCTAGCCCGAACCCTAACCCTAACCCTTCCCCGAAGCCTGAACCTCACCCGTCCCCTAATCCTAACCCGTACGCTAACACTAACCCGCGCCCTCACACGCACGCTCCCCCTAAAGCGTTGCCGTACCCTCACCTGGACCCTAAACCGTCCCCGTCCCCTAACCCTAACCCTAGCCCGAACCCTAACCCTAACCCTTCCCCGAAGCCTGACCCTCACCCGTGCCCTAATCCTAACCCGTACGCTAACACTAACCCGCGCCCTCACACGCACGCTCCCCCTAAAGCGTTGCCGTACCCTCACCGGGACCCTAAACCGTCCCCGTCCCCTAACCCTAACCATAGCCCGAACACTAACCCTAACCCTTCCCGGAAGCCTGACCCTCACCCGTCCCCTAATCCTAACCCGTACGCTAACACTAACCCGCGCCCTCACACGCACGCTCCCCCTAAAGCGTTGCCGTACCCTCACCTGGACCCTAAACCGTCCCCGTCCCCTAACCCTAACCCTAGCCCGAACCCTAACCCTAACCCTTCCCCGAAGCCTGACCCTCACCCGTGCCCTAATCCTAACCCGTACGCTAACACTAACCGGCGCCCTCACACGCACGCTCCCCCTAAAGCGTTGCCGTACCCTCACCTGGACCCTAAACCGTCCCCGTCCCCTAACCCTAACCCTAGCCCGAACCCTAACCCTAACCCTTCCCCGAAGCCTGACCCTCACCCGTCCCCTAATCCTAACCCGTACGCTAACACTAACCCGCGCCCTCACACGCACGCTCCCCCTAAAGCGTTGCCGTACCCTCACCTGGACCCTAAACCGTCCCCGTCCCCTAACCCTAACCCTAGCCCGAACCCTAACCGTAACCCTTCCCCGAAGCCTGACCCTCACCCGTCTCCTAATCCTAACCCGTACGCTAACACTAACCCACGCCCTCACACACACGCTCCCCCTAAAGCGTTGCCGTACCCTCACCTGGACCCTAAACCGTCCCCGTCCCCTAACCCTAACCCTAGCCCGAACCCTAACCCTAACCCTTCCCCGAAGCCTGACCCTCACCAGTCCCCTAATCCTAACCCGTACGCTAACACTAACCCGCGCCCTCACACACACGCTCCCCCTAAAGCGTTGCCGTACCCTCACCTGGACCCTAAACCGTCCCCATCCCCTAACCCTAACCCTAGCCCGAACCCTAACCCTAACCCTTCCCCGAAGCCTGACCCTCACCCGTCCCCTAATCCTAACCCGTACGCTAACACTAACCCGCGCCCTCACACGCACGCTCCCCCTAAAGCGTTGCCGTACCCTCACCTGGACCCTAAACCGTCCCCGTCCCCTAACCCTAACCCTAGCCCGAACCCTAACCCTAACCCTTCCCCGAAGCCTGACCCTCACCCGTCCCCTAATCCTAACCCGTACGCTAACACTAACCCGCGCCCTCACACGCACGCTCCCCCTAAAGCGTTGCCGTACCCTCACCTGGACCCTAAACCGTCCCCGTCCCCTAACCCTAACCCTAGCCCGAACCCTAACCCTAACCCTTCCCCGAAGCCTGACCCTCACCCGTCCCCTAATCCTAACCCGTACGCTAACACTAACCCGCGCCCTCACACGCACGCTCCCCCTAAAGCGTTGCCGTACCCTCACCTGGACCCTAAACCGTCCCCGTCCCCTAACCCTAACCCTAGCCCGAACCCTAACCGTAACCCTTCCCCGAAGCCTGACCCTCACCAGTCCCCTAATCCTAACCCGTACGCTAACACTAACCCGCGCCCTCACATGCACGCTCCCCCTAAAGGATTGCCGTACCCTCACCTGGACCCTAAACCGTCCCCATCCCCTAACCCTAACCCTAGCCCGAACCCTAACCCTAACCCTTCCCCGAAGCCTGACCCTCACCAGTCCCCTAATCCTAACCCGTACGCTAACACTAACCCGCACCCTCACACGCACGCTCCCACTAAAGCGTTGCCGTACCCTCACCTGGACCCTAAACCGTCCCCGTCCCCTAACCCTAACCCTAGCCCGAACCCTAACCCTAACCCTTCCCCGAAGCCTGACCCTCACCCGTGCCCTAATCCTAACCCGTACGCTAACACTAACCCGCGCCCTCACACGCACGCTCCCCCTAAAGCGTTGCCGTACCCTCACCTGGACCCTAAACCGTCCCCGTCCCCTAACCCTAACCCTAGCCCGAACCCTAACCCTAACCCTTCCCCGAAGCCTGACCCTCACCCGTCCCCTAATCCTAACCCGTACGCTAACACTAACCCGCGCCCTCACACGCACGCTCCCCCTAAAGCGTTGCCGTACCCTCACCTGGACCCTAAACCGTCCCCGTCCCCTAACCCTAACCCTAGCCCGAACCCTAACCCTAACCCTTCCCCGAAGCCTGACCCTCACCCGTGCCCTAATCCTAACCCGTACGCTAACACTAACCCGCGCCCTCACACGCACGCTCCCCCTAAAGCGTTGCCGTACCCTCACCGGGACCCTAAACCGTCCCCGTCCCCTAACCCTAACCATAGCCCGAACACTAACCCTAACCCTTCCCGGAAGCCTGACCCTCACCCGTCCCCTAATCCTAACCCGTACGCTAACACTAACCCGCGCCCTCACACGCACGCTCCCCCTAAAGCGTTGCCGTACCCTCACCTGGACCCTAAACCGTCCCCGTCCCCTAACCCTAACCCTAGCCCGAACCCTAACCCTAACCCTTCCCCGAAGCCTGACCCTCACCCGTGCCCTAATCCTAACCCGTACGCTAACACTAACCCGCGCCCTCACACGCACGCTCCCCCTAAAGCGTTGCCGTACCCTCACCGGGACCCTAAACCGTCCCCGTCCCCTAACCCTAACCCTAGCCCGAACCCTAACCCTAACCCTTCCCCGAAGCCTGACCCTCACCCGTCCCCTAATCCTAACCCGTACGCTAACACTAACCCGCGCCCTCACACGCACGCTCCCCGTAAAGCGTTGCCGTACCCTCACCTGGACCCTAAACCGTCCCCGTCCCCTAACCCTAACCCTAGCCCGAACCCTAACCGTAACCCTTCCCCGAAGCCTGACCCTCACCCGTCTCCTAATCCTAACCCGTACGCTAACACTAACCCACGCCCTCACACACACGCTCCCCCTAAAGCGTTGCCGTACCCTCACCTGGACCCTAAACCGTCCCCGTCCCCTAACCCTAACCCTAGCCCGAACCCTAACCCTAACCCTTCCCCGAAGCCTGACCCTCACCAGTCCCCTAATCCTAACCCGTACGCTAACACTAACCCGCGCCCTCACACACACGCTCCCCCTAAAGCGTTGCCGTACCCTCACCTGGACCCTAAACCGTCCCCATCCCCTAACCCTAACCCTAGCCCGAACCCTAACCCTAACCCTTCCCCGAAGCCTGACCCTCACCCGTCCCCTAATCCTAACCCGTACGCTAACACTAACCCGCGCCCTCACACGCACGCTCCCCCTAAAGCGTTGCCGTACCCTCACCTGGACCCTAAACCGTCCCCGTCCCCTAACCCTAACCCTAGCCCGAACCCTAACCCTAACCCTTCCCCGAAGCCTGACCCTCACCCGTGCCCTAATCCTAACCCGTATGCTAACACTAACCGGCGCCCTCACACGCACGCTCCCCCTAAAGCGTTGCCGTACCCTCACCTGGACCCTAAACCGTCCCCGTCCCCTAACCCTAACCCTAGCCCGAACCCTAACCCTAAACCTTCCCCGAAGCCTGACCCTCACCCGTCCCCTAATCCTAACCCGTACGCTAACACTAACCCGCGCCCTCACACGCACGCTCCCCCTAAAGCGTTGCCGTACCCTCACCTGGACCCTAAACCGTCCCCGTCCCCTAACCCTAACCCTAGCCCGAACCCTAACCGTAACCCTTCCCCGAAGCCTGACCCTCACCCGTCTCCTAATCCTAACCCGTACGCTAACACTAACCCACGCCCTCACACACACGCTCCCCCTAAAGCGTTGCCGTACCCTCACCTGGACCCTAAACCGTCCCCGTCCCCTAACCCTAACCCTAGCCCGAACCCTAACCCTAACCCTTCCCCGAAGCCTGACCCTCACCAGTCCCCTAATCCTAACCCGTACGCTAACACTAACCCGCGCCCTCACACACACGCTCCCCCTAAAGCGTTGCCGTACCCTCACCTGGACCCTAAACCGTCCCCATCCCCTAACCCTAACCCTAGCCCGAACCCTAACCCTAACCCTTCCCCGAAGCCTGACCCTCACCCGTCCCCTAATCCTAACCCGTACGCTAACACTAACCCGCGCCCTCACACGCACGCTCCCCCTAAAGCGGTGCCGTACCCTCACCTGGACCCTAAACCGTCCCCGTCCCCTAACCCTAACCCTAGCCCGAACCCTAAACCTAACCCTTCCCCGAAGCCTGACCCTCACCCGTCCCCTAATCCTAACCCGTACGCTAACACTAACCCGCGCCCTCACACGCACGCTCCCCCTAAAGCGTTGCCGTACCCTCACCTGGACCCTAAACCGTCCCCGTCCCCTAATCCTAACCCTAGCCCGAACCCTAACCCTAACCCTTCCCCGAAGCCTGACCCTCACCCGTGCCCTAATCCTAACCCGTACGCTAACACTAACCCGCGCCCTCACACGCACGCTCCCCCTAAAGCGTTGCCGTACCCTCACCTGGACCCTAAACCGTCCCCGTCCCCTAACCCTAACCATAGCCCGAACCCTAACCCTAACCCTTCCCCGAAGCCTGACCCTCACCCGTCCCCTAATCCTAACCCGTACGCTAACACTAACCCGCGCCCTCACACGCACGCTCCCCCTAAAGCGTTGCCGTACCCTCACCTGGACCCTAAACCGTCCCCGTCCCCTAACCCTAACCCTAGCCCGAACCCCAACCCTAACCCTTCCCCGAAGCCTGACCCTCACCCCTCCCCTAATCCTAACCCGTACGCTAACACTAACCCGCGCCCTCACACGCACGCTCCCCCTAAAGCGTTGCCGTACCCTCACCTGGACCCTAAACCGTCCCCGTCCCCTAACCCTAACCCTAGCCCGAACCCTAACCGTAACCCTTCCCCGAAGCCTGACCCTCACCCGTCCCCTAATCCTAACCCGTACGCTAACACTAACCCGCGCCCTCACACACACGCTCCCCCTAAAGCGTTGCCGTACCCTCACCTGGACCCTAAACCGTCCCCATCCCCTAACCCTAACCCTAGCCCGAACCCTAACCCTAACCCTTCCCCGAAGCCTGACCCTCACCAGTCCCCTAATCCTAACCCGTACGCTAACACTAACCCGCGCCCTCACACGCACGCTCCCCCTAAAGCGTTGCCGTACCCTCACCTGGACCCTAAACCGTCCCCGTCCCCTAACCCTAACCCTAGCCCGAACCCTAACCCTAACCCTTCCCCGAAGCCTGACCCTCACCCGTCCCCTAATCCTAACCCGTACGCTAACACTAACCCGCGCCCTCACACGCACGCTCCCCCTAAAGCGTTGCCGTACCCTCACCTGAACCCTAAACCGTCCCCGTCCCCTAACCCTAACCCTAGCCCGAACCCTAACCCTAACCCTTCCCCGAAGCCTGACCCTCACCCGTGCCCTAATCCTAACCCGTACGCTAACACTATCCCGCGCCCTCACACGCACGCTCCCCCTAAAGCGTTGCCGTACCCTCACCTGGACCCTAAACCGTCCCCGTCCCCTAACCCTAACCCTAGCCCGAACCCTAACCCTAACCCTTCCCCGAAGCCTGACCCTCACCCGTCCCCTAATCCTAACCCGTACGCTAACACTAACCCGCGCCCTCACACGCACGCTCCCCCTAAAGCGTTGCCGTACCCTCACCTGGACCCTAAACCGTCCCCGTCCCCTAACCCTGACCCTAGCCCGAACCCTAACCCTAACCCTTCCCCGAAGCCTGACCCTCACCCGTGCCCTAATCCTAACCCGTACGCTAACACTAACCCGCGCCCTCACACGCACGCTCCCCCTAAAGCGTTGCCGTACCCTCACCTGGACCCTAAACCGTCCCCGTCCCCTAACCCTAACCCTAGCCCGAACCCTAACCCTAACCCTTCCCCGAAGCCTGACCCTCACCCGTCCCCTAATCCTAACCCGTACGCTAACACTAACCCGCGCCCTCACACGCACGCTCCCCCTAAAGCGTTACCGTACCCTCACCTGGACCCTAAACCGTCCCCGTCCCCTAACCCTAACCCTAGCCCGAACCCTAACCCTAACCCTTCCCCAAAGCCTGACCCTCACCCGTCCCCTAATCCTAACCCGTACGCTAACACTAACCCGCGCCCTCACACGCACGCTCCCCCTAAAGCGTTGCCGTACCCTCACCTGGACCCTAAACCGTCCCCGTCCCCTAACCCTAACCCTAGCCCGAACCCTAACCGTAACCCTTCCCCGAAGCCTGACCCTCACCCGTCCCCTAATCCTAACCCGTACGCTAACACTAACCCGCGCCCTCACACACACGCTCCCCCTAAAGCGTTGCCGTACCCTCACCTGGACCCTAAACCGTCCCCATCCCCTAACCCTAACCCTAGCCCGAACCCTAACCCTAACCCTTCCCCGAAGCCTGACCCTCACCAGTCCCCTAATCCTAACCCGTACGCTAACACTAACCCGCGCCCTCACACGCACGCTCCCCCTAAAGCGTTGCCGTACCCTCACCTGGACCCTAAACCGTCCCCGTCCCCTAACCCTAACCCTAGCCCGAACCCTAACCCTAACCCTTCCCCGAAGCCTGACCCTCACCAGTCCCCTAATCCTAACCCGTACGCTAACACTAACCCGCGCCCTCACACGCACGCTCCCCCTAAAGCGTTGCCGTACCCTCACCTGGACCCTAAACCGTCCCCGTCCCCTAACCCTAACCCTAGCCCGAACCCCAACCCTAACCCTTCCCCGAAGCCTGACCCTCACCCGTCCCCTAATCCTAACCCGTACGCTAACACTAACCCGCGCCCTCACACGCACGCTCCCCCTAAAGCGTTGCCGTACCCTCACCTGGACCCTAAACCGTCCCCGTCCCCTAACCCTAACCCTAGCCCGAACCCTAACCGTAACCCTTCCCCGAAGCCTGACCCTCACCCGTCCCCTAATCCTAACCCGTACGCTAACACTAACCCGCGCCCTCACACGCACGCTCCCCCTAAAGCGTTGCCGTACCCTCACCTGGACCCTAAACCGTCCCCGTCCCCTAACCCTAACCCTAGCCCGAACCCTAACCCTAACCCTTCCCCGAAGCCTGACCCTCACCAGTCCCCTAATCCTAACCCGTACGCTAACACTAACCCGCGCCCTCACACACACGCTCCCCCTAAAGCGTTGCCGTACCCTCACCTGGACCCTAAACCGTCCCCATCCCCTAACCCTAACCCTAGCCCGAACCCTAACCCTAACCCTTCCCCGAAGCCTGACCCTCACCAGTCCCCTAATCCTAACCCGTACGCTAACACTAACCCGCGCCCTCACACGCACGCTCCCCCTAAAGCGTTGCCGTACCCTCACCTGGACCCTAAACCGTCCCCGTCCCCTAACCCTAACCCTAGCCCGAACCCTAACCCTAACCCTTCCCCGAAGCCTGACCCTCACCCGTCCCCTAATCCTAACCCGTACGCTAACACTAACCCGCGCCCTCACACGCACGCTCCCCCTAAAGCGTTGCCGTACCCTCACCGGGACCCTAAACCGTCCCCGTCCCCTAACCCTAACCATAGCCCGAACACTAACCCTAACCCTTCCCCGAAGCCTGACCCTCACCCGTCCCCTAATCCTAACCCGTACGCTAACACTAACCCGCGCCCTCACACGCACGCTCCCCCTAAAGCGTTGCCGTACCCTCACCTGGACCCTAAACCGTCCCCGTCCCCTAACCCTAACCCTAGCCCGAACCCTAACCGTAACCCTTCCCCGAAGCCTGACCCTCACCCGTCTCCTAATCCTAACCCGTACGCTAACACTAACCCACGCCCTCACACACACGCTCCCCCTAAAGCGTTGCCGTACCCTCACCTGGACCCTAAACCGTCCCCATCCCCTAACCCTAACCCTAGCCCGAACCCTAACCCTAACCCTTCCCCGAAGCCTGACCCTCACCAGTCCCCTAATCCTAACCCGTACGCTAACACTAACCCGCGCCCTCACACGCACGCTCCCCCTAAAGCGTTGCCGTACCCTCACCTGGACCCTAAACCGTCCCCGTCCCCTAACCCTAACCCTAGCCCGAACCCTAACCCTAACCCTTCCCCGAAGCCTGACCCTCACCAGTCCCCTAATCCTAACCCGTACGCTAACACTAACCCGCGCCCTCACACACACGCTCCCCCTAAAGCGTTGCCGTACCCTCACCTGGACCCTAAACCGTCCCCATCCCCTAACCCTAACCCTAGCCCGAACCCTAACCCTAACCCTTCCCCGAAGCCTGAACCTCACCCGTCCCCTAATCCTAACCCGTACGCTAACACTAACCCGCGCCCTCACACGCACGCTCCCCCTAAAGCGTTGCCGTACCCTCACCTGGACCCTAAACCGTCCCCGTCCCCTAACCCTAACCCTAGCCCGAACCCTAACCGTAACCCTTCCCCGAAGCCTGACCCTCACCCGTCCCCTAATCCTAACCCGTACGCTAACACTAACCCGCGCCCTCACACACACGCTCCCCCTAAAGCGTTGCCGTACCCTCACCTGGACCCTAAACCGTCCCCATCCCCTAACCCTAACCCTAGCCCGAACCCTAACCCTAACCCTTCCCCGAAGCCTGACCCTCACCAGTCCCCTAATCCTAACCCGTACGCTAACACTAACCCGCGCCCTCACACGCACGCTCCCCCTGAAGCGTTGCCGTACCCTCACCTGGACCCTAAACCGTCCCCGTCCCCTAACCCTAACCCTAGCCCGAACCCTAACCCTAACCCTTCCCCGAAGCCTGACCCTCACCAGTCCCCTAATCCTAACCCGTACGCTAACACTAACCCGCGCCCTCACACGCACGCTCCCCCTAAAGCGTTGCCGTACCCTCACCTGGACCCTAAACCGTCCCCGTCCCCTAACCCTAACCCTAGCCCGAACCCCAACCCTAACCCTTCCCCGAAGCCTGACCCTCACCCGTCCCCTAATCCTAACCCGTACGCTAACACTAACCCGCGCCCTCACACGCACGCTCCCCCTAAAGCGTTGCCGTACCCTCACCTGGACCCTAAACCGTCCCCGTCCCCTAACCCTAACCCTAGCCCGAACCCTAACCGTAACCCTTCCCCGAAGCCTGACCCTCACCCGTCCCCTAATCCTAACCCGTACGCTAACACTAACCCGCGCCCTCACACGCACGCTCCCCCTAAAGCGTTGCTGTACCCTCACCTGGACCCTAAACCGTCCCCGTCCCCTAACCCTAACCCTAGCCCGAACCCTAACCCTAACCCTTCCCCGAAGCCTGACCCTCACCAGTCCCCTAATCCTAACCCGTACGCTAACACTAACCCGCGCCCTCACACACACGCTCCCCCTAAAGCGTTGCCGTACCCTCACCTGGACCCTAAACCGTCCCCATCCCCTAACCCTAACCCTAGCCCAAACCCTAACCCTAACCCTTCCCCGAAGCCTGACCCTCACCAGTCCCCTAATCCTAACCCGTACGCTAACACTAACCCGCGCCCTCACACGCACGCTCCCCCTAAAGCGTTGCCGTACCCTCACCTGGACCCTAAACCGTCCCCGTCCCCTAACCCTAACCCTAGCCCGAACCCTAACCCTAACCCTTCCCCGAAGCCTGACCCTCACCCGTCCCCTAATCCTAACCCGTACGCTAACACTAACCCGCGCCCTCACACGCACGCTCCCCCTAAAGCGTTGCCGTACCCTCACCGGGACCCTAAACCGTCCCCGTCCCCTAACCCTAACCATAGCCCGAACACTAACCCTAACCCTTCCCCGAAGCCTGACCCTCACCCGTCCCCTAATCCTAACCCGTACGCTAACACTAACCCGCGCCCTCACACGCACGCTCCCCCTAAAGCGTTGCCGTACCCTCACCTGGACCCTAAACCGTCCCCGTCCCCTAACCCTAACCCTAGCCCGAACCCTAACCCTAACCCTTCCCCGAAGCCTGACCCTCACCCGTGCCCTAATCCTAACCCGTACGCTAACACTAACCGGCGCCCTCACACGCACGCTCCCCCTAAAGCGTTGCCGTACCCTCACCTGGACCCTAAACCGTCCCCGTCCCCTAACCCTAACCCTAGCCCGAACCCTAACCCTAACCCTTCCCCGAAGCCTGACCCTCACCCGTCCCCTAATCCTAACCCGTACGCTAACACTAACCCGCGCCCTCACACGCACGCTCCCCCTAAAGCGTTGCCGTACCCTCACCTGGACCCTAAACCGTCCCCGTCCCCTAACCCTAACCCTAGCCCGAACCCTAACCGTAACCCTTCCCCGAAGCCTGACCCTCACCCGTCTCCTAATCCTAACCCGTACGCTAACACTAACCCACGCCCTCACACACACGCTCCCCCTAAAGCGTTGCCGTACCCTCACCTGGACCCTAAACCGTCCCCATCCCCTAACCCTAACCCTAGCCCGAACCCTAACCCTAACCCTTCCCCGAAGCCTGACCCTCACCAGTCCCCTAATCCTAACCCGTACGCTAACACTAACCCGCGCCCTCACACGCACGCTCCCCCTAAAGCGTTGCCGTACCCTCACCTGGACCCTAAACCGTCCCCGTCCCCTAACCCTAACCCTAGCCCGAACCCTAACCCTAACCCTTCCCCGAAGCCTGACCCTCACCAGTCCCCTAATCCTAACCCGTACGCTAACACTAACCCGCGCCCTCACACACACGCTCCCCCTAAAGCGTTGCCGTACCCTCACCTGGACCCTAAACCGTCCCCATCCCCTAACCCTAACCCTAGCCCGAACCCTAACCCTAACCCTTCCCCGAAGCCTGACCCTCACCCGTCCCCTAATCCTAACCCGTACGCTAACACTAACCCGCGCCCTCACACGCACGCTCCCCCTAAAGCGTTGCCGTACCCTCACCTGGACCCTAAACGGTCCCCGTCCCCTAACCCTAACCCTAGCCCGAACCCTAAACCTAACCCTTCCCCGAAGCCTGACCCTCACCCGTCCCCTAATCCTAACCCGTACGCTAACACTAACCCGCGCCCTCACACGCACGCTCCCCCTAAAGCGTTGCCGTACCCTCACCTGGACCCTAAACCGTCCCCGTCCCCTAATCCTAACCCTAGCCCGAACCCTAACCCTAACCCTTCCCCGAAGCCTGACCCTCACCCGTGCCCTAATCCTAACCCGTACGCTAACACTAACCCGCGCCCTCACACGCACGCTCCCCCTAAAGCGTTGCCGTACCCTCACCTGGACCCTAAACCGTCCCCGTCCCCTAACCCTAACCATAGACCGAACCCTAACCCTAACCCTTCCCCGAAGCCTGACCCTCACCCGTCCCCTAATCCTAACCCGTACGCTAACACTAACCCGCGCCCTCACACGCACGCTCCCCCTAAAGCGTTGCCGTACCCTCACCTGGACCCTAAACCGTCCCCGTCCCCTAACCCTAACCCTAGCCCGAACCCTAACCCTAACCCTTCCCCGAAACCTGACCCTCACCCGTGCCCTAATCCTAACCCGTACGCTAACACTAACCCGCGCCCTCACACGCACGCTCCCCCTAAAGCGTTGCCGTACCCTCACCTGGACCCTAAACCGTCCCCGTCCCCTAACCCTAACCCTAGCCCGAACCCTAACCCTAACCCTTCCCCGAAGCCTGACCCTCACCCGTGCCCTAATCCTAACCCGTACGCTAACACTAACCCGCGCCCTCACACACACGCTCCCCCTAAAGCGTTGCCGTACCCTCACCTGGACCCTAAACCGTCCCCGTCCCCTAACCCTAACCCTAGCCCGAACCCTAACCCTAACCCTTCCCCGAAGCCTGACCATCACCCGTCCCCTAATCCTAACCCGTACGTTAACACTAACCCGCGCCCTCACACGCACGCTCCCCCTAAAGCGTTGCCGTACCCTCACCTGGACCCTAAACCGTCCCCATCCCCTAACCCTGACCCTAGCCCGAACCCTAACCGTAACCCTTCCCCGAAGCCTGACCCTCACCCGTCCCCTAATCCTAACCCGTACGCTAACACTAACACGCGCCCTCACACACACGCTCCCCCTAAAGCGTTGCCGTACCCTCACCTGGACCCTAAACCGTCCCCATCCCCTAACCCTAACCCTTGCCCGAACCCTAACCCTAACCCTTCCCCGAAGCCTGACCCTCACCAGTCCCCTAATCCTAACCCGTACGCTAACACTAACCCGCGCCCTCACACGCACGCTCCCCCTAAAGCGTTGCCGTACCCTCACCTGGACCCTAAACCGTCCCCGTCCCCTAACCCTAACCCTAGCCCGAACCCTAACCCTAACCCTTCCCCGAAGCCTGACCCTCACCCGTGCCCTAATCCTAACCCGTACGCTAACACTAACCCGCGCCCTCACACGCACGCTCCCCCTAAAGCGTTGCCGTACCCTCACCTGGACCCTAAACCGTCCCCGTCCCCTAACCCTAACCCTAGCCCGAACCCTAACCCTAACCCTTCCCCGAAGCCTGACCCTCACCCGTCCCCTAATCCTAACCCGTACGCTAACACTAACCCGCGCCCTCACACGCACGCTCCCCCTAAAGCGTTGCCGTACCCTCACCTGGACCCTAAACCGTCCCCGTCCCCTAACCCTAACCCTAGCCCGAACCCTAACCCTAACCCTTCCCCGAAGCCTGACCCTCACCCGTGCCCTAATCCTAACCCGTACGCTAACACTAACCCGCGCCCTCACACGCACGCTCCCCCTAAAGCGTTGCCGTACCCTCACCGGGACCCTAAACCGTCCCCGTCCCCTAACCCTAACCATAGCCCGAACACTAACCCTAACCCTTCCCGGAAGCCTGACCCTCACCCGTCCCCTAATCCTAACCCGTACGCTAACACTAACCCGCGCCCTCACACGCACGCTCCCCCTAAAGCGTTGCCGTACCCTCACCTGGACCCTAAACCATCCCCGTCCCCTAACCCTAACCCTAGCCCGAACCCTAACCCTAACCCTTCCCCGAAGCCTGACCCTCACCCGTGCCCTAATCCTAACCCGTACGCTAACACTAACCGGCGCCCTCACACGCACGCTCCCCCTAAAGCGTTGCCGTACCCTCACCTGGACCCTAAACCGTCCCCGTCCCCTAACCCTAACCCTAGCCCGAACCCTAACCCTAACCCTTCCCCGAAGCCTGACCCTCACCCGTCCCCTAATCCTAACCCGTACGCTAACACTAACCCGCGCCCTCACACGCACGCTCCCCCTAAAGCGTTGCCGTACCCTCACCTGGACCCTAAACCGTCCCCGTCCCCTAACCCTAACCCTAGCCCGAACCCTAACCGTAACCCTTCCCCGAAGCCTGACCCTCACCCGTCTCCTAATCCTAACCCGTACGCTAACACTAACCCACGCCCTCACACACACGCTCCCCCTAAAGCGTTGCCGTACCCTCACCTGGACCCTAAACCGTCCCCGTCCCCTAACCCTAACCCTAGCCCGAACCCTAACCCTAACCCTTCCCCGAAGCCTGACCCTCACCAGTCCCCTAATCCTAACCCGTACGCTAACACTAACCCGCGCCCTCACACACACGCTCCCCCTAAAGCGTTGCCGTACCCTCACCTGGACCCTAAACCGTCCCCATCCCCTAACCCTAACCCTAGCCCGAACCCTAACCCTAACCCTTCCCCGAAGCCTGACCCTCACCCGTCCCCTAATCCTAACCCGTACGCTAACACTAACCCGCGCCCTCACACGCACGCTCCCCCTAAAGCGTTGCCGTACCCTCACCTGGACCCTAAACCGTCCCCGTCCCCTAACCCTAACCCTAGCCCGAACCCTAACCCTAACCCTTCCCCGAAGCCTGACCCTCACCCGTGCCCTAATCCTAACCCGTACGCTAACACTAACCGGCGCCCTCACACGCACGCTCCCCCTAAAGCGTTGCCGTACCCTCACCTGGACCCTAAACCGTCCCCGTCCCCTAACCCTAACCCTAGCCCGAACCCTAACCCTAACCCTTCCCCGAAGCCTGACCCTCACCCGTCCCCTAATCCTAACCCGTACGCTAACACTAACCCGCGCCCTCACACGCACGCTCCCCCTAAAGCGTTGCCGTACCCTCACCTGGACCCTAAACCGTCCCCGTCCCCTAACCCTAACCCTAGCCCGAACCCTAACCGTAACCCTTCCCCGAAGCCTGACCCTCACCCGTCTCCTAATCCTAACCCGTACGCTAACACTAACCCACGCCCTCACACGCACGCTCCCCCTAAAGCGTTGCCGTACCCTCACCTGGACCCTAAACCGTCCCCGTCCCCTAACCCTAACCCTAGCCCGAACCCTAACCCTAACCCTTCCCCGAAGCCTGACCCTCACCAGTCCCCTAATCCTAACCCGTACGCTAACACTAACCCGCGCCCTCACACACACGCTCCCCCTAAAGCGTTGCCGTACCCTCACCTGGACCCTAAACCGTCCCCATCCCCTAACCCTAACCCTAGCCCGAACCCTAACCCTAACCCTTCCCCGAAGCCTGACCCTCACCCGTCCCCTAATCCTAACCCGTACGCTAACACTAACCCGCGCCCTCACACGCACGCTCCCCCTAAAGCGTTGCCGTACCCTCACCTGGACCCTAAACCGTCCCCGTCCCCTAAACCTAACCCTAGCCCGAACCCTAAACCTAACCCTTCCCCGAAGCCTGACCCTCACCCGTCCCCTAATCCTAACCCGTACGCTAACACTAACCCGCGCCCTCACACGCACGCTCCCCCTAAAGCGTTGCCGTACCCTCACCTGGACCCTAAACCGTCCCCGTCCCTTAATCCTAACCCTAGCCCGAACCCTAACCCTAACCCTTCCCCGAAGCCTGACCCTCACCCGTGCCCTAATCCTAAACCGTACGCTAACACTAACCCGCGCCCTCACACGCACGCTCCCCCTAAAGCGTTGCCGTACCCTCACCTGGACCCTAAACCGTTCCCGTCCCCTAACCCTAACCATAGCCCGAACCCTAACCCTAACCCTTCCCCGAAGCCTGACCCTCACCCGTCCCCTAATCCTAACCCGTACGCTAACACTAACCCGCGCCCTCACACGCACGCTCCCCCTAAAGCGTTGCCGTACCCTCACCTGGACCCTAAACCGTCCCCGTCCCCTAACCCTAACCCTAGCCCGAACCCCAACCCTAACCCTTCCCCGAAGCCTGACCCTCACCCGTCCCCTAATCCTAACCCGTACGCTAACACTAACCCGCGCCCTCACACGCACGCTCCCCCTAAAGCGTTGCCGTACCCTCACCTGGACCCTAAACCGTCCCCGTCCCCTAACCCTAACCCTAGCCCGAACCCTAACCGTAACCCTTCCCCGAAGCCTGACCCTCACCCGTCCCCTAATCCTAACCCGTACGCTAACACTAACCCGCGCCCTCACACACACGCTCCCCCTAAAGCGTTGCCGTACCCTCACCTGGACCCTAAACCGTCCCCATCCCCTAACCCTAACCCTAGCCCGAACCCTAACCCTAACCCTTCCCCGAAGCCTGACCCTCACCAGTCCCCTAATCCTAACCCGTACGCTAACACTAACCCGCGCCCTCACACGCACGCTCCCCCTAAAGCGTTGCCGTACCCTCACCTGGACCCTAAACCGTCCCAGTCCCCTAACCCTAACCCTAGCCCGAACCCTAACCCTAACCCTTCCCCGAAGCCTGACCCTCACCCGTCCCCTAATCCTAACCCGTACGCTAACACTAACCCGCGCCCTCACACGCACGCTCCCCCTAAAGCGTTGCCGTACCCTCACCTGGACCCTAAACCGTCCCCGTCCCCTAACCCTAACCCTAGCCCGAACCCTAACCCTAACCCTTCCCCGAAGCCTGACCCTCACCCGTGCCCTAATCCTAACCCGTACGCTAACACTATCCCGCGCCCTCACACGCACGCTCCCCCTAAAGCGTTGCCGTACCCTCACCTGGACCCTAAACCGTCCCCGTCCCCTAACCCTAACCCTAGCCCGAACCCTAACCCTAACCCTTCCCCGAAGCCTGACCCTCACCCGTCCCCTAATCCTAACCCGTACGCTAACACTAACCCGCGCCCTCACACGCACGCTCCCCCTAAAGCGTTGCCGTACCCTCACCTGGACCCTAAACCGTCCCCGTCCCCTAACCCTGACCCTAGCCCGAACCCTAACCCTAACCCTTCCCCGAAGCCTGACCCTCACCCGTCCCCTAATCCTAACCCGTACGCTAACACTAACCCGCGCCCTCACACGCACGCTCCCCCTAAAGCGTTGCCGTACCCTCACCTGGACCCTAAACCGTCCCCGTCCCCTAACCCTAACCCTAGCCCGAACCCTAACCCTAACCCTTCCCCGAAGCCTGACCCTCACCCGTGCCCTAATCCTAACCCGTACGCTAACACTAACCCGCGCCCTCACACGCACGCTCCCCCTAAAGCGTTACCGTACCCTCACCTGGACCCTAAACCGTCCCCGTCCCCTAACCCTAACCCTAGCCCGAACCCTAACCCTAACCCTTCCCCAAAGCCTGACCCTCACCCGTCCCCTAATCCTAACCCGTACGCTAACACTAACCCGCGCCCTCACACGCACGCTCCCCCTAAAGCGTTGCCGTACCCTCACCTGGACCCTAAACCGTCCCCGTCCCCTAACCCTAACCCTAGCCCGAACCCTAACCCTAACCCTTCCCCGAAGCCTGACCCTCACCCGTCCCCTAATCCTAACCCGTACGCTAACACTAACCCGCGCCCTCACACACACGCTCCCCCTAAAGCGTTGCCGTACCCTCACCTGGACCCTAAACCGTCCCCATCCCCTAACCCTAACCCTAGCCCGAACCCTAACCCTAACCCTTCCCCGAAGCCTGACCCTCACCAGTCCCCTAATCCTAACCCGTACGCTAACACTAACCCGCGCCCTCACACGCACGCTCCCCCTAAAGCGTTGCCGTACCCTCACCTGGACCCTAAACCGTCCCCGTCCCCTAACCCTAACCCTAGCCCGAACCCTAACCCTAACCCTTCCCCGAAGCCTGACCCTCACCAGTCCCCTAATCCTAACCCGTACGCTAACACTAACCCGCGCCCTCACACGCACGCTCCCCCTAAAGCGTTGCCGTACCCTCACCTGGACCCTAAACCGTCCCCGTCCCCTAACCCTAACCCTAGCCCGAACCCCAACCCTAACCCTTCCCCGAAGCCTGACCCTCACCCGTCCCCTAATCCTAACCCGTACGCTAACACTAACCCGCGCCCTCACACGCACGCTCCCCCTAAAGCGTTGCCGTACCCTCACCTGGACCCTAAACCGTCCCCGTCCCCTAACCCTAACCCTAGCCCGAACCCTAACCGTAACCCTTCCCCGAAGCCTGACCCTCACCCGTCCCCTAATCCTAACCCGTACGCTAACACTAACCCGCGCCCTCACACGCACGCTCCCCCTAAAGCGTTGCCGTACCCTCACCTGGACCCTAAACCGTCCCCGTCCCCTAACCCTAACCCTAGCCCGAACCCTAACCCTAACCCTTCCCCGAAGCCTGACCCTCACCAGTCCCCTAATCCTAACCCGTACGCTAACACTAACCCGCGCCCTCACACACACGCTCCCCCTAAAGCGTTGCCGTACCCTCACCTGGACCCTAAACCGTCCCCATCCCCTAACCCTAACCCTAGCCCGAACCCTAACCCTAACCCTTCCCCGAAGCCTGACCCTCACCAGTCCCCTAATCCTAACCCGTACGCTAACACTAACCCGCGCCCTCACACGCACGCTCCCCCTAAAGCGTTGCCGTACCCTCACCTGGACCCTAAACCGTCCCCGTCCCCTAACCCTAACCCTAGCCCGAACCCTAACCCTAACCCTTCCCCGAAGCCTGACCCTCACCCGTCCCCTAATCCTAACCCGTACGCTAACACTAACCCGCGCCCTCACACGCACGCTCCCCCTAAAGCGTTGCCGTACCCTCACCGGGACCCTAAACCGTCCCCGTCCCCTAACCCTAACCATAGCCCGAACACTAACCCTAACCCTTCCCCGAAGCCTGACCCTCACCCGTCCCCTAATCCTAACCCGTACGCTAACACTAACCCGCGCCCTCACACGCACGCTCCCCCTAAAGCGTTGCCGTACCCTCACCTGGACCCTAAAACGTCCCCGTCCCTAACCCTAACCCTAGCCCGAACCCTAACCCTAACCCTTCCCCGAAGCCTGACCCTCACCCGTGCCCTAATCCTAACCCGTACGCTAACACTAACCGGCGCCCTCACACGCACGCTCCCCCTAAAGCGTTGCCGTACCCTCACCTGGACCCTAAACCGTCCCCGTCCCCTAACCCTAACCCTAGCCCGAACCCTAACCCTAACCCTTCCCCGAAGCCTGACCCTCACCCGTCCCCTAATCCTAACCCGTACGCTAACACTAACCCGCGCCCTCACACGCACGCTCCCCCTAAAGCGTTGCCGTACCCTCACCTGGACCCTAAACCGTCCCCGTCCCCTAACCCTAACCCTAGCCCGAACCCTAACCGTAACCGTTCCCCGAAGCCTGACCCTCACCCGTCTCCTAATCCTAACCCGTACGCTAACACTAACCCACGCCCTCACACACACGCTCCCCCTAAAGCGTTGCCGTACCCTCACCTGGACCCTAAACCGTCCCCATCCCCTAACCCTAACCCTAGCCCGAACCCTAACCCTAACCCTTCCCCGAAGCCTGACCCTCACCAGTCCCCTAATCCTAACCCGTACGCTAACACTAACCCGCGCCCTCACACGCACGCTCCCCCTAAAGCGTTGCCGTACCCTCACCTGGACCCTAAACCGTCCCCGTCCCATAACCCTAACCCTAGCCCGAACCCTAACCCTAACCCTTCCCCGAAGCCTGACCCTCACCAGTCCCCTAATCCTAACCCGTACGCTAACACTAACCCGCGCCCTCACACACACGCTCCCCCTAAAGCGTTGCCGTACCCTCACCTGGACCCTAAACCGTCCCCATCCCCTAACCCTAACCCTAGCCCGAACCCTAACCCTAACCCTTCCCCGAAGCCTGACCCTCACCCGTCCCCTAATCCTAACCCGTACGCTAACACTAACCCGCGCCCTCACACGCACGCTCCCCCTAAAGCGTTGCCGTACCCTCACCTGGACCCTAAACCGTCCCCGTCCCCTAACCCTAACCCTAGCCCGAACCCTAACCGTAACCCTTCCCCGAAGCCTGACCCTCACCCGTCCCCTAATCCTAACCCGTACGCTAACACTAACCCGCGCCCTCACACACACGCTCCCCCTAAAGCGTTGCCGTACCCTCACCTGGACCCTAACCCGTCCCCATCCCCTAACCCTAACCCTAGCCCGAACCCTAACCCTAACCCTTCCCCGAAGCCTGACCCTCACCAGTCCCCTAATCCTAACCCGTACGCTAACACTAACCCGCGCCCTCACACGCACGCTCCCCCTAAAGCGTTGCCGTACCCTCACCTGGACCCTAAACCGTCCCCGTCCCCTAACCCTAACCCTAGCCCGAACCCTAACCCTAACCCTTCCCCGAAGCCTGACCCTCACCAGTCCCCTAATCCTAACCCGTACGCTAACACTAACCCGCGCCCTCACACGCACGCTCCCCCTAAAGCGTTGCCGTACCCTCACCTGGACCCTAAACCGTCCCCGTCCCCTAACCCTAACCCTAGCCCGAACCCCAACCCTAAGCCTTCCCCGAAGCCTGACCCTCACCCGTCCCCTAATCCTAACCCGTACGCTAACACTAACCCGCGCCCTCACACGCACGCTCCCCCTAAAGCGTTGCCGTACCCTCACCTGGACCCTAAACCGTCCCCGTCCCCTAACCCTAACCCTAGCCCGAACCCTAACCGTAACCCTTCCCCGAAGCCTGACCCTCACCCGTCCCCTAATCCTAACCCGTACGCTAACACTAACCCGCGCCCTCACACGCACGCTCCCCCTAAAGCGTTGCCGTACCCTCACCTGGACCCTAAACCGTCCCCGTCCCCTAACCCTAACCCTAGCCCGAACCCTAACCCTAACCCTTCCCCGAAGCCTGACCCTCACCAGTCCCCTAATCCTAACCCGTACGCTAACACTAACCCGCGCCCTCACACACACGCTCCCCCTAAAGCGTTGCCGTACCCTCACCTGGACCCTAAACCGTCCCCATCCCCTAACCCTAACCCTAGCCCGAACCCTAACCCTAACCCTTCCCCGAAGCCTGACCCTCACCAGTCCCCTAATCCTAACCCGTACGCTAACACTAACCCGCGCCCTCACACGCACGCTCCCCCTAAAGCGTTGCCGTACCCTCACCTGGACCCTAAACCGTCCCCGTCCCCTAACCCTAACCCTAGCCCGAACCCTAACCCTAACCCTTCCCCGAAGCCTGACCCTCACCCGTCCCCTAATCCTAACCCGTACGCTAACACTAACCCGCGCCCTCACACGCACGCTCCCCCTAAAGCGTTGCCGTACCCTCACCGGGACCCTAAACCGTCCCCGTCCCCTAACCCTAACCATAGCCCGAACACTAACCCTAACCCTTCCCCGAAGCCTGACCCTCACCCGTCCCCTAATCCTAACCCGTACGCTAACACTAACCCGCGCCCTCACACGCACGCTCCCCCTAAAGCGTTGCCGTACCCTCACCTGGACCCTAAACCGTCCCCGTCCCCTAACCCTAACCCTAGCCCGAACCCTAACCCTAACCCTTCCCCGAAGCCTGACCCTCACCCGTGCCCTAATCCTAACCCGTACGCTAACACTAACCGGCGCCCTCACACGCACGCTCCCCCTAAAGCGTTGCCGTACCCTCACCTGGACCCTAAACCGTCCCCGTCCCCTAACCCTAACCCTAGCCCGAACCCTAACCCTAACCCTTCCCCGAAGCCTGACCCTCACCCGTCCCCTAATCCTAACCCGTACGCTAACACTAACCCGCGCCCTCACACGCACGCTCCCCCTAAAGCGTTGCCGTACCCTCACCTGGACCCTAAACCGTCCCCGTCCCCTAACCCTAACCCTAGCCCGAACCCTAACCGTAACCCTTCCCCGAAGCCTGACCCTCACCCGTCTCCTAATCCTAACCCGTACGCTAACACTAACCCACGCCCTCACACACACGCTCCCCCTAAAGCGTTGCCGTACCCTCACCTGGACCCTAAACCGTCCCCATCCCCTAACCCTAACCCTAGCCCGAACCCTAACCCTAACCCTTCCCCGAAGCCTGACCCTCACCAGTCCCCTAATCCTAACCCGTACGCTAACACTAACCCGCGCCCTCACACGCACGCTCCCCCTAAAGCGTTGCCGTACCCTCACCTGGACCCTAAACCGTCCCCGTCCCCTAACCCTAACCCTAGCCCGAACCCTAACCCTAAC
This sequence comes from Delphinus delphis, assembly GCF_949987515.2. Taxonomy (NCBI): domain Eukaryota; kingdom Metazoa; phylum Chordata; class Mammalia; order Artiodactyla; family Delphinidae; genus Delphinus; species Delphinus delphis. The sequence goes on from NW_027192712.1 coordinate 160,962, forward strand.
CCTTCCCCGAAGCCTGACCCTCACCAGTCCCCTAATCCTAACCCGTACGCTAACACTAACCCGCGCCCTCACACACACGCTCCCCCTAAAGCGTTGCCGTACCCTCACCTGGACCCTAAACCGTCCCCATCCCCTAACCCTAACCCTAGCCCGAACCCTAACCCTAACCCTTCCCCGAAGCCTGACCCTCACCCGTCCCCTAATCCTAACCCGTACGCTAACACTAACCCGCGCCCTCACACGCACGCTCCCCCTAAAGCGTTGCCGTACCCTCACCTGGACCCTAAACGGTCCCCGTCCCCTAACCCTAACCCTAGCCCGAACCCTAAACCTAACCCTTCCCCGAAGCCTGACCCTCACCCGTCCCCTAATCCTAACCCGTACGCTAACACTAACCCGCGCCCTCACACGAACGCTCCCCCTAAAGCGTTGCCGTACCCTCACCTGGACCCTAAACCGTCCCCGTCCCCTAATCCTAACCCTAGCCCGAACCCTAACCCTAACCCTTCCCCGAAGCCTGACCCTCACCCGTGCCCTAATCCTAACCCGTACGCTAACACTAACCCGCGCCCTCACACGCACGCTCCCCCTAAAGCGTTGCCGTACCCTCAACTGGACCCTAAACCGTCCCCGTCCCCTAACCCTAACCCTAGCCCGAACCCTAACCCTAACCCTTCCCCGAAACCTGACCCTCACCCGTCCCCTAATCCTAACCCGTACGCTAACACTAACCCACGCCCTCACACGCACGCTCCCCCTAAAGCGTTGCCGTACCCTCACCTGAACCCTAAACCGTCCCCGTCCCCTAACCCTAACCCTAGCCCGAACCCTAACCCTAACCCTTCCCCGAAGCCTGACCCTCACCCGTGCCCTAATCCTAACCCGTACGCTAACACTATCCCGCGCCCTCACACGCACGCTCCCCCTAAAGCGTTGCCGTACCCTCACCTGGACCCTAAACCGTCCCCGTCCCCTAACCCTAACCCTAGCCCGAACCCTAACCCTAACCCTTCCCCGAAGCCTGACCCTCACCCGTCCCCTAATCCTAACCCGTACGCTAACACTAACCCGCGCCCTCACACGCACGCTCCCCCTAAAGCGTTGCCGTACCCTCACCTGGACCCTAAACCGTCCCCGTCCCCTAACCCTGACCCTAGCCCGAACCCTAACCCTAACCCTTCCCCGAAGCCTGACCCTCACCCGTGCCCTAATCCTAACCCGTACGCTAACACTAACCCGCGCCCTCACACGCACGCTCCCCCTAAAGCGTTGCCGTACCCTCACCTGGACCCTAAACCGTCCCCGTCCCCTAACCCTAACCCTAGCCCGAACCCTAACCCTAACCCTTCCCCGAAGCCTGACCCTCACCCGTCCCCTAATCCTAACCCGTACGCTAACACTAACCCGCGCCCTCACACGCACGCTCCCCCTAAAGCGTTGCCGTACCCTCACCTGGACCCTAAACCGTCCCCGTCCCCTAACCCTAACCCTAGCCCGAACCCTAACCCTAACCCTTCCCCGAAGCCTGACCCTCACCCGTCCCCTAATCCTAACCCGTACGCTAACACTAACCCGCGCCCTCACACGCACGCTCCCCCTAAAGCGTTGCCGTACCCTCACCTGGACCCTAAACCGTCCCCGTCCCCTAACCCTAACCCTAGCCCGAACCCCAACCCTAACCCTTCTCCGAAGCCTGACCCTCACCCGTCCCCTAATCCTAACCCGTACGCTAACACTAACCCGCGCCCTCACACGCACGCTCCCCCTAAAGCGTTGCCGTACCCTCACCTGGACCCTAAACCGTCCCCGTCCCCTAACCCTAACCCTAGCCCGAACCCTAACCGTAACCCTTCCCCGAAGCCTGACCCTCACCCGTCCCCTAATCCTAACCCGTACGCTAACACTAACCCGCGCCCTCACACGCACGCTCCCCCTAAAGCGTTGCCGTACCCTCACCTGGACCCTAAACCGTCCCCGTCCCCTAACCCTAACCCTAGCCCGAACCCTAACCCTAACCCTTCCCCGAAGCCTGACCCTCACCAGTCCCCTAATCCTAACCCGTACGCTAACACTAACCCGCGCCCTCACACACACGCTCCCCCTAAAGCGTTGCCGTACCCTCACCTGGACCCTAAACCGTCCCCATCCCCTAACCCTAACCCTAGCCCGAACCCTAACCCTAACCCTTCCCCGAAGCCTGACCCTCACCAGTCCCCTAAGCCTAACCCGTACGCTAACACTAACCCGCGCCCTCACACGCACGCTCCCCCTAAAGCGTTGCCGTACCCTCACCTGGACCCTAAACCGTCCCCGTCCCCTAACCCTAACCCTAGCCCGAACCCTAACCCTAACCCTTCCCCGAAGCCAGACCCTCACCAGTCCCCTAATCCTAACCCGTACGCTAACACTAACCCGCGCCCTCACACGCACGCTCCCCCTAAAGCGTTGCCGTACCCTCACCTGGACCCTAAACCGTCCCCGTCCCCTAACCCTAACCCTAGCCCGAACCCCAACCCTAACCCTTCCCCGAAGCCTGACCCTCACCCGTCCCCTAATCCTAACCCGTACGCTAACACTAACCCACGCCCTCACACGCACGCTCCCCCTAAAGCGTTGCCGTACCCTCACCTGGACCCTAAACCGTCCCCGTCCCCTAACCCTAACCCTAGCCCGAACCCTAACCGTAACCCTTCCCCGAAGCCTGACCCTCACCCGTCCCCTAATCCTAACCCGTACGCTAACACTAACCCGCGCCCTCACACGCACGCTCCCCCTAAAGCGTTGCCGTACCCTCACCTGGACCCTAAACCGTCCCCGTCCCCTAACCCTAACCCTAGCCCGAACCCTAACCCTAACCCTTCCCCGAAGCCTGACCCTCACCAGTCCCCTAATCCTAACCCGTACGCTAACACTAACCCGCGCCCTCACACACACGCTCCCCCTAAAGCGTTGCCGTACCCTCACCTGGACCCTAAACCGTCCCCATTCCCTAACCCTAACCCTAGCCCGAACCCTAACCCTAACCCTTCCCCGAAGCCTGACCCTCACCCGTCCCCTAATCCTAACCCGTACGCTAACACTAACCCGCGCCCTCACACGCACGCTCCCCCTAAAGCGTTGCCGTACCCTCACCTGGACCCTAAACCGTCCCCGTCCCCTAACCCTAACCCTAGCCCGAACCCTAACCCTAACCCTTCCCCGAAACCTGACCCTCACCCGTGCCTTAATCCTAACCCGTACGCTAACACTAACCCGCGCCCTCACACGCACGCTCCCCCTAAAGCGTTGCCGTACCCTCACCTGGACCCTAAACCGTCCCCGTCCCCTAACCCTAACCCTAGCCCGAACCCTAACCCTAACCCTTCCCCGAAGCCTGACCCTCACCCGTGCCCTAATCCTAACCCGTACGCTAACACTAACCCGCGCCCTCACACGCACGCTCCCCCTAAAGCGTTGCCGTACCCTCACCTGGACCCTAAACCGTCCCCGTCCCCTAACCCTAACCCTAGCCCGAACCCTAACCCTAACCCTTCCCCGAAGCCTGACCCTCACCCGTCCCCTAATCCTAACCCGTACGCTAACACTAACCCGCGCCCTCACACGCACGCTCCCCCTAAAGCGTTGCCGTACCCTCACCTGAACCCTAAACCGTCCCCGTCCCCTAACCCTAACCCTAGCCCGAACCCTAACCCTAACCCTTCCCCGAAGCCTGACCCTCACCCGTGCCCTAATCCTAACCCGTACGCTAACACTATCCCGCGCCCTCACACGCACGCTCCCCCTAAAGCGTTGCCGTACCCTCACTTGGACCCTAAACCGTCCCCGTCCCCTAACCCTAACCCTAGCCCGAACCCTAACCCTAACCCTTCCCCGAAGCCTGACCCTCACCCGTCCCCTAATCCTAACACGTACGCTATCACTAACCCGCGCCCTCACACGCACGCTCCCCCTAAAGCGTTGCCGTACCCTCACCTGGACCCTAAACCGTCCCCGTCCCCTAACCCTGACCCTAGCCCGAACCCTAACCCTAACCCTTCCCCGAAGCCTGACCCTCACCCGTGCCCTAATCCTAACCCGTACGCTAACACTAACCCGCGCCCTCACACGCACGCTCCCCCTAAAGCGTTGCCGTACCCTCACCTGGACCCTAAACCGTCCCCGTCCCCTAACCCTAACCCTAGCCCGAACCCTAACCCTAACCCTTCCCCGAAGCCTGACCCTCACCCGTCCCCTAATCCTAACCCGTACGCTAACACTAACCCGCGCCCTCACACGCACGCTCCCCCTAAAGCGTTGCCGTACCCTCACCTGGACCCTAAACCGTCCCCGTCCCCTAACCCTAACCCTAGCCCGAACCCTAACCCTAACCCTTCCCCGAAGCCTGACCCTCACCCGTCCCCTAATCCTAACCCGTACGCTAACACTAACCCGCGCCCTCACACGCACGCTCCCCCTAAAGCGTTGCCGTACCCTCACCTGGACCCTAAACCGTCCCCGTCCCCTAACCCTAACCCTAGCCCGAACCCTAACCGTAACCCTTCCCCGAAGCCTGACCCTCACCAGTCCCCTAATCCTAACCCGTACGCTAACACTAACCCGCGCCCTCACTCGCACGCTCCCCCTAAAGCGTTGCCGTACCCTCACCTGGACCCTAAACCGTCCCCGTCCCCTAACCCTAACCCTAGCCCGAACCCTAACCCTAACCCTTCCCCGAAGCCTGACCCTCACCCGTCCCCTAATCCTAACCCGTACGCTAACACTAACCCGCGCCCTCACACGCACGCTCCCCCTAAAGCGTTGCCGTACCCTCACCTGGACCCTAAACCGTCCCCGTCCCCTAACCCTAACCCTAGCCCGAACCCCAACCCTAACCCTTCCCCGAAGCCTGACCCTCACCCGTCCCCTAATCCTAACCCGTACGCTAACACTAACCCGCGCCCTCACACGCACGCTCCCCCTAAAGCGTTGCCGTACCCTCACCTGGACCCTAAACCGTCCCCGTCCCCTAACCCTAACCCTAGCCCGAACCCTAACCGTAACCCTTCCCCGAAGCCTGACCCTCACCCGTCCCCTAATCCTAACCCGTACGCTAACACTAACCCGCGCTCTCACACGCACGCTCCCCCTAAAGCGTTGCCGTACCCTCACCTGGACCCTAAACCGTCCCCGTCCCCTAACCCTAACCCTAGCCCGAACCCTAACCCTAACCCTTCCCCGAAGCCTGACCCTCACCCGTCCCCTAATCCTAACCCGTACGCTAACACTAACCCGCGCCCTCACACGCACGCTCCCCCTAAAGCGTTGCCGTACCCTCACCTGGACCCTAAACCGTCCCCGTCCCCTAACCCTAACCCTAGCCCGAACCCTAACCCTAACCCTTCCCCGAAGCCTGACCCTCACCCGTCCCCTAATCCTAACCCGTACGCTAACACTAACCCGCGCCCTCACACGCACGCTCCCCCTAAAGCGTTGCCGTACCCTCACCTGAACCCTAAACCGTCCCCGTCCCCTAACCCTAACCCTAGCCCGAACCCTAACCCTAACCCTTCCCCGAAGCCTGACCCTCACCCGTGCCCTAATCCTAACCCGTACGCTAACACTATCCCGCGCCCTCACACGCACGCTCCCCCTAAAGCGTTGCCGTACCCTCACCTGGACCCTAAACCGTCCCCGTCCCCTAACCCTAACCCTAGCCCGAACCCTAACCCTAACCCTTCCCCGAAGCCTGACCCTCACCAGTCCCCTAATCCTAACCCGTACGCTAACACTAACCCGCGCCCTCACACGCACGCTCCCCCTAAAGCGTTGCCGTACCCTCACCTGGACCCTTAACCGTCCCCGTCCCCTAACCCTGACCCTAGCCCGAACCCTAACCCTAACCCTTCCCCGAAGCCTGACCCTCACCCGTGCCCTAATCCTAACCCGTACGCTAACACTAACCCGCGCCCTCACACGCACGCTCCCCCTAAAGCGTTGCCGTACCCTCACCTGGACCCTAAACCGTCCCCGTCCCCTAACCCTAACCCTAGCCCGAACCCTAACCCTAACCCTTCCCCGAAGCCTGACCCTCACCCGTCCCCTAATCCTAACCCGTACGCTAACACTAACCCGCGCCCTCACACGCACGCTCCCCCTAAAGCGTTGCCGTACCCTCACCTGGACCCTAAACCGTCCCCGTCCCCTAACCCTAACCCTAGCCCGAACCCTAACCCTAACCCTTCCCCGAAGCCTGACCCTCACCCGTGCCCTAATCCTAACCCGTACGCTAACACTAACCCGCGCCCTCACACGCACGCTCCCCCTAAAGCGTTGCCGTACCCTCACCTGGACCCTAAACCGTCCCCGTCCCCTAACCCTAACCCTAGCCCGAACCCTAACCGTAACCCTTCCCCGAAGCCTGACCCTCACCAGTCCCCTAATCCTAACCCGTACGCTAACACTAACCCGCGCCCTCACACGCACGCTCCCCCTAAAGCGTTGCCGTACCCTCACCTGGACCCTAAACCGTCCCCGTCCCCTAACCCTAACCCTAGCCCGAACCCTAACCCTAACCCTTCCCCGAAGCCTGACCCTCACCAGTCCCCTAATCCTAACCCGTACGCTAACACTAACCCGCGCCCTCACACGCACGCTCCCCCTAAAGCGTTGCCGTACCCTCACCTGGACCCTAAACCGTCCCCGTCCCCTAACCCTAACCCTAGCCCGAACCCTAACCCTAACCCTTCCCCGAAGCCTGACCCTCACCCGTCCCCTAATCCTAACCCGTACGCTAACACTAACCCGCGCCCTCACACGCATGCTCCCCCTAAAGCGTTGCCGTACCCTCACCTGGACCCTAAACCGTCCCCGTCCCCTAACCCTAACCCTAGCCCGAACCCTAACCCTAACCCTTCCCCGAAGCCTGACCCTCACCCGTCCCCTAATCCTAACCCGTACGCTAACACTAACCCGCGCCCTCACACGCACGCTCCCCCTAAAGCGTTGCCGTACCCTCACCTGGACCCTAAACCGTCCCCGTCCCCTAACCCTAACCCTAGCCCGAACCCTAACCGTAACCCTTCCCCGAAGCCTGACCCTCACCAGTCCCCTAATCCTAACCCGTACGCTAACACTAACCCGCGCCCTCACACGCACGCTCCCCCTAAAGCGTTGCCGTACCCTCACCTGGACCCTAAACCGTCCCCGTCCCCTAACCCTAACCCTAGCCCGAACCCCAACCCTAACCCTTCCCCGAAGCCTGACCCTCACCAGTCCCCTAATCCTAACCCGTACGCTAACACTAACCCGCGCCCTCACACGCACGCTCCCCCTAAAGCGTTGCCGTACCCTCACCTGGACCCTAAACCGTCCCCGTCCCCTAACCCTAACCCTAGCCCGAACCCCAACCCTAACCCTTCCCCGAAGCCTGACCCTCACCCGTCCCCTAATCCTAACCCGTACGCTAACACTAACCCGCGCCCTCACACGCACGCTCCCCCTAAAGCGTTGCCGTACCCTCACCTGGACCCTAAACCGTCCCCGTCCCCTAACCCTAACCCTAGCCCGAACCCTAACCGTAACCCTTCCCCGAAGCCTGACCCTCACCCGTCCCCTAATCCTAACCCGTACGCTAACACTAACCCGCGCCCTCACACGCACACTCCCCATAAAGCGTTGCCGTACCCTCACCTGGACCCTAAACCGTCCCCGTCCCCTAACCCTAACCCTAGCCCGAACCCTAACCCTAACCCTTCTCCGAAGCCTGACCCTCACCAGTCCCCTAATCCTAACCCGTACGCTAACACTAACCCGCGCCCTCACACGCACGCTTCCCCTAAAGCGTTGCCGTACCCTCACCTGGACCCTAAACCGTCCCCGTCCCCTAACCCTAACCCTAGCCCGAACCCTAACCCTAACCCTTCCCCGAAGCCTGACCCTCACCCGTCCCCTAATCCTAACCCGTACGCTAACACTAACCCGCGCCCTCACACGCACGCTCCCCCTAAAGCGTTGCCGTACCCTCACCTGGACCCTAAACCGTCCCCGTCCCCTAACCCTAACCCTAGCCCGAACCCTAACCCTAACCCTTCCCCGAAGCCTGACCCTCACCCGTACCCTAATCCTAACCCGTACGCTAACACTAACCCGCGCCCTCACACGCACGCTCCCCCTAAAGCGTTGCCGTACCCTCACCTGAACCCTAAACCGTCCCCGTCCCCTAACCCTAACCCTAGCCCGAACCCTAACCCTAACCCTTCCCCGAAGCCTGACCCTCACCCGTGCCCTAATCCTAACCCGTACGCTAACACTAACCCGCGCCCTCACACGCACGCTCCCCCTAAAGCGTTGCCGTACCCTCACCTGGACCCTAAACCGTCCCCGTCCCCTAACCCTAACCCTAGCCCGAACCCTAACCCTAACCCTTCCCCGAAGCCTGACCCTCACCCGTCCCCTAATCCTAACCCGTACGCTAACACTAACCCGCGCCCTCACACGCACGCTCCCCCTAAAGCGTTGCCGTACCCTCACCTGGACCCTAAACCGTCCCCGTCCCCTAACCCTAACCCTAGCCCGAACCCTAACCCTAACCCTTCCCCGAAGCCTGACCCTCACCCGTCCCCTAACCCTAACCCGTACGCTAACACTAACCCGCGCCCTCACACGCACGCTCCCCCTAAAGCGTTGCCGTACCCTCACCTGGACCCTAAACTGTCCCCGTCCCCTAACCCTAACCCTAGCCCGAACCCTAACCCTAACCCTTCCCCGAAGCCTGACCCTCACCCGTCCCCTAATCCTAACCCGTACGCTAACACTAACCCGCGCCCTCACACGCACGCTCCCCATAAAGCGTTGCCGTACCCTCACCTGGACCCTAAACCGTCCCCGTCCCCTAACCCTAACCCTAGCCCGAACCCTAACCCTAACCCTTCCCCGAAGCCTGACCCTCACCCGTCCCCTAATCCTAACCCGTACGCTAACACTAACCCGCGCCCTCACACGCACGCTCCCCCTAAAGCGTTGCCGTACCCTCACCTGGACCCTAAACCGTCCCCGTCCCCTAACCCTAACCCTAGCCCGAACCCTAACCGTAACCCTTCCCCGAAGCCTGACCCTCACCCGTCCCCTAATCCTAACCCGTACGCTAACACTAACCCGCGCCCTCACACTCACGCTCCCCCTAAAGCGTTGCCGTACCCTCACCTGGACCCTAAACCGTCCCCATCCCCTAACCCTAACCCTAGCCCGAACCCTAACCCTAACCCTTCCCCGAAGCCTGACCCTCACCAGTCCCCTAATCCTAACCCGTACGCTAACACTAACCCGCGCCCTCACACGCACGCTCCCCCTAAAGCGTTGCCGTACCCTCACCTGGACCCTAAACCGTCCCCGTCCCCTAACCCTAACCCTAGCCCGAACCCTAACCCTAACCCTTCCCCGAAGCCTGACCCTCACCAGTCCCCTAATCCTAACCCGTACGCTAACACTAACCCGCGCCCTCACACGCACGCTCCCCCTAAAGCGTTGCCGTACCCTCACCTGGACCCTAAACCGTCCCCGTCCCCTAACCCTAACCCTAGCCCGAACCCTAACCCTAACCCTTCCCCGAAGCCTGACCCTCACCCGTCCCCTAATCCTAACCCGTACGCTAACACTAACCCGCGCCCTCACACGCATGCTCCCCCTAAAGCGTTGCCGTACCCTCACCTGGACCCTAAACCGTCCCCGTCCCCTAACCCTAACCCTAGCCCGAACCCTAACCCTAACCCTTCCCCGAAGCCTGACCCTCACCCGTCCCCTAATCCTAACCCGTACGCTAACACTAACCCGCGCCCTCACACGCACGCTCCCCCTAAAGCGTTGCCGTACCCTCACCTGGACCCTAAACCGTCCCCGTCCCCTAACCCTAACCCTAGCCCGAACCCTAACCGTAACCCTTCCCCGAAGCCTGACCCTCACCAGTCCCCTAATCCTAACCCGTACGCTAACACTAACCCGCGCCCTCACACGCACGCTCCCCCTAAAGCGTTGCCGTACCCTCACCTGGACCCTAAACCGTCCCCGTCCCCTAACCCTAACCCTAGCCCGAACCCCAACCCTAACCCTTCCCCGAAGCCTGACCCTCACCAGTCCCCTAATCCTAACCCGTACGCTAACACTAACCCGCGCCCTCACACGCACGCTCCCCCTAAAGCGTTGCCGTACCCTCACCTGGACCCTAAACCGTCCCCGTCCCCTAACCCTAACCCTAGCCCGAACCCCAACCCTAACCCTTCCCCGAAGCCTGACCCTCACCCGTCCCCTAATCCTAACCCGTACGCTAACACTAACCCGCGCCCTCACACGCACGCTCCCCCTAAAGCGTTGCCGTACCCTCACCTGGACCCTAAACCGTCCCCGTCCCCTAACCCTAACCCTAGCCCGAACCCTAACCGTAACCCTTCCCCGAAGCCTGACCCTCACCCGTCCCCTAATCCTAACCCGTACGCTAACACTAACCCGCGCCCTCACACGCACACTCCCCATAAAGCGTTGCCGTACCCTCACCTGGACCCTAAACCGTCCCCGTCCCCTAACCCTAACCCTAGCCCGAACCCTAACCCTAACCCTTCTCCGAAGCCTGACCCTCACCAGTCCCCTAATCCTAACCCGTACGCTAACACTAACCCGCGCCCTCACACGCACGCTTCCCCTAAAGCGTTGCCGTACCCTCACCTGGACCCTAAACCGTCCCCGTCCCCTAACCCTAACCCTAGCCCGAACCCTAACCCTAACCCTTCCCCGAAGCCTGACCCTCACCCGTCCCCTAATCCTAACCCGTACGCTAACACTAACCCGCGCCCTCACACGCACGCTCCCCCTAAAGCGTTGCCGTACCCTCACCTGGACCCTAAACCGTCCCCGTCCCCTAACCCTAACCCTAGCCCGAACCCTAACCCTAACCCTTCCCCGAAGCCTGACCCTCACCCGTACCCTAATCCTAACCCGTACGCTAACACTAACCCGCGCCCTCACACGCACGCTCCCCCTAAAGCGTTGCCGTACCCTCACCTGAACCCTAAACCGTCCCCGTCCCCTAACCCTAACCCTAGCCCGAACCCTAACCCTAACCCTTCCCCGAAGCCTGACCCTCACCCGTGCCCTAATCCTAACCCGTACGCTAACACTAACCCGCGCCCTCACACGCACGCTCCCCCTAAAGCGTTGCCGTACCCTCACCTGGACCCTAAACCGTCCCCGTCCCCTAACCCTAACCCTAGCCCGAACCCTAACCCTAACCCTTCCCCGAAGCCTGACCCTCACCCGTCCCCTAATCCTAACCCGTACGCTAACACTAACCCGCGCCCTCACACGCACGCTCCCCCTAAAGCGTTGCCGTACCCTCACCTGGACCCTAAACCGTCCCCGTCCCCTAACCCTAACCCTAGCCCGAACCCTAACCCTAACCCTTCCCCGAAGCCTGACCCTCACCCGTCCCCTAACCCTAACCCGTACGCTAACACTAACCCGCGCCCTCACACGCACGCTCCCCCTAAAGCGTTGCCGTACCCTCACCTGGACCCTAAACTGTCCCCGTCCCCTAACCCTAACCCTAGCCCGAACCCTAACCCTAACCCTTCCCCGAAGCCTGACCCTCACCCGTCCCCTAATCCTAACCCGTACGCTAACACTAACCCGCGCCCTCACACGCACGCTCCCCATAAAGCGTTGCCGTACCCTCACCTGGACCCTAAACCGTCCCCGTCCCCTAACCCTAACCCTAGCCCGAACCCTAACCCTAACCCTTCCCCGAAGCCTGACCCTCACCCGTCCCCTAATCCTAACCCGTACGCTAACACTAACCCGCGCCCTCACACGCACGCTCCCCCTAAAGCGTTGCCGTACCCTCACCTGGACCCTAAACCGTCCCCGTCCCCTAACCCTAACCCTAGCCCGAACCCTAACCGTAACCCTTCCCCGAAGCCTGACCCTCACCCGTCCCCTAATCCTAACCCGTACGCTAACACTAACCCGCGCCCTCACACTCACGCTCCCCCTAAAGCGTTGCCGTACCCTCACCTGGACCCTAAACCGTCCCCATCCCCTAACCCTAACCCTAGCCCGAACCCTAACCCTAACCCTTCCCCGAAGCCTGACCCTCACCAGTCCCCTAATCCTAACCCGTACGCTAACACTAACCCGCGCCCTCACACGCACGCTCCCCCTAAAGCGTTGCCGTACCCTCACCTGGACCCTAAACCGTCCCCGTCCCCTAACCCTAACCCTAGCCCGAACCCTAACCCTAACCCTTCCCCGAAGCCTGACCCTCACCAGTCCCCTAATCCTAACCCGTACGCTAACACTAACCCGCACCCTCACACGCACGCTCCCCCTAAAGCGTTGCCGTACCCTCACCTGGACCCTAAACCGTCCCCGTCCCCTAACCCTAACCCTAGCCCGAACCCCAACCCTAACCCTTCTCCGAAGCCTGACCCTCACCCGTCCCCTAATCCTAACCCGTACGCTAACACTAACCCGCGCCCTCACACGCACGCTCCCCCTAAAGCGTTGCCGTACCCTCACCTGGACCCTAAACCGTCCCCGTCCCCTGACCCTAACCCTAGCCCGAACCCTAACCGTAACCCTTCCCCGAAGCCTGACCCTCACCCGTCCCCTAATCCTAACCCGTACGCTAACACTAACCCGCGCCCTCACACGCACGCTCCCCCTAAAGCGTTGCCGTACCCTCACCTGGACCCTAAACCGTCCCCGTCCCCTAACCCTAACCCTAGCCCGAACCCTAACCCTAACCCTTCCCCGAAGCCTGACCCTCACCAGTCCCCTAATCCTAACCCGTACGCTAACACTAACCCGCGCCCTCACACACACGCTCCCCCTAAAGCGTTGCCGTACCCTCACCTGGACCCTAAACCGTCCCCATCCCCTAACCCTAACCCTAGCCCGAACCCTAACCCTAACCCTTCCCCGAAGCCTGACCCTCACCAGTCCCCTAAGCCTAACCCGTACGCTAACACTAACCCGCGCCCTCACACGCACGCTCCCCCTAAAGCGTTGCCGTACCCTCACCTGGACCCTAAACCGTCCCCGTCCCCTAACCCTAACCCTAGCCCGAACCCTAACCCTAACCCTTCCCCGAAGCCAGACCCTCACCAGTCCCCTAATCCTAACCCGTACGCTAACACTAACCCGCGCCCTCACACGCACGCTCCCCCTAAAGCGTTGCCGTACCCTCACCTGGACCCTAAACCGTCCCCGTCCCCTAACCCTAACCCTAGCCCGAACCCCAACCCTAACCCTTCCCCGAAGCCTGACCCTCACCCGTCCCCTAATCCTAACCCGTACGCTAACACTAACCCACGCCCTCACACGCACGCTCCCCCTAAAGCGTTGCCGTACCCTCACCTCGACCCTAAACCGTCCCCGTCCCCTAACCCTAACCCTAGCCCGAACCCTAACCGTAACCCTTCCCCGAAGCCTGACCCTCACCCGTCCCCTAATCCTAACCCGTACGCTAACACTAACCCGCGCCCTCACACGCACGCTCCCCCTAAAGCGTTGCCGTACCCTCACCTGGACCCTAAACCGTCCCCGTCCCCTAACCCTAACCCTAGCCCGAACCCTAACCCTAACCCTTCCCCGAAGCCTGACCCTCACCAGTCCCCTAATCCTAACCCGTACGCTAACACTAACCCGCGCCCTCACACACACGCTCCCCCTAAAGCGTTGCCGTACCCTCACCTGGACCCTAAACCGTCCCCATCCCCTAACCCTAACCCTAGCCCGAACCCTAACCCTAACCCTTCCCCGAAGCCTGACCCTCACCCGTCCCCTAATCCTAACCCGTACGCTAACACTAACCCGCGCCCTCACACGCACGCTCCCCCTAAAGCGTTGCCGTACCCTCACCTGGACCCTAAACCGTCCCCGTCCCCTAACCCTAACCCTAGCCCGAACCCTAACCCTAACCCTTCCCCGAAACCTGACCCTCACCCGTGCCTTAATCCTAACCCGTACGCTAACACTAACCCGCGCCCTCACACGCACGCTCCCCCTAAAGCGTTGCCGTACCCTCACCTGGACCCTAAACCGTCCCCGTCCCCTAACCCTAACCCTAGCCCGAACCCTAACCCTAACCCTTCCCCGAAGCCTGACCCTCACCCGTGCCCTAATCCTAACCCGTACGCTAACACTAACCCGCGCCCTCACACGCACGCTCCCCCTAAAGCGTTGCCGTACCCTCACCTGGACCCTAAACCGTCCCCGTCCCCTAACCCTAACCCTAGCCCGAACCCTAACCCTAACCCTTCCCCGAAGCCTGACCCTCACCCGTCCCCTAATCCTAACCCGTACGCTAACACTAACCCGCGCCCTCACACGCACGCTCCCCCTAAAGCGTTGCCGTACCCTCACCTGGACCCTAAACCGTCCCCGTCCCCTAACCCTAACCCTAGCCCGAACCCTAACCCTAACCCTTCCCCGAAGCCTGACCCTCACCCGTCCCCTAATCCTAACCCGTACGCTAACAATAACCCGCGCCCTCACACACACGCTCCCCCTAAAGCGTTGCCGTACCCTCACCTGGACCCTAAACCGTCCCCGTCCCCTAACCCTAACCCTAGCCCGAACCCTAAACCTAACCCTTCCCCGAAGCCTGACCCTCACCCGTCCCCTAATCCTAACCCGTACGCTAACACTAACCCGCGCCCTCACACGCACGCTCCCCCTAAAGCGTTGCCGTACCCTCACCTGGACCCTAAACCGTCCCCGTCCCCTAACCCTAACCCTAGCCCGAACCCTAACCCTAACCCTTCCCCGAAGCCTGACCCTCACCCGTGCCCTAATCCTAACCCGTACGCTAACACTAACCCGCGCCCTCACACGCACGCTCCCCCTAAAGCGTTGCCGTACCCTCACCTGGACCCTAAACCGTCCCCGTCCCCTAACCCTAACCATAGCCCGAACCCTAACCCTAACCCTTCCCCGAAGCCTGACCCTCACCCGTCCCCTAATCCTAACCCGTACGCTAACACTAACCCGCGCCCTCACACGCACGCTCCCCCTAAAGCGTTGCCGTACCCTCACCTGGACCCTAAACCGTCCCCGTCCCCTAACCCTAACCCTAGCCCGAACCCTAACCCTAACCCTTCCCCGAAACCTGACCCTCACCCGTGCCCTAATCCTAACCCGTACGCTAACACTAACCCGCGCCCTCACACGCACGCTCCCCCTAAAACGTTGCCGTACCCTCACCTGGACCCTAAACCGTCCCCGTCCCCTAACCCTAACCCTAGCCCGAACCCTAACCCTAACCCTTCCCCGAAACCTGACCCTCACCCGTGCCCTAATCCTAACCCGTACGCTAACACTAACCCGCGCCCTCACACGCACGCTCCCCCTAAAGCGTTGCCGTACCCTCACCTGGACCCTAAACCGTCCCCGTCCCCTAACCCTAACCCTAGCCCGAACCCTAAACCTAACCCTTCCCCGAAGCCTGACCCTCACCCGTGCCCTAATCCTAACCCGTACGCTAACACTAACCCGCGCCCTCACACGCACGCTCCCCCTAAAGCGTTGCCGTACCCTCACCTGGACCCTAAACCGTCCCCGTCCCCTAACCCTAACCCTAGCCCGAACCCTAACCCTAACCCTTCCCCGAAGCCTGACCCTCACCCGTCCCCTAATCCTAACCCGTACGCTAACACTAACCCGTGCCCTCACACGCACGCTCCCCCTAAAGCGTTGCCGTACCCTCACCTGGACCCTAAACCGTCCCCGTCCCCTAACCCTAACCCTAGCCCGAACCCTAACCGTAACCCTTCCCCGAAGCCTGACCCTCACCCGTCCCCTAATCCTAACCCGTACGCTAACACTTACCCGCGCCCTCACACACACGCTCCCCCTAAAGCGTTGCCGTACCCTCACCTGGACCCTAAACCGTCCCCATCCCCTAACCCTAATACTAGCCCGAACCCTAACCCTAACGCTTCCCCGAAGCCTGACCCTCACCAGTCCCCTAATCCTAACCCGTACGCTAACACTAACCCGCACCCTCACACGCACGCTCCCCCTAAAGCGTTGCCGTACCCTCACCTGGACCCTAAACCGTCCCCGTCCCCTAACCCTAACCCTAGCCCGAACCCTAACCCTAACCCTTCCCCGAACCCTGACCCTCACCCGTCCCCTAATCCTAACCCGTACGCTAACACTAACCCGCGCCCTCACACGCACGCTCCCCCTAAAGCGTTGCCGTACCCTCACCTGGACCCTAAACCGTCCCCGTCCCCTAACCCTAACCCTAGCCCGAACCCTAAACCTAACCCTTCCCCGAAGCCTGACCCTCAACCGTGCCCTAATCCTAACCCGTACGCTAACACTAACCCGCGCCCTCACACGCACACTCCCCCTAAAGCGTTGCCGTACCCTCACCTGGACCCTAAACCGTCCCCCTCCCCTAACCCTAACCCTAGCCCGAATCCTAACACTAACCCTTCCCCGAAGCCTGACCCTCACACGTCCCCTAATCCTAACCCGTACGCTAACACTAACCCGCGCCCTCACACGCACGCTCCCCCTAAAGCGTTGCCGTACCCTCACCTGGACCCTAAACCGTCCCCGTCCCCTAACCCTAACCCTAGCCCGAACCCTAAACCTAACCCTTCCCCGAAGCCTGACCCTCACCAGTCCCCTAATCCAAACCCGTAGGCTAACACTAACCCGCGCCCTCACACGCACACTCCCCCTAAAGCGTTGCCGTACCCTCACCTGGACCCTAAACCGTCCCCGTCCCCTAACCCTAACCCTAGCCCGAACCCTAACCCTAAACCTTCCCCGAAGCCTGACCCTCACCCGTCCCCTAATCCTAACCCGTACGCTAACACTAACCCGCGCCCTCACACGCACGCTCCCCCTAAAGCGTTGCCGTACCCTCACCTGAACCCTAAACCGTCCCCGTCCCCTAACCCTAACCCTAGCCCGAACCCTAACCCTAACCCTTCCCCGAAGCCTGACCCTCACCCGTGCCCTAATCCTAACCCGTACGCTAACACTAACCCGCGCCCTCACACGCACGCTCCCCCTAAAGCGTTGCCGTACCCTCACCTGGACCCTAAACCGTCCCCGTCCCCTAACCCTAACCCTAGCCCGAACCCTAACCCTAACCCTTCCCCGAAGCCTGACCCTCACCCGTCCCCTAATCCTAACCCGTACGCTAACACTAACCCGCGCCCTCACACGCACGCTCCCCCTAAAGCGTTGCCGTACCCTCACCTGGACCCTAAACCGTCCCCGTCCCCTAACCCTAACCCTAGCCCGAATCCTAACCCTAACCCTTCCCCGAAGCCTGACCCTCACCCGTCCCCTAATCCTAACCCGTACGCTAACAATAACCCGCGCCCTCACACACACGCTCCCCCTAAAGCGTTGCCGTACCCTCACCTGGACCCTAAACCGTCCCCATCCCCTAACCCTAACCCTAGCCCGAACCCTAAACCTAACCCTTCCCCGAAGCCTGACCCTCACCCGTCCCCTAATCCTAACCCGTACGCTAACACTAACCCGCGCCCTCACACGCACGCTCCCCCTAAAGCGTTGCCGTACCCTCACCTGGACCCTAAACCGTCCCCGTCCCCTACCCC
This sequence comes from Delphinus delphis, assembly GCF_949987515.2. NCBI lineage: Eukaryota > Metazoa > Chordata > Mammalia > Artiodactyla > Delphinidae > Delphinus > Delphinus delphis. The sequence goes on from NW_027192712.1 coordinate 178,574, forward strand.
TAACCCTAGCCCGAACCCTAACCCTAACCCTTCCCCGAAGCCTGACCCTCACCCGTGCCCTAATCCTAACCCGTACGCTAACACTAACCCGCGCCCTCACACGCACGCTCCCCCTAAAGCGTTGCCGTACCCTCACCTGGACCCTAAACCGTCCCCGTCCCCTAACCCTAACCATAGCCCGAACCCTAACCCTAACCCTTCCCCGAACCCTGACCCTCACCCGTGCCCTAATCCTAACCCGTACGCTAACACTAACCCGCGCCCTCACACGCACGCTCCCCCTAAAGCGTTGCCATACCCTCACCTGGACCCTAAACCGTCCCCGTCCCCTAACCCTAACCCTAGCCCGAACCCTAAACCTAACCATTCCCCGAAGCCTGACCCTCACCCGTGCCCTAATCCTAACCCGTACGCTAACACTAACCCGCGCCCTCACACGCACGCTCCCCCTAAAGCGTTGCCGTACCCTCACCTGGACCCTAAACCGTCCCCGTCCCCTAACCCTAAACCTAGCCCGAACCCTAACCCTAACCCTTCCCCGAAGCCTGACCCTCACCCGTCCCCTAATCCTAACCCGTACGCTAACACTAACCCGCGCCCTCACACGCACGCTCCCCCTAAAGCGTTGCCGTACCCTCACCTGGACCCTAAACCGTCCCCGTCCCCTAACCCTAACCCTAGCCCGAACCCTAACCGTAACCCTTCCCCGAAGCCTGACCCTCACCCGTCCCCTAATCCTAACCCGTACGCTAACACTTACCCGCGCCCTCACACACACGCTCCCCCTAAAGCGTTGCCGTACCCTCACCTGGACCCTAAACCGTCCCCATCCCCTAACCCTAATACTAGCCCGAACCCTAACCCTAACGCTTCCCTGAAGCCTGACCCTCACCAGTCCCCTAATCCTAACCCGTACGCTAACACTAACCCGCACCCTCACACGCACGCTCCCCCTAAAGCGTTGCCGTACCCTCACCTGGACCCTAAACCGTCCCCGTCCCCTAACCCTAACCCTAGCCCGAACCCTAACCGTAACCCTTCCCCGAAGTCTGACCCTCACCCGTCCCCTAATCCTAACCCGTACGCTAACACTTACCCGCGCCCTCACACACACGCTCCCCCTAAAGCGTTGCCGTACCCTCACCTGGACCCTAAACCGTCCCCGTCCCCTAACCCTAACCCTAGCCCGAACCCTAAATCTGACCCTTCCCCGAAGCCTGACCCTCACCCGTGCCCTAATCCTAACCCGTACGCTAACACTAACCCGCGCCCTCACACGCACGCTCCCCCTAAAGCGTTGCCGTACCCTCACCTGGACCCTAAACCGTCCCCGTCCCCTAACCCTAACCCTAGCCCGAATCCTAACACTAACCCTTCCCCGAAGCCTGACCCTCACCCGTCCCCTAATCCTAACCCGTACGCTAACACTATCCCGCGCCCTCACACGCACGCTCCCCCTAAAGCGTTGCCGTACCCTCACCTGGACCCTAAACCGTCCCCGTCCCCTAACCCTAACCCTAGCCCGAACCCTAACCCTAACCCTTCCCCGAAGCCTGACCCTCACCCGTCCCCTAATCCTAACCCGTACGCTAACACTAACCCGCGCCCTCACACGCACGCTCCCCCTAAAGCCTTGCCGTACCCTCACCTGGACCCTAAACCGTCCCCGTCCCCTAACCCTGACCCTAGCCCGAACCCTAACCCTAACCCTTCCCCGAAGCCTGACCCTCACCCGTGCCCTAATCCTAACCCGTACGCTAACACTAACCCGCGCCCTCACATGCACGCTCCCCCTAAAGCGTTGCCGTACCCTCACCTGGACCCTAAACCGTCCCCGTCCCCTAACCCTAACCCTAGCCCGAACCCTAACCCTAACCCTTCCCCGAAGCCTGACCCTCACCCGTCCCCTAATCCTAACCCGTACGCTAACACTAACCCGCGCCCTCACACGCACGCTCCCCCTAAAGCGTTGCCGTACCCTCACCTGGACCCTAAACCGTCCCCGTCCCCTAACCCTAACCCTAGCCCGAACCCTAACCCTTCCCCGAAGCCTGACCCTCACCCGTCCCCTAATCCTAACCCGTACGCTAACACTAACCCGCGCCCTCACACGCACGCTCCCCCTAAAGCGTTGCCGTACCCTCACCTGGACCCTAAACCGTCCCCGTCCCCTAACCCTAACCCTAGCCCGAACCCTAACCGTAACCCTTCCCCGAAGCCTGACCCTCACCCGTCCCCTAATCCTAACCCGTACGCTAACACTAACCCGCGCCCTCACACACACGCTCCCCCTAAAGCGTTGCCGTACCCTCACCTGGACCCTAAACCGTCCCCATCCCCTAACCCTAACCCTAGCCCGAACCCTAACCCTAACCCTTCCCCGAAGCCTGACCCTCACCAGTCCCCTAATCCTAACCCGTACGCTAACACTAACCCGTGCCCTCACACGCACGCTCCCCCTAAAGCGTTGCCGTACCCTCACCTGGACCCTAAACCGTCCCCGTCCCCTAACCCTAACCCTAGCCCGAACCCTAACCCTAACCCTTCCCCGAAGCCTGACCCTCACCAGTCCCCTAATCCAAACCCGTACGCTAACACTAACCCGCGCCCTCACACGCACGCTCCCCCTAAAGCGTTGCCGTACCCTCAGCTGGACCCTAAACCGTCCCCGTCCCCTAACCCTAACCCTAGCCCGAACCCTAACCCTAAACCTTCCCCGAAGCCTGACCCTCACGCGTCCCCTAATCCTAACCCGTACGCTAACACTAACCCGCGCCCTCACACGCACGCTCCCCCTAAAGCGTTGCCGTACCCTCACCTGAACCCTAAACCGTCCCCGTCCCCTAACCCTAACCCTAGCCCGAACCCTAACCCTAACCCTTCCCCGAAGCCTGACCCTCACCCGTGCCCTAATCCTAACCCGTACGCTAACACTAACCCGCGCCCTCACACGCACGCTCCCCCTAAAGCGTTGCCGTACCCTCACCTGGACCCTAAACCGTCCCCGTCCCCTAACCCTAACCCTAGCCCGAACCCTAACCCTAACCCTTCCCCGAAGCCTGACCCTCACCCGTCCCCTAATCCTAACCCGTACGCTAACACTAACCCGCGCCCTCACACGCACGCTCCCCCTAAAGCGTTGCCGTACCCTCACCTGGACCCTAAACCGTCCCCGTCCCCTAACCCTAACCCTAGCCCGAACCCTAACCCTAACCCTTCCCCGAAGCCTGACCCTCACCCGTCCCCTAATCCTAACCCGTACGCTAACAATAACCCGCGCCCTCACACACACGCTCCCCCTAAAGCGTTGCCGTACCCTCACCTGGACCCTAAACCGTCCCCATCCCCTAACCCTAACCCTAGCCCGAACCCTAAACCTAACCCTTCCCCGAAGCCTGACCCTCACCCGTCCCCTAATCCTAACCCGTACGCTAACACTAACCCGCGCCCTCACACGCACGCTCCCCCTAAAGCGTTGCCGTACCCTCACCTGGACCCTAAACCGTCCCCGTCCCCTAACCCTAACCCTAGCCCGAACCCTAACCGTAACCCTTCCCCGAAGCCTGACCCTCACCCGTGCCCTAATCCTAACCCGTACGCTAACACTAACCCGCGCCCTCACACGCACGCTCCCCATAAAGCGTTGCCGTACCCTCACCTGGACCCTAAACCGTCCCCGTCCCCTAACCCTAACCATAGCCTGAACCCTAACCCTAACCCTTCCCCGAAGCCTGACCCTCACCCGTCCCCTAATCCTAACCCGTACGCTAACACTAACCCGCGCCCTCACACGCACGCTCCCCCTAAAGCGTTGCCGTACCCTCACCTGGACCCTAAACCGTCCCCGTCCCCTAACCCTAACCCTAGCCCGAACCCTAACCCTAACCCTTCCCCGAAACCTGACCCTCACCCGTGCCCTAATCCTAACCCGTACGCTAACACTAACCCGCGCCCTCACACGCACGCTCCCCCTAAAGCGTTGCCGTACCCTCACCTGGACCCTAAACCGTCCCCGTCCCCTAACCCTAACCCTAGCCCGAACCCTAACCCTAACCCTTCCCCGAAACCTGACCCTCACCCGTGCCCTAATCCTAACCCGTACGCTAACACTAACCCGCGCCCTCACACGCACGCTCCCCCTAAAGCGTTGCCGTACCCTCACCTGGACCCTAAACCGTCCCCGTCCCCTAACCCTAACCCTAGCCCGAACCCTAAACCTAACCCTTCCCCGAAGCCTGACCCTCACCCGTGCCCTAATCCTAACCCGTACGCTAACACTAACCCGCGCCCTCACACGCACGCTCCCCCTAAGCGTTGCCGTACCCTCACCTGGACCCTAAACCGTCCCCGTCCCCTAACCCTAACCCTAGCCCGAACCCTAACCCTAACCCTTCCCCGAAGCCTGACCCTCACCCGTCCCCTAATCCTAACCCGTACGCTAACACTAACCCGCGCCCTCACACGCACGCTCCCCCTAAAGCGTTGCCGTACCCTCACCTGGACCCTAAACCGTCCCCGTCCCCTAACCCTAACCCTAGCCCGAACCCTAACCGTAACCCTTCCCCGAAGCCTGACCCTCACCCGTCCCCTAATCCTAACCCGTACGCTAACACTTACCCGCGCCCTCACACACACGCTCCCCCTAAAGCGTTGCCGTACCCTCACCTGGACCCTAAACCGTCCCCATCCCCTAACCCTAATACTAGCCCGAACCCTAACCCTAACGCTTCCCCGAAGCCTGACCCTCACCAGTCCCCTAATCCTAACCCGTACGCTAACACTAACCCGCACCCTCACACGCACGCTCCCCCTAAAGCGTTGCCGTACCCTCACCTGGACCCTAAACCGTCCCCGTCCCCTAACCCTAACCCTAGCCCGAACCCTAACCCTAACCCTTCCCCGAAGCCTGACCCTCACCCGTCCCCTAATCCTAACCCGTACGCTAACACTAACCCGCGCCCTCACACGCACGCTCCCCCTAAAGCGTTGCCGTACCCTCACCTGGACCCTAAACCGTCCCCGTCCCCTAACCCTAACCCTAGCCCGAACCCTAAACCTAACCCTTCCCCGAAGCCTGACCCTCACCCGTGCCCTAATCCTAACCCGTACGCTAACACTAACCCGCGCCCTCACACGCACGCTCCCCCTAAAGCGTTGCCGTACCCTCACCTGGACCCTAAACCGTCCCCGTCCCCTAACCCTAACCCTAGCCCGAATCCTAACACTAACCCTTCCCCGAAGCCTGACCCTCACACGTCCCCTAATCCTAACCCGTACGCTAACACTAACCCGCGCCCTCACACGCACGCTCCCCCTAAAGCGTTGCCGTACCCTCACCTGGACCCTAAACCGTCCCCGTCCCCTAACCCTAACCCTAGCCCGAACCCTAACCCTAACCCTTCCCCGAAGCCTGACCCTCACCAGTCCCCTAATCCAAACCCGTACGCTAACACTAACCCGCGCCCTCACACGCACGCTCCCCCTAAAGCGTTGCCGTACCCTCACCTGGACCCTAAACCGTCCCCGTCCCCTAACCCTAACCCTAGCCCGAACCCTAACCCTAAACCTTTCCCGAAGCCTGACCCTCACCCGTCCCCTAATCCTAACCCGTACGCTAACACTAACCCGCGCCCTCACACGCACGCTCCCCCTAAAGCGTTGCCATACCCTCACCTGAACCCTGAACCGTCCCCGTCCCCTAACCCTAACCCTAGCCCGAACCCTAACCCTAACCCTTCCCCGAAGCCTGACCCTCACCCGTGCCCTAATCCTAACCCGTACGCTAACACTAACCCGCGCCCTCACACGCACGCTCCCCCTAAAGCGTTGCCGTACCCTCACCTGGACCCTAAACCGTCCCCGTCCCCTAACCCTAACCCTAGCCCGAACCCTAACCCTAACCCTTCCCCGAAGCCTGACCCTCACCCGTCCCCTAATCCTAACCCGTACGCTAACACTAACCCGCGCCCTCACACGCACGCTCCCCCTAAAGCGTTGCCGTACCCTCACCTGGACCCTAAACCGTCCCCGTCCCCTAACCCTAACCCTAGCCCGAACCCTAACCCTAACCCTTCCCCGAAGCCTGACCCTCACCCGTCCCCTAATCCTAACCCGTACGCTAACAATAACCCACGCCCTCACACACACGCTCCCCCTAAAGCGTTGCCGTACCCTCACCTGGACCCTAAACCGTCCCCATCCCCTAACCCTAACCCTAGCCCGAACCCTAAACCTAACCCTTCCCCGAAGCCTGACCCTCACCCGTCCCCTAATCCTAACCCGTACGCTAACACTAACCCGCGCCCTCACACGCACGCTCCCCCTAAAGCGTTGCCGTACCCTCACCTGGACCCTAAACCGTCCCCGTCCCCTAACCCTAACCCTAGCCCGAACCCTAACCCTAACCCTTCCCCGAAGCCTGACCCTCACCCGTCCCCTAATCCTAACCCGTACGCTAACACTAACCCGCGCCCTCACACGCACGCTCCCCCTAAAGCGTTGCCGTACCCTCACCTGGACCCTAAACCGTCCCCGTCCCCTAACCCTAACCCTAGCCCGAACCCTAACCCTAACCCTTCCCCGAAGCCTGACCCTCAGCCGTCCCCTAATCCTAACCCGTACGCTAACAATAACCCGCGCCCTCACACACACGCTCCCCCTAAAGCGTTGCCGTACCCTCACCTGGACCCTAAACCGTCCCCATCCCCTAACCCTAACCCTAGCCCGAACCCTAAACCTAACCCTTCCCCGAAGCCTGACCCTCACCCGTCCCCTAATCCTAACCCGTACGCTAACACTAACCCGCGCCCTCACACGCACGCTCCCCCTAAAGCATTGCCGTACCCTCACCTGGACCCTAAACCGTCCCCGTCCCCTAACCCTAACCCTAGCCCGAACCCTAACCCTAACCCTTCCCCGAAGCCTGACCCTCACCCGTGCCCTAATCCTAACCCGTACGCTAACACTAACCCGCGCCCTCACACGCACGCTCCCCCTAAAGCGTTGCCGTACCCTCACCTGGACCCTAAACCGTCCCCGTCCCCTAACCCTAACCATAGCCCGAACCCTAACCCTAACCCTTCCCCGAAGCCTGACCCTCACCCGTCCCCTAATCCTAACCCGTACGCTAACACTAACCCGCGCCCTCACACGCACGCTCCCCCTAAAGCGTTGCCGTACCCTCACCTGGACCCTAAACCGTCCCCGTCCCCTAACCCTAACCCTAGCCCGAACCCTAACCCTAACCCTTCCCCGAAACCTGACCCTCACCCGTGCCCTAATCCTAACCCGTACGCTAACACTAACCCGCGCCCTCACACGCACGCTCCCCCTAAAGCGTTGCCGTACCCTCACCTGGACCCTAAACCGTCCCCGTCCCCTAACCCTAACCCTAGCCCGAACCCTAAACCTAACCCTTCCCCGAAGCCTGACCCTAACCCGTGCCCTAATCCTAACCCGTACGCTAACACTAACCCGCGCCCTCACACGCACGCTCCCCCTAAGCGTTGCCGTACCCTCACCTGGACCCTAAACCGTCCCTGTCCCCTAACCCTAACCCTAGCCCGAACCCTAACCCTAACCCTTCCCCGAAGCCTGACCCTCACCCGTCCCCTAATCCTAACCCGTACGCTAACACTAACCCGCGCCCTCACACGCACGCTCCCCCTAAAGCGTTGCCGTACCCTCACCTGGACCCTAAACCGTCCCCGTCCCCTAACCCTAACCCTAGCCCGAACCCTAACCGTAACCCTTCCCCGAAGCCTGACCCTCACCCGTCCCCTAATCCTAACCCGTACGCTAACACTTACCCGCGCCCTCACACACACGCTCCCCCTAAAGCGTTGCCGTACCCTCACCTGGACCCTAAACCGTCCCCATCCCCTAACCCTAATACTAGCCCGAACCCTAACCCAAACGCTTCCCCGAAGCCTGACCCTCACCAGTCCCCTAATCCTAACCCGTACGCTAACACTAACCCGCACCCTCACACGCACGCTCCCCCTAAAGCGTTGCCGTACCCTCACCTGGACCCTAAACCGTCCCCGTCCCCTAACCCTAACCCTAGCCCGAACCCTAACCCTAACCCTTCCCCGAAGCCTGACCCTCACCCGTCCCCTAATCCTAACCCGTACGCTAACACTAACCCGCGCCCTCACACGCACGCTCCCCCTAAAGCGTTGCCGTACCCTCACCTGGACCCTAAACCGTCCCCGTCCCCTAACCCTAACCCTAGCCCGAACCCTAACCCTAACCCTTCCCCGAAGCCTGACCCTCACCCGTGCCCTAATCCTAACCCGTACGCTAACACTAACCCGCGCCCTCACACGCACGCTCCCCCTAAAGCGTTGCCGTACCCTCACCTGGACCCTAAACCGTCCCCGTCCCCTAACCCTAACCCTAGCCCGAACCCTAACCGTAACCCTTCCCCGAAGCCTGACCCTCACCCGTCCCCTAATCCTAACCCGTACGCTAACACTTACCCGCGCCCTCACACACACGCTCCCCCTAAAGCGTTGCCGTACCCTCACCTGGACCCTAAACCGTCCCCATCCCCTAACCCTAATACTAGCCCGAACCCTAACCCTAACGCTTCCCTGAAGCCTGACCCTCACCAGTCCCCTAATCCTAACCCGTACGCTAACACTAACCCGCACCCTCACACGCACGCTCCCCCTAAAGCGTTGCCGTACCCTCACCTGGACCCTAAACCGTCCCCGTCCCCTAACCCTAACCCTAGCCCGAACCCTAACCGTAACCCTTCCCCGAAGCCTGACCCTCACCCGTCCCCTAATCCTAACCCGTACGCTAACACTTACCCGCGCCCTCACACACACGCTCCCCCTAAAGCGTTGCCGTACCCTCACCTGGACCCTAAACCGTCCCCGTCCCCTAACCCTAACCCTAGCCCGAACCCTAAATCTGACCCTTCCCCGAAGCCTGACCCTCACCCGTGCCCTAATCCTAACCCGTACGCTAACACTAACCCGCGCCCTCACACGCACGCTCCCCCTAAAGCGTTGCCGTACCCTCACCTGGACCCTAAACCGTCCCCGTCCCCTAACCCTAACCCTAGCCCGAATCCTAACACTAACCCTTCCCCGAAGCCTGACCCTCACCCGTCCCCTAATCCTAACCCGTACGCTAACACTATCCCGCGCCCTCACACGCACGCTCCCCCTAAAGCGTTGCCGTACCCTCACCTGGACCCTAAACCGTCCCCGTCCCCTAACCCTAACCCTAGCCCGAACCCTAACCCTAACCCTTCCCCGAAGCCTGACCCTCACCCGTCCCCTAATCCTAACCCGTACGCTAACACTAACCCGCGCCCTCACACGCACGCTCCCCCTAAAGCCTTGCCGTACCCTCACCTGGACCCTAAACCGTCCCCGTCCCCTAACCCTGACCCTAGCCCGAACCCTAACCCTAACCCTTCCCCGAAGCCTGACCCTCACCCGTGCCCTAATCCTAACCCGTACGCTAACACTAACCCGCGCCCTCACATGCACGCTCCCCCTAAAGCGTTGCCGTACCCTCACCTGGACCCTAAACCGTCCCCGTCCCCTAACCCTAACCCTAGCCCGAACCCTAACCCTAACCCTTCCCCGAAGCCTGACCCTCACCCGTCCCCTAATCCTAACCCGTACGCTAACACTAACCCGCGCCCTCACACGCACGCTCCCCCTAAAGCGTTGCCGTACCCTCACCTGGACCCTAAACCGTCCCCGTCCCCTAACCCTAACCCTAGCCCGAACCCTAACCCTTCCCCGAAGCCTGACCCTCACCCGTCCCCTAATCCTAACCCGTACGCTAACACTAACCCGCGCCCTCACACGCACGCTCCCCCTAAAGCGTTGCCGTACCCTCACCTGGACCCTAAACCGTCCCCGTCCCCTAACCCTAACCCTAGCCCGAACCCTAACCGTAACCCTTCCCCGAAGCCTGACCCTCACCCGTCCCCTAATCCTAACCCGTACGCTAACACTAACCCGCGCCCTCACACACACGCTCCCCCTAAAGCGTTGCCGTACCCTCACCTGGACCCTAAACCGTCCCCATCCCCTAACCCTAACCCTAGCCCGAACCCTAACCCTAACCCTTCCCCGAAGCCTGACCCTCACCAGTCCCCTAATCCTAACCCGTACGCTAACACTAACCCGTGCCCTCACACGCACGCTCCCCCTAAAGCGTTGCCGTACCCTCACCTGGACCCTAAACCGTCCCCGTCCCCTAACCCTAACCCTAGCCCGAACCCTAACCCTAACCCTTCCCCGAAGCCTGACCCTCACCAGTCCCCTAATCCAAACCCGTACGCTAACACTAACCCGCGCCCTCACACGCACGCTCCCCCTAAAGCGTTGCCGTACCCTCAGCTGGACCCTAAACCGTCCCCGTCCCCTAACCCTAACCCTAGCCCGAACCCTAACCCTAAACCTTCCCCGAAGCCTGACCCTCACGCGTCCCCTAATCCTAACCCGTACGCTAACACTAACCCGCGCCCTCACACGCACGCTCCCCCTAAAGCGTTGCCGTACCCTCACCTGAACCCTAAACCGTCCCCGTCCCCTAACCCTAACCCTAGCCCGAACCCTAACCCTAACCCTTCCCCGAAGCCTGACCCTCACCCGTGCCCTAATCCTAACCCGTACGCTAACACTAACCCGCGCCCTCACACGCACGCTCCCCCTAAAGCGTTGCCGTACCCTCACCTGGACCCTAAACCGTCCCCGTCCCCTAACCCTAACCCTAGCCCGAACCCTAACCCTAACCCTTCCCCGAAGCCTGACCCTCACCCGTCCCCTAATCCTAACCCGTACGCTAACACTAACCCGCGCCCTCACACGCACGCTCCCCCTAAAGCGTTGCCGTACCCTCACCTGGACCCTAAACCGTCCCCGTCCCCTAACCCTAACCCTAGCCCGAACCCTAACCCTAACCCTTCCCCGAAGCCTGACCCTCACCCGTCCCCTAATCCTAACCCGTACGCTAACAATAACCCGCGCCCTCACACACACGCTCCCCCTAAAGCGTTGCCGTACCCTCACCTGGACCCTAAACCGTCCCCATCCCCTAACCCTAACCCTAGCCCGAACCCTAAACCTAACCCTTCCCCGAAGCCTGACCCTCACCCGTCCCCTAATCCTAACCCGTACGCTAACACTAACCCGCGCCCTCACACGCACGCTCCCCCTAAAGCGTTGCCGTACCCTCACCTGGACCCTAAACCGTCCCCGTCCCCTAACCCTAACCCTAGCCCGAACCCTAACCGTAACCCTTCCCCGAAGCCTGACCCTCACCCGTGCCCTAATCCTAACCCGTACGCTAACACTAACCCGCGCCCTCACACGCACGCTCCCCATAAAGCGTTGCCGTACCCTCACCTGGACCCTAAACCGTCCCCGTCCCCTAACCCTAACCATAGCCTGAACCCTAACCCTAACCCTTCCCCGAAGCCTGACCCTCACCCGTCCCCTAATCCTAACCCGTACGCTAACACTAACCCGCGCCCTCACACGCACGCTCCCCCTAAAGCGTTGCCGTACCCTCACCTGGACCCTAAACCGTCCCCGTCCCCTAACCCTAACCCTAGCCCGAACCCTAACCCTAACCCTTCCCCGAAACCTGACCCTCACCCGTGCCCTAATCCTAACCCGTACGCTAACACTAACCCGCGCCCTCACACGCACGCTCCCCCTAAAGCGTTGCCGTACCCTCACCTGGACCCTAAACCGTCCCCGTCCCCTAACCCTAACCCTAGCCCGAACCCTAACCCTAACCCTTCCCCGAAACCTGACCCTCACCCGTGCCCTAATCCTAACCCGTACGCTAACACTAACCCGCGCCCTCACACGCACGCTCCCCCTAAAGCGTTGCCGTACCCTCACCTGGACCCTAAACCGTCCCCGTCCCCTAACCCTAACCCTAGCCCGAACCCTAAACCTAACCCTTCCCCGAAGCCTGACCCTCACCCGTGCCCTAATCCTAACCCGTACGCTAACACTAACCCGCGCCCTCACACGCACGCTCCCCCTAAGCGTTGCCGTACCCTCACCTGGACCCTAAACCGTCCCCGTCCCCTAACCCTAACCCTAGCCCGAACCCTAACCCTAACCCTTCCCCGAAGCCTGACCCTCACCCGTCCCCTAATCCTAACCCGTACGCTAACACTAACCCGCGCCCTCACACGCACGCTCCCCCTAAAGCGTTGCCGTACCCTCACCTGGACCCTAAACCGTCCCCGTCCCCTAACCCTAACCCTAGCCCGAACCCTAACCGTAACCCTTCCCCGAAGCCTGACCCTCACCCGTCCCCTAATCCTAACCCGTACGCTAACACTTACCCGCGCCCTCACACACACGCTCCCCCTAAAGCGTTGCCGTACCCTCACCTGGACCCTAAACCGTCCCCATCCCCTAACCCTAATACTAGCCCGAACCCTAACCCTAACGCTTCCCCGAAGCCTGACCCTCACCAGTCCCCTAATCCTAACCCGTACGCTAACACTAACCCGCACCCTCACACGCACGCTCCCCCTAAAGCGTTGCCGTACCCTCACCTGGACCCTAAACCGTCCCCGTCCCCTAACCCTAACCCTAGCCCGAACCCTAACCCTAACCCTTCCCCGAAGCCTGACCCTCACCCGTCCCCTAATCCTAACCCGTACGCTAACACTAACCCGCGCCCTCACACGCACGCTCCCCCTAAAGCGTTGCCGTACCCTCACCTGGACCCTAAACCGTCCCCGTCCCCTAACCCTAACCCTAGCCCGAACCCTAAACCTAACCCTTCCCCGAAGCCTGACCCTCACCCGTGCCCTAATCCTAACCCGTACGCTAACACTAACCCGCGCCCTCACACGCACGCTCCCCCTAAAGCGTTGCCGTACCCTCACCTGGACCCTAAACCGTCCCCGTCCCCTAACCCTAACCCTAGCCCGAATCCTAACACTAACCCTTCCCCGAAGCCTGACCCTCACACGTCCCCTAATCCTAACCCGTACGCTAACACTAACCCGCGCCCTCACACGCACGCTCCCCCTAAAGCGTTGCCGTACCCTCACCTGGACCCTAAACCGTCCCCGTCCCCTAACCCTAACCCTAGCCCGAACCCTAACCCTAACCCTTCCCCGAAGCCTGACCCTCACCAGTCCCCTAATCCAAACCCGTACGCTAACACTAACCCGCGCCCTCACACGCACGCTCCCCCTAAAGCGTTGCCGTACCCTCACCTGGACCCTAAACCGTCCCCGTCCCCTAACCCTAACCCTAGCCCGAACCCTAACCCTAAACCTTTCCCGAAGCCTGACCCTCACCCGTCCCCTAATCCTAACCCGTACGCTAACACTAACCCGCGCCCTCACACGCACGCTCCCCCTAAAGCGTTGCCATACCCTCACCTGAACCCTGAACCGTCCCCGTCCCCTAACCCTAACCCTAGCCCGAACCCTAACCCTAACCCTTCCCCGAAGCCTGACCCTCACCCGTGCCCTAATCCTAACCCGTACGCTAACACTAACCCGCGCCCTCACACGCACGCTCCCCCTAAAGCGTTGCCGTACCCTCACCTGGACCCTAAACCGTCCCCGTCCCCTAACCCTAACCCTAGCCCGAACCCTAACCCTAACCCTTCCCCGAAGCCTGACCCTCACCCGTCTCCTAATCCTAACCCGTACGCTAACACTAACCCGCGCCCTCACACGCACGCTCCCCCTAAAGCGTTGCCGTACCCTCACCTGGACCCTAAACCGTCCCCGTCCCCTAACCCTAACCCTAGCCCGAACCCTAACCCTAACCCTTCCCCGAAGCCTGACCCTCACCCGTCCCCTAATCCTAACCCGTACGCTAACAATAACCCACGCCCTCACACACACGCTCCCCCTAAAGCGTTGCCGTACCCTCACCTGGACCCTAAACCGTCCCCATCCCCTAACCCTAACCCTAGCCCGAACCCTAAACCTAACCCTTCCCCGAAGCCTGACCCTCACCCGTCCCCTAATCCTAACCCGTACGCTAACACTAACCCGCGCCCTCACACGCACGCTCCCCCTAAAGCGTTGCCGTACCCTCACCTGGACCCTAAACCGTCCCCGTCCCCTAACCCTAACCCTAGCCCGAACCCTAACCCTAACCCTTCCCCGAAGCCTGACCCTCACCCGTCCCCTAATCCTAACCCGTACGCTAACACTAACCCGCGCCCTCACACGCACGCTCCCCCTAAAGCGTTGCCGTACCCTCACCTGGACCCTAAACCGTCCCCGTCCCCTAACCCTAACCCTAGCCCGAACCCTAACCCTAACCCTTCCCCGAAGCCTGACCCTCAGCCGTCCCCTAATCCTAACCCGTACGCTAACAATAACCCGCGCCCTCACACACACGCTCCCCCTAAAGCGTTGCCGTACCCTCACCTGGACCCTAAACCGTCCCCATCCCCTAACCCTAACCCTAGCCCGAACCCTAAACCTAACCCTTCCCCGAAGCCTGACCCTCACCCGTCCCCTAATCCTAACCCGTACGCTAACACTAACCCGCGCCCTCACACGCACGCTCCCCCTAAAGCATTGCCGTACCCTCACCTGGACCCTAAACCGTCCCCGTCCCCTAACCCTAACCCTAGCCCGAACCCTAACCCTAACCCTTCCCCGAAGCCTGACCCTCACCCGTGCCCTAATCCTAACCCGTACGCTAACACTAACCCGCGCCCTCACACGCACGCTCCCCCTAAAGCGTTGCCGTACCCTCACCTGGACCCTAAACCGTCCCCGTCCCCTAACCCTAACCATAGCCCGAACCCTAACCCTAACCCTTCCCCGAAGCCTGACCCTCACCCGTCCCCTAATCCTAACCCGTACGCTAACACTAACCCGCGCCCTCACACGCACGCTCCCCCTAAAGCGTTGCCGTACCCTCACCTGGACCCTAAACCGTCCCCGTCCCCTAACCCTAACCCTAGCCCGAACCCTAACCCTAACCCTTCCCCGAAACCTGACCCTCACCCGTGCCCTAATCCTAACCCGTACGCTAACACTAACCCGCGCCCTCACACGCACGCTCCCCCTAAAGCGTTGCCGTACCCTCACCTGGACCCTAAACCGTCCCCGTCCCCTAACCCTAACCCTAGCCCGAACCCTAACCCTAACCCTTCCCCGAAACCTGACCCTCACCCGTGCCCTAATCCTAACCCGTACGCTAACACTAACCCGCGCCCTCACACGCACGCTCCCTCTAAAGCGTTGCCGTACCCTCACCTGGACCCTAAACCGTCCCCGTCCCCTAACCCTAACCCTAGCCCGAACCCTAAACCTAACCCTTCCCCGAAGCCTGACCCTAACCCGTGCCCTAATCCTAACCCGTACGCTAACACTAACCCGCGCCCTCACACGCACGCTCCCCCTAAGCGTTGCCGTACCCTCACCTGGACCCTAAACCGTCCCTGTCCCCTAACCCTAACCCTAGCCCGAACCCTAACCCTAACCCTTCCCCGAAGCCTGACCCTCACCCGTCCCCTAATCCTAACCCGTACGCTAACACTAACCCGCGCCCTCACACGCACGCTCCCCCTAAAGCGTTGCCGTACCCTCACCTGGACCCTAAACCGTCCCCGTCCCCTAACCCTAACCCTAGCCCGAACCCTAACCGTAACCCTTCCCCGAAGCCTGACCCTCACCCGTCCCCTAATCCTAACCCGTACGCTAACACTTACCCGCGCCCTCACACACACGCTCCCCCTAAAGCGTTGCCGTACCCTCACCTGGACCCTAAACCGTCCCCATCCCCTAACCCTAATACTAGCCCGAACCCTAACCCAAACGCTTCCCCGAAGCCTGACCCTCACCAGTCCCCTAATCCTAACCCGTACGCTAACACTAACCCGCACCCTCACACGCACGCTCCCCCTAAAGCGTTGCCGTACCCTCACCTGGACCCTAAACCGTCCCCGTCCCCTAACCCTAACCCTAGCCCGAACCCTAACCCTAACCCTTCCCCGAAGCCTGACCCTCACCCGTCCCCTAATCCTAACCCGTACGCTAACACTAACCCGCGCCCTCACACGCACGCTCCCCCTAAAGCGTTGCCGTACCCTCACCTGGACCCTAAACCGTCCCCGTCCCCTAACCCTAACCCTAGCCCGAACCCTAACCCTAACCCTTCCCCGAAGCCTGACCCTCACCCGTGCCCTAATCCTAACCCGTACGCTAACACTAACCCGCGCCCTCACACGCACGCTCCCCCTAAAGCGTTGCCGTACCCTCACCTGGACCCTAAACCGTCCCCGTCCCCTAACCCTAACCCTAGCCCGAACCCTAACCCTAACCCTTCCCCGAAGCCTGACCCTCACCCGTCCCCTAATCCTAACCCGTACGCTAACACTAACCCGCGCCCTCACACGCACGCTCCCCCTAAAGCGTTGCCGTACCCTCTCCTGGACCCTAAACCGTCCCCGTCCCCTAACCCTAACCCTAGCCCGAACCCTAACCCTAACCCTTCCCCGAAGCCTGACCCTCACCCGTCCCCTAATCCTAACCCGTACGCTAACAATAACCCGCGCCCTCACACACACGCTCCCCCTAAAGCGTTGCCGTACCCTCACCTGGACCCTAAACCGTCACCATCCCCTAACCCTAACCCTAGCCCGAACCCTAAACCTAACCCTTCCCCGAAGCCTGACCCTCACCCGTCCCCTAATCCTAACCCGTACGCTAACACTAACCCGCGCCCTCACACGCACGCTCCCCCTAAAGCGTTGCCGTACCCTCACCTGGACCCTAAACCGTCCCCGTCCCCTAACCCTAACCCTAGCCCGAACCCTAACCCTAACCCTTCCCCGAAGCCTGACCCTCACCCGTGCCCTAATCCTAACCCGTACGCTAACACTAACCCGCGCCCTCACACGCACGCTCCCCCTAAAGCGTTGCCGTACCCTCACCTGGACCCTAAACCGTCCCCGTCCCCTAACCCTAACCATAGCCCGAACCCTAACCCTAACCCTTCCCCGAAGCCTGACCCTCACCCGTCCCCTAATCCTAACCCGTACGCTAACACTAACCCGCGCCCTCACACGCACGCTCCCCCTAAAGCGTTGCCGTACCCTCACCTGGACCCTAAACCGTCCCCGTCCCCTAACCCTAACCCTAGCCCGAACCCTAACCCTAACCCTTCCCCGAAACCTGACCCTCACCCGTGCCCTAATCCTAACCCGTACGCTAACACTAACCCGCGCCCTCACACGCACGCTCCCCCTAAAGCGTTGCCATACCCTCACCTGGACCCTAAACCGTCCCCGTCCCCTAACCCTAACCCTAGCCCGAACCCTAACCCTAACCCTTCCCCGAACCCTGAACCTCACCCGTGCCCTAATCCTAACCCGTACGCTAACACTAACCCGCGCCCTCACACGCACGCTCCCCCTAAAGCGTTGCCGTACCCTCACCTGGACCCTAAACCGTCCCCGTCCCCTAACCCTAACCCTAGCCCGAACCCTAAACCTAACCCTTCCCCGAAGCCTGACCCTCACCCGTGCCCTAATCCTAACCCGTACGCTAACACTAACCCGCGCCCTCACACGCACGCTCCCCCTAAAGCGTTGCCGTACCCTCACCTGGACCCTAAACCGTCCCCGTCCCCTGACCCTAACCCTAGCCCGAACCCTAACCCTAACCCTTCCCCGAAGCCTGACCCTCACCCGTCCCCTAATCCTAACCCGTACGCTAACACTAACCCGCGCCCTCACACGCACGCTCCCCCTAAAGCGTTGCCGTACCCTCACCTGGACCCTAAACCGTCCCCGTCCCCTAACCCTAACCCTAGCCCGAACCCTAACCGTAACCCTTCCCCGAAGCCTGACCCTCACCCGTCCCCTAATCCTAACCCGTACGCTAACACTTACCCGCGCCCTCACACACACGCTCCCCCTAAAGCGTTGCCGTACCCTCACCTGGACCCTAAACCGTCCCCATCCCCTAACCCTAATACTAGCCCGAACCCTAACCCTAACGCTTCCCCGAAGCCTGACCCTCACCAGTCCCCTAATCCTAACCCGTACGCTAACACTAACCCGCACCCTCACACGCACGCTCCCCCTAAAGCGTTGCCGTACCCTCACCTGGACCCTAAACCGTCCCCGTCCCCTAACCCTAACCCTAGCCCGAACCCTAACCCTAACCCTTCCCCGAAGCCTGACCCTCACCCGTCCCCTAATCCTAACCCGTACGCTAACACTAACCCGCGCCCTCACACGCACGCTCCCCCTAAAGCGTTGCCGGACCCTCACCTGGACCCTAAACCGTCCCCATCCCCTAACCCTAACCCTAGCCCGAACCCTAAACCTGACCCTTCCCCGAAGCCTGACCCTCACCCGTGCCCTAATCCTAACCCGTACGCTAACACTAACCCGCGCCCTCACACGCACGCTCCCCCTAAAGCGTTGCCGTACCCTCACCTGGACCCTAAACCGTCCCCGTCCCCTAACCCTAACCCTAGCCCGAATCCTAACACTAACCCTTCCCCGAAGCCTGACCCTCACCCGTCCCCTAATCCTAACCCGTACGCTAACACTAACCCGCGCCCTCACACGCACGCTCCCCCTAAAGCGTTGCCGTACCCTCACCTGGACCCTAAACCGTCCCCGTCCCCTAACCCTAACCCTAGCCCGAACCCTAACCCTAAACCTTCCCCGAAGCCTGACCCTCACCCGTGCCCTAATCCTAACCCGTACGCTAACACTAACCCGCGCCCTCACACGCATGCTCCCCCTAAAGCGTTGCCGTACCCTCACCGGGACCCTAAACCGTCCCCGTCCCCTAACCCTAACCATAGCCCGAACACTAACCCTAACCCTTCCCCGAAGCCTGACCCTCACCCGTCCCCTAATCCTAACCCGTACGCTAACACTAACCCGCGCCCTCACACGCACGCTCCCCCTAAAGCGTTGCCGTACCCTCACCTGGACCCTAAACCGTCCCCGTCCCCTAACCCTAACCCTAGCCCGAACCCTAACCCTAACCCTTCCCCGAAGCCTGACCCTCACCCGTGCCCTAATCCTAACCCGTACGCTAACACTAACCCGCGCCCTCACACGCACGCTCCCCCTAAAGCGTTGCCGTACCCTCACCTGGACCCTAAACCGTCCCCGTCCCCTAACCCTAACCCTAGCCCGAACCCTAACCCTAACCCTTCCCCGAAGCCTGACCCTCACCCGTCCCCTAATCCTAACCCGTACGCTAACACTAACCCGCGCCCTCACACGCACGCTCCCCCTAAAGCGTTGCCGTACCCTCTCCTGGACCCTAAACCGTCCCCGTCCCCTAACCCTAACCCTAGCCCGAACCCTAACCCTAACCCTTCCCCGAAGCCTGACCCTCACCCGTCCCCTAATCCTAACCCGTACGCTAACAATAACCCGCGCCCTCACACACACGCTCCCCCTAAAGCGTTGCCGTACCCTCACCTGGACCCTAAACCGTCACCATCCCCTAACCCTAACCCTAGCCCGAACCCTAAACCTAACCCTTCCCCGAAGCCTGACCCTCACCCGTCCCCTAATCCTAACCCGTACGCTAACACTAACCCGCGCCCTCACACGCACGCTCCCCCTAAAGCGTTGCCGTACCCTCACCTGGACCCTAAACCGTCCCCGTCCCCTAACCCTAACCCTAGCCCGAACCCTAACCCTAACCCTTCCCCGAAGCCTGACCCTCACCCGTGCCCTAATCCTAACCCGTACGCTAACACTAACCCGCGCCCTCACACGCACGCTCCCCCTAAAGCGTTGCCGTACCCTCACCTGGACCCTAAACCGTCCCCGTCCCCTAACCCTAACCATAGCCCGAACCCTAACCCTAACCCTTCCCCGAAGCCTGACCCTCACCCGTCCCCTAATCCTAACCCGTACGCTAACACTAACCCGCGCCCTCACACGCACGCTCCCCCTAAAGCGTTGCCGTACCCTCACCTGGACCCTAAACCGTCCCCGTCCCCTAACCCTAACCCTAGCCCGAACCCTAACCCTAACCCTTCCCCGAAACCTGACCCTCACCCGTGCCCTAATCCTAACCCGTACGCTAACACTAACCCGCGCCCTCACACGCACGCTCCCCCTAAAGCGTTGCCATACCCTCACCTGGACCCTAAACCGTCCCCGTCCCCTAACCCTAACCCTAGCCCGAACCCTAACCCTAACCCTTCCCCGAACCCTGAACCTCACCCGTGCCCTAATCCTAACCCGTACGCTAACACTAACCCGCGCCCTCACACGCACGCTCCCCCTAAAGCGTTGCCGTACCCTCACCTGGACCCTAAACCGTCCCCGTCCCCTAACCCTAACCCTAGCCCGAACCCTAAACCTAACCCTTCCCCGAAGCCTGACCCTCACCCGTGCCCTAATCCTAACCCGTACGCTAACACTAACCCGCGCCCTCACACGCACGCTCCCCCTAAAGCGTTGCCGTACCCTCACCTGGACCCTAAACCGTCCCCGTCCCCTGACCCTAACCCTAGCCCGAACCCTAACCCTAACCCTTCCCCGAAGCCTGACCCTCACCCGTCCCCTAATCCTAACCCGTACGCTAACACTAACCCGCGCCCTCACACGCACGCTCCCCCTAAAGCGTTGCCGTACCCTCACCTGGACCCTAAACCGTCCCCGTCCCCTAACCCTAACCCTAGCCCGAACCCTAACCGTAACCCTTCCCCGAAGCCTGACCCTCACCCGTCCCCTAATCCTAACCCGTACGCTAACACTTACCCGCGCCCTCACACACACGCTCCCCCTAAAGCGTTGCCGTACCCTCACCTGGACCCTAAACCGTCCCCATCCCCTAACCCTAATACTAGCCCGAACCCTAACCCTAACGCTTCCCCGAAGCCTGACCCTCACCAGTCCCCTAATCCTAACCCGTACGCTAACACTAACCCGCACCCTCACACGCACGCTCCCCCTAAAGCGTTGCCGTACCCTCACCTGGACCCTAAACCGTCCCCGTCCCCTAACCCTAACCCTAGCCCGAACCCTAACCCTAACCCTTCCCCGAAGCCTGACCCTCACCCGTCCCCTAATCCTAACCCGTACGCTAACACTAACCCGCGCCCTCACACGCACGCTCCCCCTAAAGCGTTGCCGGACCCTCACCTGGACCCTAAACCGTCCCCATCCCCTAACCCTAACCCTAGCCCGAACCCTAAACCTGACCCTTCCCCGAAGCCTGACCCTCACCCGTGCCCTAATCCTAACCCGTACGCTAACACTAACCCGCGCCCTCACACGCACGCTCCCCCTAAAGCGTTGCCGTACCCTCACCTGGACCCTAAACCGTCCCCGTCCCCTAACCCTAACCCTAGCCCGAATCCTAACACTAACCCTTCCCCGAAGCCTGACCCTCACCCGTCCCCTAATCCTAACCCGTACGCTAACACTAACCCGCGCCCTCACACGCACGCTCCCCCTAAAGCGTTGCCGTACCCTCACCTGGACCCTAAACCGTCCCCGTCCCCTAACCCTAACCCTAGCCCGAACCCTAACCCTAAACCTTCCCCGAAGCCTGACCCTCACCCGTGCCCTAATCCTAACCCGTACGCTAACACTAACCCGCGCCCTCACACGCATGCTCCCCCTAAAGCGTTGCCGTACCCTCACCGGGACCCTAAACCGTCCCCGTCCCCTAACCCTAACCATAGCCCGAACACTAACCCTAACCCTTCCCCGAAGCCTGACCCTCACCCGTCCCCTAATCCTAACCCGTACGCTAACACTAACCCGCGCCCTCACACGCACGCTCCCCCTAAAGCGTTGCCGTACCCTCACCTGGACCCTAAACCGTCCCCGTCCCCTAACCCTAACCCTAGCCCGAACCCTAACCCTAACCCTTCCCCGAAGCCTGACCCTCACCCGTGCCCTAATCCTAACCCGTACGCTAACACTAACCGGCGCCCTCACACGCACGCTCCCCCTAAAGCGTTGCCGTACCCTCACCTGGACCCTAAACCGTCCCCGTCCCCTAACCCTAACCCTAGCCCGAACCCTAACCCTAACCCTTCCCCGAAGCCTGACCCTCACCCGTCCCCTAATCCTAACCCGTACGCTAACACTAACCCGCGCCCTCACACGCACGCTCCCCCTAAAGCGTTGCCGTACCCTCACCTGGACCCTAAACCGTCCCCGTCCCCTAACCCTAACCCTAGCCCGAACCCTAACCGTAACCCTTCCCCGAAGCCTGACCCTCACCCGTCCCCTAATCCTAACCCGTACGCTAACACTAACCCGCGCCCTCACACACACGCTCCCCCTAAAGCGTTGCCGTACCCTCACCTGGACCCTAAACCGTCCCCATCCCCTAACCCTAACCCTAGCCCGAACCCTAACCCTAACCCTTCCCCGAAGCCTGACCCTCACCAGTCCCCTAATCCTAACCCGTACGCTAACACTAACCCGCGCCCTCACACGCACGCTCCCCCTAAAGCGTTGCCGTACCCTCACCTGGACCCTAAACCGTCCCCGTCCCCTAACACTAACCCTAGCCCGAACCCTAACCCTAACCCTTCCCCGAAACCTGACCCTCACCCGTGCCCTAATCCTAACCCGTACGCTAACACTAACCCGCGCCCTCACACTCACGCTCCCCCTAAAGCGTTGCCGTACCCTCACCTGGACCCTAAACCGTCCCCGTCCCCTAACCCTAACCCTAGCCCGAACCCTAACCCTAACCCTTCCCCGAAGCCTGACCCTCACCCGTGCCCTAATCCTAACCCGTACGCTAACACTAACCCGCGCCCTCACACGCACGCTCCCCCTAAAGCGTTGCCGTACCCTCACCTGGACCCTAAACCGTCCCCGTCCCCTAACCCTAACCCTAGCCCGAACCCTAACCCTAACCCTTCCCCGAAGCCTGACCCTCACCCGTGCCCTAATCCTAACCCGTACGCTAACACTAACCCGCGCCCTCACACGCACGCTCCCCCTAAAGCGTTGCCGTACCCTCACCTGGACCCTAAACCGTCCCCGTCCCCTAACCCTAACCCTAGCCCGAACCCTAACCCTAACCCTTCCCCGAAGCCTGACCCTCACCCGTCCCCTAATCCTAACCCGTACGCTAACACTAACCCGCGCCCTCACACGCACGCTCCCCCTAAAGCGTTGCCGTACCCTCACCTGGACCCTAAACCGTCCCCGTCCCCTAATCCTAACCCTAGCCCGAACCCTAACCCTAACCCTTCCCCGAAGCCTGACCCTCACCCGTGCCCTAATCCTAACCCGTACGCTAACACTAACCCGCGCCCTCACACGCACGCTCCCCCTAAAGCGTTGCCGTACCCTCACCTGGACCCTAAACCGTCCCCGTCCCCTAACACTAACCATAGCCCGAACCCTAACCCTAACCCTTCCCCGAAGCCTGACCCTCACCCGTGCCCTAATCCTAACCCGTACGCTAACACTAACCCGCGCCCTCACACGCACGCTCCCCCTAAAGCGTTGCCGTACCCTCACCTGGACCCTAAACCGTCCCCGTACCCTAACCCTAACCCTAGCCCGAACCCTAACCCTAACCCTTCCCCGAAACCTGACCCTCACCCGTGCCCTAATCCTAACCCGTACGCTAACACTAACCCGCGCCCTCACACGCACGCTCCCCCTAAAGCGTTGCCGTACCCTCACCTGGACCCTAAACCGTCCCCGTCCCCTAACCCTAACCCTAGCCCGAACCCTAACCCTAACCCTTCCCCGAAGCCTGACCCTCACCCGTGCCCTAATCCTAACCCGTACGCTAACACTAACCCGCGCCCTCACACACACGCTCCCCCTAAAGCGTTGCCGTACCCTCACCTGGACCCTAAACCGTCCCCGTCCCCTAACCCTAACCCTAGCCCGAACCCTAACCCTAACCCTTCCCCGAAGCCTGACGCTCACCCGTCCCCTAATCCTAACCCGTACGCTAACACTAACCCGCGCCCTCACACGCACGCTCCGCCTAAAGCGTTGCCGTACCCTCACCTGGACCCTAAACCGTCCCCGTCCCCTAACCCTAACCCTAGCCCGAACCCTAACCGTAACCCTTCCCCGAAGCCTGACCCTCACCCGTCCCCTAATCCTAACCCGTACGCTAACACTAACACGCGCCCTCACACACACGCTCCCCCTAAAGCGTTGCCGTACCCTCACCTGGACCCTAAACCGTCCCCATCCCCTAACCCTAACCCTAGCCCGAACCCTAACCCTAACCCTTCCCCGAAGCCTGACCCTCACCAGTCCCCTAATCCTAACTCGTACGCTAACACTAACACGCGCCCTCACAGGCACGCTCCCCCTAAAGCGTTGCCGTACCCTCACCTGGACCCTAAACCGTCCCCGTCCCCTAACCCTAACCCTAGCCCGAACCCTAACCCTAACCCTTCCCCGAAGCCTGACCCTCACCCGTCCCCTAATCCTAACCCGTACGCTAACACTAACCCGCGCCCTCACACGCACGCTCCCCCTAAAGCGTTGCCGTACCCTCACCTGGACCCTAAACCGTCCCCGTCCCCTAACCCTAACCCTAGCCCGAACCCTAACCCTAACCCTTCCCCGAAGCCTGACCCTCACCCGTGCCCTAATCCTAACCCGTACGCTAACACTAACCCGCGCCCTCACACGCACGCTCCCCCTAAAGCGTTGCCGTACCCTCACCTGGACCCTAAACCGTCCCCGTCCCCTAACCCTAACCCTAGCCCGAACCCTAACCCTAACCCTTCCCCGAAGCCTGACCCTCACCCGTCCCCTAATCCTAACCCGTACGCTAACACTAACCCGCGCCCTCACACGCACGCTCCCCCTAAAGCGTTGCCGTACCCTCACCTGGACCCTAAACCGTCCCCGTCCCCTAACCCTAACCCTAGCCCGAACCCTAACCCTAACCCTTCCCCGAAGCCTGACCCTCACCCGTGCCCTAATCCTAACCCGTACGCTAACACTAACCCGCGCCCTCACACGCACGCTCCCCCTAAAGCGTTGCCGTACCCTCACCGGGACCCTAAACCGTCCCCGTCCCCAAACCCTAACCATAGCCCGAACACTAACCCTAACCCTTCCCCGAAGCCTGACCCTCACTCGTCCCCTAATCCTAACCCGTACGCTAACACTAACCCGCGCCCTCACACGCACGCTCCCCCTAAAGCGTTGCCGTACCCTCACCTGGACCCTAAACCGTCCCCGTCCCCTAACCCTAACCCTAGCCCGAACCCTAACCCTAACCCTTCCCCGAAGCCTGACCCTCACCCGTGCCCTAATCCTAACCCGTACGCTAACACTAACCGGCGCCCTCACACGCACGCTCCCCCTAAAGCGTTGCCGTACCGTCACCTGGACCCTAAACCGTCCCCATCCCCTAACCCTAACCCTAGCCCGAACCCTAACCCTAACCCTTCCCCGAAGCCTGACCCTCACCCGTCCCCTAATCCTAACCCGTACGCTAACACTAACCCGCGCCCTCACACGCACGCTCCCCCTAAAGCGTTACCGTACCCTCACCTGGACCCTAAACCGTCCCCGTCCCCTAACCCTAACCCTAGCCCGAACCCTAACCGTAACCCTTCCCCGAAGCCTGACCCTCACCCGTCCCCTAATCCTAACCCGTACGCTAACACTAACCCGCGCCCTCACACACACGCTCCCCCTAAAGCGTTGCCGTACCCTCACCTGGACCCTAAACCGTCCCCATCCCCTAACCCTAACCCTAGCCCGAACCCTAACCCTAACCCTTCCCCGAAGCCTGACCCTCACCAGTCCCCTAATCCTAACCCGTACGCTAACACTAACCCGCGCCCTCACACGCACGCTCCCCCTAAAGCGTTGCCGTACCCTCACCTGGACCCTAAACCGTCCCCGTCCCCTAACCCTAACCCTAGCCCGAACCCTAACCCTAACCCTTCCCCGAAGCCTGACCCTCACCCGTGCCCTAATCCTAACCCGTACGCTAACACTAACCCGCGCCCTCACACGCACGCTCCCCCTAAAGCGTTGCCGTACCCTCACCTGGACCCTAAACCGTCCCCGTCCCCTAACCCTAACCCTAGCCCGAACCCTAACCCTAACCCTTCCCCGAAGCCTGACCCTCACCCGTCCCCTAATCCTAACCCGTACGCTAACACTAACCCGCGCCCTCACACGCACGCTCCCCCTAAAGCGTTGCCGTACCCTCACCTGGACCCTAAACCGTCCCCGTCCCCTAACCCTAACCCTAGCCCGAACCCTAACCGTAACCCTTCCCCGAAGCCTGACCCTCACCCGTCCCCTAATCCTAACCCGTACGCTAACACTAACCCGCGCCCTCACACACACGCTCCCCCTAAAGCGTTGCCGTACCCTCACCTGGACCCTAAACCGTCCCCATCCCCTAACCCTAACCCTAGCCCGAACCCTAACCCTAACCCTTCCCCGAAGCCTGACCCTCACCAGTCCCCTAATCCTAACCCGTACGCTAACACTAACCCGCGCCCTCACACGCACGCTCCCCCTAAAGCGTTGCCGTACCCTCACCTGGACCCTAAACCGTCCCCGTCCCCTAACCCTAACCCTAGCCCGAACCCTAACCCTAACCCTTCCCCGAAGCCTGACCCTCACCAGTCCCCTAATCCTAACCCGGACGCTAACACTAACCCGCGCCCTCACACGCACGCTCCCCCTAAAGCGTTGCCGTACCCTCACCTGGACCCTAAACCGTCCCCGTCCCCTAACCCTAACCCTAGCCCGAACCCTAACCCTAACCCTTCCCCGAAGCCTGACCCTCACCCGTCCCCTAATCCTAACCCGTACGCTAACACTAACCCGCGCCCTCACACGCACGCTCCCCCTAAAGCATTGCCGTACCCTCACCTGGACACTAAACCGTCCCCGTCCCCTAACCCTAACCCTAGCCCGAACCCTAACCCTAACCCTTCCCCGAAGCCTGATCCTCACCCGTGCCCTAATCCTAACCCGTACGCTAACACTAACCCACGCCCTCACACGCACGCTCCCCCTAAAGCGTTGCCGTACCCTCACCGGGACCCTAAACCGTCCCCGTCCCCTAACCCTAACCATAGCCCGAACACTAACCCTAACGCTTCCCCGAAGCCTGACCCTCACCCGTCCCCTAATCCTAACCCGTACGCTAACACTAACCCGCGCCCTCACACGCACGCTCCCCCTAAAGCGTTGCCGTACCCTCACCTGGACCCTAAACCGTCCCCGTCCCCTAACCCTAACCCTAGCCCGAACCCTAACCCTAACCCTTCCCCGAAGCCTGACCCTCACCCGTCCCCTAATCCTAACCCGTACGCTAACACTAACCCGCGCCCTCACACGCACGCTCCCCCTAAAGCGTTGCCGTACCCTCACCTGGACCCTAAACCGTCCCCGTCCCCTAACCCTAACCCTAGCCCGAACCCTAACCCTAACCCTTCCCCGAAGCCTGACCCTCACCCGTGCCCTAATCCTAACCCGTACGCTAACACTAACCCGCGCCCTCACACGCACGCTCCCCCTAAAGCGTTGCCGTACCCTCACCTGGACCCTAAACCGTCCCCGTCCCCTAACCCTAACCTTAGCCCGAACCCTAACCCTAAATCTTCCCCGAAGCCTGACCCTCACCCGTCCCCTGATCCTAACCCGTACGCTAACACTAACCCGCGCCCTCACACGCACGCTCCCCCTAAAGCGTTGCCGTACCCTCACCTGGACCCTAAACCGTCCCCGTCCCCTAACCCTAACCCTAGCCCGAACCCTAACCCTAACCCTTCTCCGAAGCCTGACCCTCACCCGTCCCCTAATCCTAACCCGTACGCTAACACTAACCCGCGCCCTCACACGCACGCTCCCCCTAAAGCGTTGCCGTACCCTCACCTGGACCCTAAACCGTCCCCGTCCCCTAACCCTAACCCTAGCCCGAACCCTAACCCTAACCCTTCCCCGAAGCCTGACCCTCACCCGTCCCCTAATCCTAACCCGTACGCTAACAATAACCCGCGCCCTCACACACACGCTCCCCCTAAAGCGTTGCCGTACCCTCACCTGGACCCTAAACCGTCCCCATCCCCTAACCCTAACCCTAGCCCGAACCCTAACCCTAACCCTTCCCCGAAGCCTGACCCTCACCCGTCCCCTAATCCTAACCCGTACGCTAACACTAACCCGCGCCCTCACACGCACGCTCCCCCTAAAGCGTTGCCGTACCCTCACCTGGACCCTAAACCGTCCCCGTCCCCTAACCCTAACCCTAGCCCGAACCCTAAACCTAACCCTTCCCCGAAGCCTGACCCTCACCCGTCCCCTAATCCTAACCCGTACGCTAACACTAACCCGCGCCCTCACACGCACGCTCCCCCTAAAGCGTTGCCGTACCCTCACCTGGACCCTAAACCGTCCCGTCCCCTAACCCTAACCCTAGCCCGAACCCTAACCCTAACCCTTCCCCGAAGCCTGACCCTCACCAGTCCCCTAATCCTAACCCGTACGCTAACACTAACCCGCGCCCTCACACGCACGCTCCCCCTAAAGCGTTGCCGTACCCTCACCTGGACCCTAAACCGTCCCCGTCCCCTAACCCTAACCCTAGCCCGAACCCTAACCCTAACCCTTCCCCGAAGCCTGACCCTCACCAGTCCCCTAATCCTAACCCGTAGGCTAACACTAACCCGCGCCCTCACACGCACGCTCCCCCTAAAGCGTTGCCGTACCCTCACCTGGACCCTAAACCGTCCCCGTCCCCTAACCCTAACCCTAGCCCGAACCCTAACCCTAACCCTTCCCCGAAGCCTGACCCTCACCCGTGCCCTAATCCTAACCCGTACGCTAACACTAACCGGCGCCCTCACATGCACGCTCCCCCTAAAGCGTTGCCGTACCCTCACCTGGACCCTAAACCGTCCCCGTCCCCTAACCCTAACCCTAGCCCGAACCCTAACCCTAACCCTTCCCCGAAGCCTGACCCTCACCAGTCCCCTAATCCTAACCCGTACGCTAACACTAACCCGCGCCCTCACACGCACGCTCCGCCTAAAGCGTTGCCGTACCCTCACCTGGACCCTAAACCGTCCCCGTCCCCTAACCCTAGCCCGAACCCTAACCCTAAACCTTCCCCGAAGCCTGACCCTCACCCGTCCCCTAATCCTAACCCGTACGCTAACACTAACCCGCGCCCTCACACGCACGCTCCCCCTAAAGTGTTGCCGTACCCTCACCTGAACCCTAAACCGTCCCCGTCCCCTAACCCTAACCCTAGCCCGAACCCTAACCCTAACCCTTCCCCGAAGCCTGACCCTCACCCGTGCCCTAATCCTAACCCGTACGCTAACACTAACCCGCGCCCTCACACGCACGCTCCCCCTAAAGCGTTGCCGTACCCTCACCTGGACCCTAAACCGTCCCCGTCCCCTAACCCTAACCCTAGCCCGAACCCTAACCCTAACCCTTCCCCGAAGCCTGACCCTCACCCGTCCCCTAATCCTAACCCGTACGCTAACACTAACCCGCGCCCTCACACGCACGCTCCCCCTAAAGCGTTGCCGTACCCTCACCTGGACCCTAAACCGTCCCCGTCCCCTAACCCTAACCCTAGCCCGAACCCTAACCCTAACCCTTCCCCGAAGCCTGACCCTCACCCGTGCCCTAATCCTAACCCGTACGCTAACACTAACCCGCGCCCTCACACGCACGCTCCCCCTAAAGCGTTGCCGTACCCTCACCTGGACCCTAAACCGTCCCCGTCCCCTAACCCTAACCTTAGCCCGAACCCTAACACTAAATCTTCCCCGAAGCCTGACCCTCACCCGTCCCCTAATCCTAACCCGTACGCTAACACTAACCCGCGCCCTCACACGCACGCTCCCCCTAAAGCGTTGCCGTACCCTCACCTGGACCCTAAACTGTCCCCGTCCCCTAACCCTAACCCTAGCCCGAACCCTAACCCTAACCCTTCTCCGAAGCCTGACCCTCACCCGTCCCCTAATCCTAACCCGTACGCTAACACTAACCCGCGCCCTCACACGCACGCTCCCCCTAAAGCGTTGCCGTACCCTCACCTGGACCCTAAACCGTCCCCGTCCCCTAACCCTAACCCTAGCCCGAACCCTAACCCTAACCCTTCCCCGAAGCCTGACCCTCACCCGTGCCCTAATCCTAACCCGTACGCTAACACTAACCCGCGCCCTCACACGCACGCTCCCCCTAAAGCGTTGCCGTACCCTCACCTGGACCCTAAACCGTCCCCGTCCCCTAACCCTAACCCTAGCCCGAACCCTAACCCTAACCCTTCCCCGAAGCCTGACCCTCACCAGTCCCCTAATCCTAACCCGTACGCTAACACTAACCCGCGCCCTCACACGCACGCTCCCCCTAAAGCGTTGCCGTACCCTCACCTGGACCCTAAACCGTCCCCGTCCCCTAACCCTAACCCTAGCCCGAACCCTAACCATAACCCTTCCCCGAAACCTGACCCTCACCCGTGCCCTAATCCTAACCCGTACGCTAACACTAACCCGCGCCCTCACACGCACGCTCCCCCTAAAGCGTTGCCGTACCCTCACCTGGACCCTAAACCGTCCCCGTCCCCTAACCCTAACCCTAGCCCGAACCCTAACCCTAACCCTTCCCCGAAGCCTGACCCTCACCCGTGCCCTAATCCTAACCCGTACGCTAACACTAACCCGCGCCCTCACACGCACGCTCCCCCTAAAGCGTTGCCGTACCCTCACCTGGACCCTAAACCGTCCCCGTCCCCTAACCCTAACCCTAGCCCGAACCCTAACCCTAACCCTTCCCCGAAGCCTGACCCTCACCCGTCCCCTAATCCTAACCCGTACGCTAACACTAACCCGCGCCCTCACACGCACGCTCCCCCTAAAGCGTTGCCGTACCCTCACCTGGACCCTAAACCGTCCCCGTCCCCTAACCCTAACCCTAGCCCGAACCCTAACCCTAACCCTTCCCCGAAGCCTGACCCTCACCCGTCCCCTAATCCTAACCCGTACGCTAACACTAACCCGCGCCCTCACACGCACGCTCCCCCTAAAGCGTTGCCGTACCCTCACCTGGACCCTAAACCGTCCCCGTCCCCTAACCCTAACCCTAGCCCGAACCCTAACCCTAACCCTTCCCCGAAGCCTGACCCTCACCCGTGCCCTAATCCTAACCCGTACGCTAACACTAACCCGCGCCCTCACACGCACGCTCCCCCTAAAGCGTTGCCGTACCCTCACCTGGACCCTAAACCGTCCCCATCCCCTAACCCTAACCCTAGCCCGAACCCTAACCCTAACCCTTCCCCGAAGCCTGACCCTCACCCGTCCCCTAATCCTAACCCGTACGCTAACACTAACCCGCGCCCTCACACGCACGCTCCCCCTAAAGCGTTGCCGTACCCTCACCTGGACCCTAAACCGTCCCCGTCCCCTAACCCTAACCCTAGCCCGAACCCTAAACCTAACCCTTCCCCGAAGCCTGACCCTCACCCGTCCCCTAATCCTAACCCGTACGCTAACACTAACCCGCGCCCTCACACGCACGCTCCCCCTAAAGCGTTGCCGTACCCTCACCTGGACCCTAAACCGTCCCGTCCCCTAACCCTAACCCTAGCCCGAACCCTAACCCTAACCCTTCCCCGAAGCCTGACCCTCACCAGTGCCCTAATCCTAAACCGTACGCTAACACTAACCCACGCCCTCACACGCACGCTCCCCCTAAAGCGTTGCCGTACCCTCACCTGGACCCTAAACCGTCCCCGTCCCCTAACCCTAACCCTAGCCCGAACCCTAACCCTAACCCTTCCCCGAAGCCTGACCCTCACCCGTGCCCTAATCCTAACTCGTACGGTAACACTAACCCGCGCCCTCACACGCACGCTCCCCCTAAAGCGTTGCCGTACCCTCACCTGGACCCTAAACCGTCCCCGTCCCCTAACCCTAACCCTAGCCCGAACCCTAACCCTAACCCTTCCCCGAAGCCTGACCCTCACCCGTCCCCTAATCCTAACCCGTACGCTAACACTAACCCGCGCCCTCACACGCACGCTCCCCCTAAAGCGTTGCCGTACCCTCACCTGGACCCTAAACCGTCCCCGTCCCCTAACCCTAACCCTAGCCCGAACCCTAACCCTAACCCTTCCCCGAAGCCTGACCCTCACCCGTCCCCTAATCCTAACCCGTACGCTAACACTAACCCGCGCCCTCACACGCACGCTCCCCCTAAAGCGTTGCCGTACCCTCACCTGGACCCTAAACCGTCCCCGTCCCCTAACCCTAACCCTAGCCCGAACCCTAACCCTAACCCTTCCCCGAAGCCTGACCCTCACCCGTGCCCTAATCCTAACCCGTACGCTAACACTAACCCGCGCCCTCACACGCACGCTCCCCCTAAAGCGTTGCCGTACCCTCACCTGGACCCTAAACCGTCCCCGTCCCCTAACCCTAACCCTAGCCCGAACCCTAACCCTAACCCTTCCCCGAAGCCTGACCCTCACCCGTGCCCTAATCCTAACCCGTACGCTAACACTAACCCGCGCCCTCACACGCACGCTCCCCCTAAAGCGTTGCCGTACCCTCACCTGGACCCTAAACCGTCCCCATCCCCTAACCCTAACCCTAGCCCGAACCCTAACCCTAACCCTTCCCCGAAGCCTGACCCTCACCCGTGCCCCAATCCTAACCCGTACGCTAACACTAACCCGCGCCCTCACACGCACGCTCCCCCTAAAGCGTTGCCGTACCCTCACCTGGACCCTAAACCGTCCCCGTCCCCTAACCCTAACCCTAGCCCGAACCCTAACCCTAACCCTTCCCCGAAGCCTGACCCTCACCCGTCCCCTAATCCTAACCCGTACGCTAACACTAACCCGCGCCCTCACACGCACGCTCCCCCTAAAGCGTTGCCGTACCCTCACCTGGACCCTAAACCGTCCCCGTCCCCTAACCCTAACCCTAGCCCGAACCCTAAACCTAACCCTTCCCCGAAGCCTGACCCTCACCCGTGCCCTAATCCTAACCCGTACGCTAACACTAACCCGCGCCCTCACACGCACGCTCCCCCTAAAGCGTTGCCGTACCCTCACCTGGACCCTAAACCGTCCCCGTCCCCTAACCCTAACCCTAGCCCGAACCCTAACCCTAACCCTTCCCTGAAGCCTGACCCTCACCCGTCCCCTAATCCTAACCCGTACGCTAACACTAACCCGCGCCCTCACACGCACGCTCCCCCTAAAGCGTTGCCGTACCCTCACCTGGACCCTAAACCGTCCCCGTCCCCTAACCCTAACCCTAGCCCGAACCCTAACCCTAACCCTTCCCCGAAGCCTGACCCTCACCCGTGCCCCAATCCTAACCCGTACGCTAACACTAACCCGCGCCCTCACACGCACGCTCCCCCTAAAGCGTTGCCGTACCCTCACCTGGACCCTAAACCGTCCCCGTCCCCTAACCCTAACCATAGCCCGAACCCTAACCCTAACCCTTCCCCGAAGCCTGACCCTCACCTGTCCCCTAATCCTAACCCGTACGCTAACACTAACCCGCGCCCTCACACGCACGCTCCCCCTAAAGCGTTGCCGTACCCTCACCTGGACCCTAAACCGTCCGCGTCCCCTAACCCTAACCCTAGCC
Organism: Delphinus delphis; assembly: GCF_949987515.2. Classification (NCBI taxonomy): domain Eukaryota; kingdom Metazoa; phylum Chordata; class Mammalia; order Artiodactyla; family Delphinidae; genus Delphinus; species Delphinus delphis. Next base: position 212,161 of record NW_027192712.1, read on the forward strand.
CGAACCCTAACCCTAACCCTTCCCCGAAACCTGACCCTCACCCGTGCCCTAATCCTAACCCGTACGCTAACACTAACCCGCGCCCTCACACGCACGCTCCCCCTAAAGCGTTGCCGTACCCTCACCTGGACCCTAAACCGTCCCCGTCCCCTAACCCTAACCCTAGCCCGAACCCTAACCCTAAACCTTCCCCGAAGCCTGACCCTCACCCGTGCCCTAATCCTAACCCGTACGCTAACACTAACCCGCGCCCTCACATGCACGCTCCCCCTAAAGCGTTGCCGTACCCTCACCTGGACCCTAAACCGTCCCCGTCCCCTAACCCTAACCCTAGCCCGAACCCTAACCCTAACCCTTCCCCGAAGCCTGACCCTCACCCGTCCCCTAATCCTAACCCGTACGCTAACACTAACCCGCGCCCTCACACGCACGCTCCCCCTAAAGTGTTGCCGTACCCTCACCTGGACCCTAAACCGTCCCCGTCCCCTAACCCTAACCCTAGCCCGAACCCTAACCGTAACCCTTCCCCGAAGCCTGACCCTCACCCGTCCCCTAATCCTAACCCGTACGCTAACACTAACCCGCGCCCTCACACACACGCTCCCCCTAAAGCGTTGCCGTACCCTCACCTGGACCCTAAACCGTCCCCATCCCCTAACCCTAACCCTAGCCCGAACCCTAACCCTAACCCTTCCCCGAAGCCTGACCCTCACCAGTCCCCTAATCCTAACCCGTACGCTAACACTAACCCGCGCCCTCACACGCACGCTCCCCCTAAAGCGTTGCCGTACCCTCACCTGGACCCTAAACCGTCCCCGTCCCCTAACCCTAACCCTAGCCCGAACCCTAACCCTAACCCTTCCCCGAAACCTGACCCTCACCCGTGCCTTAATCCTAACCCGTACGCTAACACTAACCCGCGCCCTCACACGCACGCTCCCCCTAAAGCGTTGCCGTACCCTCACCTGGACCCTAAACCGTCCCCGTCCCCTAACCCTAACCCTAGCCCGAACCCTAACCCTAACCCTTTCCCGAAGCCTGACCCTCACCCGTGCCCTAATCCTAACCCGTACGCTAACACTAACCCGCGCCCTCACACGCACGCTCCCCCTAAAGCGTTGCCGTACCCTCACATGGACCCTAAACCGTCCCCGTCCCCTAACCCTAACCCTAGCCCGAACCCTAACCCTAACCCTTCCCCGAAGCCTGACCCTCACCAGTCCCCTAATCCTAACCCGTACGCTAACACTAACCCGCGCCCTCACACGCACGCTCCCCCTAAAGCGTTGCCGTACCCTCACCTGGACCCTAAACCGTCCCCGTCCCCTAACCCTAACCCTAGCCCGAACCCTAACCGTAACCCTTCCCCGAAGCCTGACCCTCACCCGTCCCCTAATCCTAACCCGTACGCTAACACTAACCCACGCCCTCACACACACGCTCCCCCTAAAGCATTGCCGTACCCTCACCTGGACCCTAAACCGTCCCCATCCCCTAACGCTAACCCTAGCCCGAACCCTAACCCTAACCCTTCCCCGAAGCCTGACCCTCACCCGTCCCCTAATCCTAACCCGTACGCTAACACTAACCCGCGCCCTCACACGCACGCTCCCCCTAAAGCGTTGCCGTACCCTCACCTGGACCCTAAACCGTCCCCGTCCCCTAACCCTAACCCTAGCCCGAACCCTAACCCTAACCCTTCCCCGAAGCCTGACCCTCACCCGTGCCCTAATCCTAACCCGTACGCTAACACTAACCCGCGCCCTCACACGCACGCTCCCCCTAAAGCGTTGCCGTACCCTCACCTGGACCCTAAACCATCCCCGTCCCCTAACCCTAACCCTAGCCCGAACCCTAACACTAACACTTCCCCGAAGCCTGACTCTCACCCGTGCCCTAATCCTAACCCGTACGCTAACACTAACCCGCGCCCTCACACGCACGCTCCCCCTAAAGCGTTGCCGTACCCTCACCTGGACCCTAAACCGTCCCCGTCCCCTAACCCTAACCCTTGCCCGAACCCTAACCGTAACCCTTCCCCGAAGCCTGACCCTCACCCGTCCCCTAATCCTAACCCGTATGCTAACGCTAACCCACGCCCTCACACGCACGCTCCCCCTAAAGCGTTGCCGTACCCTCACCTGGACCCTAAACCGTCCCCGTCCCCTAACCCTAACCCTAGCCCGAACCCTAACCCTAACCCTTCCCCGAAGCCTGACCCTCACCCGTCCCCTAATCCTAACCCGTACGCTAACACTAACCCGCGCCCTCACATGCACGCTCCCCCTAAAGCGTTGCCGTACCCTCACCTGGACCCTAAACCTTCCCCGTCCCCTAACCCTAACCCTAACCTGATCCCTAACCCTAACCCTTCCCCGATGCCTGACCCTCACCCGGCCCCTAATCCTAACCCGTACGCTAACACTAACCCGCGCCCTCACACACACACTCCCCCTAAAGAGCTGCCGTACCCTCACCTGGACCCTAAACCGTCCCCGTACCCTAACCCTAACCCTAGCCCGAACCCTAACCCTAACCCTTCCCCGAAGCCTGACCCTCACCTGTCCCCTAATCCTAACCCGTACGCTAACACTAACCCGCGCCCTCACACGCACGCTCCCCCTAAAGCGTTGCCGTACCCTCACCTGGACCCTAAACCGTCCCCGTCCCCTAACCCTAACCCTAGCCCGAACCCTAACCCTAACCCTTCTCCGAAGCCTGACCCTCACCCGTGCCCTAATCCTAACCCGTACGCTAACACTAACCCGCGCCCTCACACGCACGCTCCCCCTAAAGTGTTGCCGTACCCTCACCTGGACCCTAAACCGTCCCCGTCCCCTAACCCTAACCCTAGCCCGAATGCTAACCCTAACCCTTCCCCGAAGCCTGACCCTCACCCGTGCCCTAATCCTAACCCGTACGCTAACACTAACGCGCGCCCTCACACGCAAGCTCCCCCTAAAGTGTTGCCGTACCCTCACCTGGACCCTAAACCGTCCCCGTCCCCTAACCCTAACCCTAGCCCGAACCCTAACCGTAACCCTTCCCCGAAGCCTGACCCTCACCCGTCCCCTAATCCTAACCCGTACGCTAACACTAACCCGCGCCCTCACACACACGCTCCCCCTAAAGCGTTGCCGTACCCTCACCTGGACCCTAAACCGTCCCCATCCCCTAACCCTAACCCTAGCCCGAACCCTAACCCTAACCCTTCCCCGAAGCCTGACCCTCACCTGTCCCCTAATCCTAACCCGTACGCTAACACTAACCCGCGCCCTCACACGCACGCTCCCCCTAAAGCGTTGCCGTACCCTCACCTGGACCCTAAACCGTCCCCGTCCCCTAACCCTAACCCTAGCCCGAACCCTAACCCTAACGCTTCCCCGAAGCCTGACCCTCACCCGTGCCCTAATCCTAACACGTACGCTAACACTAACCCGCGCCCTCACACGCACGCTCCCCCTAAAGTGTTGCCGTACCCTCACCTGGACCCTAAACCGTCCCCGTCCCCTAACCCTAACCCTAGCCCGAATGCTAATCCTAACCCTTCCCCTAAGCCTGACCCTCACCCGTGCCCTAATCCTAACCCGTACGCTAACACTAACGCGCGCCCTCACACGCACGCTCCCGCTAAAGTGTTGCCGTACCCTCACCTGGACCCTAAACCGTCCCCGTCCCCTAACCCTAACCCTAGCCCGAACCCTAACCGTAACCCTTCCCCGAAGCCTGACCCTCACCCGTCCCCTAATCCTAACCCGTACGCTAACACTAACCCGCGCCCTCACACACACGCTCCCCCTAAAGCGTTGCCGTACCCTCACCTGGACCCTAAACCGTCCCCGTCCCCTAACCCTAACCCTAGCCCGAACCCTAACCCTAACCCTTCCCCGAAGCCTGACCCTCACCAGTCCCCTAATCCTAACCCGTACGCTAACACTAACCCGCGCCCTCACACGCACGCTCCCCCTAAAGCGTTGCCGTACCCTCACCTGGACCCTAAACCGTCCCCGTCCCCTAACCCTAACTCTAGCCCGAACCCTAACCCTAACACTTCCCCGAAGCCTGACCCTCACCAGTCCCCTAATCCTAACCCGTAAGCTAACACTAACCCGCGCCCTCACACGCACGCTCCCCCTAAAGCGTTGCCGTACCCTCACCTGGACCCTAAACCGTCCCCGTCCCCTAACCCTAACCCTAGCCCGAACCCTAACCCTAACCCTTCCCCGAAGCCAGACCCTCACCCGTCCCCTAATCCTAACCCGTACGCTAACACTAACCCGTGCCCTCACACTCACGCTCCCCCTAAAGCGTTGCCGTACCCTCACCTGGACCCTAAACCGTCCCCTTCCCCTAACCCTAACCCTAGCCCGAACCCTAACCCTAACCCTTCCCCGAAGCCTGACCCTCACCCGTGCCCTAATCCTAACCCGTACGCTAACACTAACCCGCGCCCTCACACGCACGCTCCCCCTAAAGCGTTGCCGTACCCTCACCTGGACCCTAAACCGTCCCCGTCCCCTAACCCTAACCCTAGCCCGAACCCTAACCCTAACCCTTCCCCGAAGCCTGACCCTCACCCGTCCCCTAATCCTAACCCGTACGCTAACACTAACCCGCGCCCTCACACGCACGCTCCCCCTAAAGCGTTGCCGTACCCTCACCTGGACCCTAAACCGTCCCCGTCCCCTAACCCTAACCCTAGCCCGAACCCTAACCCTAACCCTTCCCCGAAGCCTGACCCTCACCCGTGCCCTAATCCTAACCCGTACGCTAACACTAACCCGCGCCCTCACACGCACGCTCCCCCTAAAGCGTTGCCGTACCCTCACCTGGACCCTAAACCGTCCCCGTCCCCTAACCCTAACCATAGCCCGAACCCTAACCCTAACCCTTCCCCGAAGCCTGACCCTCACCCGTCCCCTAATCCTAACCCGTACGCTAACACTAACCCGCGCCCTCACATGCACGCTCCCCCTAAAGCGTTGACGTACCCTCACCTGGACCCTAAACCGTCCCCGTCCCCTAACCCTAACCCTAGCCCGAACCCTAACCCTAACCCTTCCCCGAAACCTGACACTCACCCGTGCCCTAATCCTAACCCGTACGCTAACACTAACCCGCGCCCTCACACGCACGCTCCCCCTAAAGCGTTGCCGTACCCTCACCTGGACCCTAAACCGTCCCCGTCCCCTAACCCTAACCCTAGCCCGAACCCTAACCCTAACCCTTCCCCGAAGCCTGACCCTCACCAGTGCCCTAATCCTAACCCGTACGCTAACAGTAACCCGCGCCCTCACACGCACGCTCCCCCTAAAGCGTTGCCGTACCCTCACCTGGACCCTAAACCGTCCCCGTCCCCTAACCCTATCCCTAGCCCGAACCCTAACCCTAACCCTTCCCCGAAGCCTGACCCTCACCCGTCCCCTAATCCTAACCCGTACGCTAACACTAACCCGCGCCCTCACACGCACGCTCCCCCTAAAGCGTTGCCGTACCCTCACCTGGACCCTAAACCGTCCCTGTCCCCTAACCCTAACCCTAGCCCGAACCCTAACCCTAACCCTTCCCCGAAGCCTGACCCTCACCCGTCCCCTAATCCTAACCCGTACGCTAACACTAACCCGCGCCCTCACACGCACGCTCCCCCTAAAGCGTTGCCGTACCCTCACCTGAACCCTAAACCGTCCCCGTCCCCTAACCCTAACCCTAGCCCGAACCCTAACCCTAACCCTTCCCCGAAGCCTGACCCTCACCCGTGCCCTAATCCTAACCCGTACGCTAACACTATCCCGCGCCCTCACACGCACGCTCCCCCTAAAGCGTTGCCGTACCCTCACCTGGACCCTAAACCGTCCCCGTCCCCTAACCCTAACCCTAGCCCGAACCCTAACCCTAACCCTTCCCCGAAGCCTGACCCTCACCCGTCCCCTAATCCTAACCCGTACGCTAACACTAACCCGCGCCCTCACACGCACGCTCCCCCTAAAGCGTTGCCGTACCCTCACCTGGACACTAAACCGTCCCCGTCCCCTAACCCTGACCCTAGCCCGAACCCTAACCCTAACCCTTCCCCGAAGCCTGACCCTCACCCGTGCCCTAATCCTAACCCGTACGCTAACACTAACCCGCGCCCTCACACGCACGCTCCCCCTAAAGCGTTGCCGTACCCTCACCTGGACCCTAAACCGTCCCCGTCCCCTAACCCTAACCCTAGCCCGAACCCTAACCCTAACCCTTCCCCGAAGCCTGACCCTCACCCGTCCCCTAATCCTAACCCGTACGCTAACACTAACCCGCGCCCTCACACGCACGCTCCCCCTAAAGCGTTGCCGTACCCTCACCTGGACCCTAAACCGTCCCCGTCCCCTAACCCTAACCCTAGCCCGAACCCTAACCCTAACCCTTCCCCGAAGCCTGACCCTCACCCGTCCCCTAATCCTAACCCGTACGCTAACACTAACCCGCGCCCTCACACGCACGCTCCCCCTAAAGCGTTGCCGTACCCTCACCTGGACCCTAAACCGTCCCTGTCCCCTAACCCTAACCCTAGCCCGAACCCTAACCGTAACCCTTCCCCGAAGCCTGACCCTCACACGTCCCCTAATCCTAACCCGTACGCTAACACTAACCCGCGCCCTCACACACACGCTCCCCCTAAAGCGTTGCCGTACCCTCACCTGGACCCTAAACCGTCCCCATCCCCTAACCCTAACCCTAGCCCGAACCCTAACCCTAACCCTTCCCCGAAGCCTGACCCTCACCAGTCCCCTAATCCTAACCCGTACGCTAACACTAACCCGCGCCCTCACACGCACGCTCCCCCTAAAGCGTTGCCGTACCCTCACCTGGACCCTAAACCGTCCCCGTCCCCTAACCCTAACCCTAGCCCGAACCCTAACCCTAACCCTTCCCCGAAGCCTGACCCTCACCAGTCCCCTAATCCTAACCCGTACGCTAACACTAACCCGCGCCCTCAAACGCACGCTCCCCCTAAAGCGTTGCCGTACCCTCACCTGGACCCTAAACCGTCCCCGTCCCCTAACCCTAACCCTAGCCCGAACCCCAACCCTAACCCTTCCCCGAAGCCTGACCCTCACCCGTCACCTAATCCTAACCCGTACGCTAACACTAATCCGCGCCCTCACACGCACGCTCCCCCTAAAGCGTTGCCGTACCCTCACCTGGACCCTAAACCGTCCCCGTCCCCTAACCCTAACCCTAGCCCGAACCCTAACCGTAACCCTTCCCCGAAGCCTGACCCTCACCCGTCCCCTAATCCTAACCCGTACGCTAACACTAACCCGCGCCCTCACACGCACGCTCCCCCTAAAGCGTTGCCGTACCCTCACCTGGACCCTAAACCGTCCCCGTCCCCTAACCCTAACCCTAGCCCGAACACTAACCCTAACCCTTCCCCGAAGCCTGACCCTCACCCGTCCCCTAATCCTAACCCGTACGCTAACACTAACCCGCGCCCTCACACGCACGCTCCCCCTAAAGCGTTGCCGTACCCTCACCTGAACCCTAAACCGTCCCCGTCCCCTAACCCTAACCCTAGCCCGAACCCTAACCCTAACCCTTCCCCGAAGCCTGACCCTCACCCGTGCCCTAATCCTAACCCGTACGCTAACACTAACCCGCGCCCTCACACGCACGCTCCCCCTAAAGCGTTGCCGTACCCTCACCTGGACCCTAAACCGTCCCCGTCCCCTAACCCTAACCCTAGCCCGAACCCTAACCCTAACCCTTCCCCGAAGCCTGACCCTCACCCGTGCCCTAATCCTAACCCGTACGCTAACACTAACCCGCGCCCTCACACGCACGCTCCCCCTAAAGCGTTGCCGTACCCTCACCTGGACCCTAAACCGTCCCCGTCCCCTAACCCTAACCCTAGCCCGAACCCTAACCCTAACCCTTCCCCGAAGCCTGACCCTCACCCGTGCCCTAATCCTAACCCGTACGCTAACACTAACCCGCGCCCTCACACGCACGCTCCCCCTAAAGCGTTGCCGTACCCTCACCTGGACCCTAAACCGTCCCCGTCCCCTAACCCTAACCCTAGCCCGAACCCTAACCCTAACCCTTCCCCGAAGCCTGACCCTCACCCGTCACCTAATCCTAACCCGTACGCTAACACTAACCCGCGCCCTCACACGCACGCTCCCCCTAAAGCGTTGCCGTACCCTCACCTGGACCCTAAACCGTCCCCGTCCCCTAACCCTAACCCTAGCCCGAACCCTAACCCTAACCCTTCCCCGAAGCCTGACCCTCACCCGTCCCCTAATCCTAACCCGTACGCTAACACTAACCCGCGCCCTCACACGCACGCTCCCCCGAAAGCGTTGCCGTACCCTCACCTGGACCCTAAACCGTCCCCGTCCCCTAACCCTAACCCTAGCCCGAACTCTAACCCTAACCCTTCCCCGAAGCCTGACCCTCACCCGTCCCCTAATCCTAACCCGTACGCTAACACTAACCCGCGCCCTCACACACACGCTCCCCCTAAAGCGTTGCCGTACCCTCACCTGGACCCTAAACCGTCCCCATCCCCTAACCCTAACCCTAGCCCGAACCCTAACCCTAACCCTTCCCCGAAGCCTGACCCTCACCCGTCCCCTAATCCTAACCCGTACGCTAACACTAACCCGCGCCCTCACACGCACGCTCCGCCTAAAGCGTTGCCGTACCCTCACCTGGACCCTAAACCGTCCCCGTCCCCTAACCCTAACCCTAGCCCGAACCCTAAACCTAACCCTTCCCCGAAGCCTGACCCTCACCCGTCCCCTAATCCTAACCCGTACGCTAACACTAACCCGCGCCCTCACACGCACGCTCCCCCTAAAGCGTTGCCGTACCCTCACCTGGACCCTAAACCGTCCCCGTCCCCTAACCCTAACCATAGCCCGAACCCTAACCCTAACCCTTCCCCGAAGCCTGACCCTCACTCGTCCCCTAATCCTAACCCGTACGCTAACACTAACCCGTGCCCTCACACGCACGCTCCCCCTAAAGCGTTGCCGTACCCTCACCTGGACCCTAAACCGTCCCCGTCCCCTAACCCTAACCCTAGCCCGAACCCTAACCCTAACCCTTCCCCGAAACCTGACCCTCACCCGTGCCCCAATCCTAACCCGTACGCTAACACTAACCCGCGCCCTCACACGCACGCTCCCCCTAAAGCGTTGCCGTACCCTCACCTGGACCCTAAACCGACCCCGTCCCCTAACCCTAACCCTAGCCCGTACCCTAACCCTAACCCTTCCCCGAAGCCTGACCCTCACCCGTGCCCTAATCCTAACCCGTACGCTAACACTAACCGGCGCCCTCACACGCACGCTCCCCCTAAAGCGTTGCCGTACCCTCACCTGGACCCTAAACCGTCCCCGTCCCCTAACCCTAACCCTAGCCCGAACCCTAACCCTAACCCTTCCCCGAAGCCTGACCCTCACCCGTCCCCTAATCCTAACCCGTACGCTAACACTAACCCGCGCCCTCACACGCACGCTCCCCCTAAAGCGTTGCCGTACCCTCACCTGAACCCTAAACCGTCCCCGTCCCCTAACCCTAACCCTAGCCCGAACCCTAACCCTAACCCTTCCCCGAAACCTGACCCTCACCCGTGCCCCAATCCTAACCCGTACGCTAACACTAACCCGCGCTCTCACACACACGCTCCCCCTAAAGCGTTGCCGTACCCTCACCTGGACCCTAAACCGTCCCCATCCCCTAACCCTAACCCTAGCCCGAACCCTAACCCTAACCCTTCCCCGAAGCCTGACCCTCACCCGTCCCCTAATCCTAACCCGTACGCTAACACTAACCCGCGCCCTCACACGCACGCTCCCCCTAAAGCGTTGCCGTACCCTCACCTGGACCCTAAACCGTCCCCGTCCCCTAACCCTGACCCTAGCCCGAACCCTAACCCTAACCCTTCCCCGAAGCCTGACCCTCACCCGTGCCCTAATCCTAACCCGTACGCTAACACTAACCCGCGCCCTCACACGCACGCTCCCCCTAAAGCGTTGCCGTACCCTCACCTGGACCCTAAACCGTCCCCGTCCCCTAACCCTAACCCTAGCCCGAACCCTAACCCTAACCCTTCCCCGAAGCCTGACCCTCACCCGTCCCCTAATCCTAACCCGTACGCTAACACTAACCCGCGCCCTCACACGCACGCTCCCCCTAAAGCGTTGCCGTACCCTCACCTGGACCCTAAACCGTCCCCGTCCCCTAACCCTAACCCTAGCCCGAACCCTAACCCTAACCCTTCCCCGAAGCCTGACCCTCACCAGTCCCCTAATCCTAACCCGTACGCTAACACTAACCCGCGCCCTCAAACGCACGCTCCCCCTAAAGCGTTGCCGTACCCTCACCTGGACCCTAAACCGTCCCCGTCCCCTAACCCTAACCCTAGCCCGAACCCCAACCCTAACCCTTCCCCGAAGCCTGACCCTCACCCGTCACCTAATCCTAACCCGTACGCTAACAGTAATCCGCGCCCTCACACGCACGCTCCCCCTAAAGCGTTGCCGTACCCTCACCTGGACCCTAAACCGTCCCCGTCCCCTAACCCTAACCCTAGCCCGAACCCTAACCGTAACCCTTCCCCGAAGCCTGACCCTCACCCGTTCCCTAATCCTAACCCGTACGCTAACACTAACCCGCGCCCTCACACGCACGCTCCCCCTAAAGCGTTGCCGTACCCTCACCTGGACCCTAAACCGTCCCCGTCCCCTAACCCTAACCCTAGCCCGAACACTAACCCTAACCCTTCCCCGAAGCCTGACCCTCACCCGTCCCCTAATCCTAACCCGTACGCTAACACTAACCCGCGCCCTCACACGCACGCTCCCCCTAAAGCGTTGCCGTACCCTCACCTGAACCCTAAACCGTCCCCGTCCCCTAACCCTAACCCTAGCCCGAACCCTAACCCTAACCCTTCCCCGAAGCCTGACCCTCACCCGTGCCCTAATCCTAACCCGTACGCTAACACTAACCCGCGCCCTCACACGCACGCTCCCCCTAAAGCGTTGCCGTACCCTCACCTGGACCCTAAACCGTCCCCGTCCCCTAACCCTAACCCTAGCCCGAACCCTAACCCTAACCCTTCCCCGAAGCCTGACCCTCACCCGTGCCCTAATCCTAACCCGTACGCTAACACTAACCCGCGCCCTCACACGCACGCTCCCCCTAAAGCGTTGCCGTACCCTCACCTGGACCCTAAACCGTCCCCGTCCCCTAACCCTAACCCTAGCCCGAACCCTAACCCTAACCCTTCCCCGAAGCCTGACCCTCACCCGTGCCCTAATCCTAACCCGTACGCTAACACTAACCCGCGCCCTCACACGCACGCTCCCCCTAAAGCGTTGCCGTACCCTCACCTGGACCCTAAACCGTCCCCGTCCCCTAACCCTAACCCTAGCCCGAACCCTAACCCTAACCCTTCCCCGAAGCCTGACCCTCACCCGTCACCTAATCCTAACCCGTACGCTAACACTAACCCGCGCCCTCACACGCACGCTCCCCCTAAAGCGTTGCCGTACCCTCACCTGGACCCTAAACCGTCCCCGTCCCCTAACCCTAACCCTAGCCCGAACCCTAACCCTAACCCTTCCCCGAAGCCTGACCCTCACCCGTCCCCTAATCCTAACCCGTACGCTAACACTAACCCGCGCCCTCACACGCACGCTCCCCCGAAAGCGTTGCCGTACCCTCACCTGGACCCTAAACCGTCCCCGTCCCCTAACCCTAACCCTAGCCCGAACTCTAACCCTAACCCTTCCCCGAAGCCTGACCCTCACCCGTCCCCTAATCCTAACCCGTACGCTAACACTAACCCGCGCCCTCACACACACGCTCCCCCTAAAGCGTTGCCGTACCCTCACCTGGACCCTAAACCGTCCCCATCCCCTAACCCTAACCCTAGCCCGAACCCTAACCCTAACCCTTCCCCGAAGCCTGACCCTCACCCGTCCCCTAATCCTAACCCGTACGCTAACACTAACCCGCGCCCTCACACGCACGCTCCGCCTAAAGCGTTGCCGTACCCTCACCTGGACCCTAAACCGTCCCCGTCCCCTAACCCTAACCCTAGCCCGAACCCTAAACCTAACCCTTCCCCGAAGCCTGACCCTCACCCGTCCCCTAATCCTAACCCGTACGCTAACACTAACCCGCGCCCTCACACGCACGCTCCCCCTAAAGCGTTGCCGTACCCTCACCTGGACCCTAAACCGTCCCCGTCCCCTAACCCTAACCATAGCCCGAACCCTAACCCTAACCCTTCCCCGAAGCCTGACCCTCACTCGTCCCCTAATCCTAACCCGTACGCTAACACTAACCCGTGCCCTCACACGCACGCTCCCCCTAAAGCGTTGCCGTACCCTCACCTGGACCCTAAACCGTCCCCGTCCCCTAACCCTAACCCTAGCCCGAACCCTAACCCTAACCCTTCCCCGAAACCTGACCCTCACCCGTGCCCCAATCCTAACCCGTACGCTAACACTAACCCGCGCCCTCACACGCACGCTCCCCCTAAAGCGTTGCCGTACCCTCACCTGGACCCTAAACCGACCCCGTCCCCTAACCCTAACCCTAGCCCGTACCCTAACCCTAACCCTTCCCCGAAGCCTGACCCTCACCCGTGCCCTAATCCTAACCCGTACGCTAACACTAACCGGCGCCCTCACACGCACGCTCCCCCTAAAGCGTTGCCGTACCCTCACCTGGACCCTAAACCGTCCCCGTCCCCTAACCCTAACCCTAGCCCGAACCCTAACCCTAACCCTTCCCCGAAGCCTGACCCTCACCCGTCCCCTAATCCTAACCCGTACGCTAACACTAACCCGCGCCCTCACACGCACGCTCCCCCTAAAGCGTTGCCGTACCCTCACCTGAACCCTAAACCGTCCCCGTCCCCTAACCCTAACCCTAGCCCGAACCCTAACCCTAACCCTTCCCCGAAACCTGACCCTCACCCGTGCCCCAATCCTAACCCGTACGCTAACACTAACCCGCGCTCTCACACACACGCTCCCCCTAAAGCGTTGCCGTACCCTCACCTGGACCCTAAACCGTCCCCATCCCCTAACCCTAACCCTAGCCCGAACCCTAACCCTAACCCTTCCCCGAAGCCTGACCCTCACCCGTCCCCTAATCCTAACCCGTACGCTAACACTAACCCGCGCCCTCACACGCACGCTCCCCCTAAAGCGTTGCCGTACCCTCACCTGGACCCTAAACCGTCCCCGTCCCCTAACCCTGACCCTAGCCCGAACCCTAACCCTAACCCTTCCCCGAAGCCTGACCCTCAACCGTGCCCTAATCCTAACCCGTACGCTAACACTAACCCGCGCCCTCACACGCACGCTCCCCCTAAAGCGTTGCCGTACCCTCACCTGGACCCTAAACCGTCCCCGTCCCCTAACCCTAACCCTAGCCCGAACCCTAACCCTAACCCTTCCCCGAAGCCTGACCCTCACCCGTCCCCTAATCCTAACCCGTACGCTAACACTAACCCGCGCCCTCACACGCACGCTCCCCCTAAAGCGTTGCCGTACCCTCACCTGGACCCTAAACCGTCCCCGTCCCCTAACCCTAACCCTAGCCCGAACCCTAACCCTAACCCTTCCCCGAAGCCTGACCCTCACCCGTCTCCTAATCCTAACCCGTACGCTAACACTAACCCGCGCCCTCACACGCACGCTCCCCCTAAAGCGTTGCCGTACCCTCACCTGGACCCTAAACCGTCCCCATCCCCTAACCCTAACCCTAGCCCGAACCCTAACCGTAACCCTTCCCCGAAGCCTGACCCTCACCCGTCCCCTAATCCTAACCCGTACGCTAACACTAACCCGCGCCCTCACACGCACGCTCCCCCTAAAGCGTTGCCGTACCCTCACCTGGACCCTAAACCGTCCCCATCCCCTAACCCTAACCCTAGCCCGAACCCTAACCCTAACCCTTCCCCGAAGCCTGACCCTCACCAGTCCCCTAATCCTAACCCGTACGCTAACACTAACCCGCGCCCTCACACGCACGCTCCCCCTAAAGCGTTGCCGTACCCTCACCTGGACCCTAAACCGTCCCCGTCCCCTAACCCTAACCCTAGCCCGAACCCTAACCCTAACCCTTCCCCGAAGCCTGACCCTCACCAGTCCCCTAATCCTAACCCGTACGCTAACACTAACCAACGCCCTCACACGCACGCTCCCCCTAAAGCGTTGCTGTACCCTCACCTGGACCCTAAACCGTCCCCGTCCCCTAACCCTAACCCTAGCCCGAACCCTAACCCTAACCCTTCCCCGAAGCCTGACCCTCACCCGTCCCCTAATCCTAACCCGTACGCTAACACTAACCCGCGCCCTCACACGCACGCTCCCCCTAAAGCGTTGCCGTACCCTCACCTGAACCCTAAACCGTCCCCGTCCCCTAACCCTAACCCTAGCCCGAACCCTAACCCTAACCCTTCCCCGAAGCCTGACCCTCACCCGTGCCCTAATCCTAACCCATACGCTAACACTAACCCGCGCCCTCACACGCACGCTCCCCCTAAAGCGTTGCCGTACCCTCACCTGGACCCTAAACCGTCCCCGTCCCCTAACCCTAACCCTAGCCCGAACCCTAACCCTAACCCTTCCCCGAAGCCTGACCCTCACCCGTCCCCTAATCCTAACCCGTACGCTAACACTAACCCGCGCCCTCACACGCACGCTCCCCCTAAAGCGTTGCCGTACCCTCACCTGGACCCTAAACCGTCCCCGTCCCCTAACCCTAACCCTAGCCCGAACCCTAACCCTAACCCTTCCCCGAAGCCTGACCCTCACCCGTGCCCTAATCCTAACCCGTACGCTAACACTAACCCGCGCCCTCACACGCACGCTCCCCCTAAAGCATTGCCGTACCCTCACCTGGACCCTAAACCGTCCCCGTCCCCTAACCCTAACCCTAGCCCGAACCCTAACCCTAACACTTCCCCGAAGCCTGACCCTCACCCGTCCCCTAATCCTAACCAGTACGCTAACACTAACCCGCGCCCTCACACGCACGCTCCCCCTAAAGCATTGCCGTACCCTCACCTGGACCCTAAACCGTCCCCGTCCCCTAACCCTAACCCTAGCCCGAACCCTAACCCTAACCCTTCCCCGAAGCCTGACCCTCACCCGTGCCCTAATCCTAACCCGTACGCTAACACTAACCGGTGCCCTCACACGCACGCTCCCCCTAAAGCGTTTCCGTACCCTCACCTGGACCCTAAACCGTCCCCGTCCCCTAACCCTAACCCTAGCCCGAACCCTAACCCTAACCCTTCCCCGAAGCCTGACCCTCACCCGTCCCCTAATCCTAACCCGTACGCTAACACTAACCCGCGCCCTCACACGCACGCTCCCCCTAAAGCGTTGCTGTACCCTCACCTGGACCCTAAACCGTCCCCGTCCCCTAACCCTAACCCTAGCCCGAACCCTAACCGTAACCATTCCCCGAAGCCTGACCCTCACCCGTCCCCTAATCCTAACCCGTACGCTAACACTAACCCACGCCCTCACACACACGCTCCCCCTAAAGCGTTGCCGTACCCTCACCTGGACCCTAAACCGTCCCCATCCCCTAACCCTAACCCTAGCCCGAACCCTAACCCTAACCCTTCCCCGAAGCCTGACCCTCACCAGTCCCCTATCCTAACCCGTACGCTAACACTAACCCGCGCCCTCACACGCACGCTCCCCCTAAAGCGTTGCCATACCCTCACCTGGACCCTAAACCGTCCCCGTCCCCTAACCCTAACCCTAGCCCGAACCCTAACCCTAACCCTTCCCCGAAGCCTGACCCTCACCAGTCCCCTAATCCAAACCCGTACGTTAACACTAACCCGCGCCCTCACACGCACGCTCCCCCTAAAGCGTTGCCGTACCCTCACCTGGACCCTAAACCGTCCCCGTCCCCTAACCCTAACCCTAGCCCGAACCCTAACCCTAAACCTTCCCCGAAGCCTGACCCTCACCCGTCCCCTAATCCTAACCCGTACGCTAACACTAACCCGCGCCCTCACACGCACGCTCCCCCTAAAGCGTTGCCATACCCTCACCTGAACCCTAAACCGTCCCCGTCCCCTAACCCTAACCCTAGCCCGAACCCTAACCCTAACCCTTCCCCGAAGCCTGACCCTCACCCGTGCCCTAATCCTAAACCGTACGCTAACACTAACCCGCGCCCTCACACGCACGCTCCCCCTAAAGCGTTGCCGTACCCTCACCTGGACCCTAAACCGTCCCCGTCCCCTAACCCTAACCCTAGCCCGAACCCTAACCCTAACCCTTCCCCGAAGCCTGACCCTCACCCGTCCCCTAATCCTAACCCGTACGCTAACACTAACCCGCGCCCTCACACG
The DNA here is from genome assembly GCF_949987515.2 of Delphinus delphis. Lineage (NCBI taxonomy): Eukaryota > Metazoa > Chordata > Mammalia > Artiodactyla > Delphinidae > Delphinus > Delphinus delphis. The sequence continues at coordinate 228,548 of NW_027192712.1, forward strand.
CACGCTCCCCCTAAAGCGTTGCCGTACCCTCACCTGGACCCTAAACCGTCCCCGTCCCCTAACCCTAACCCTAGCCCGAACCCTAACCCTAACCCTTCCCCGAAGCCTGACCCACACCCGTCCCCTAATCCTAACCCGTACGCTAACAATAACCCGCGCCCTCACACGCACGCTCCCCCTAAAGCGTTGCCGTACCCTCACCTGGACCCTAAACCGTCCCCATCCCCTAACCCTAACCCTAGCCCGAACCCTAACCCTAACCCTTCCCCGAAGCCTGACCCTCACCCGTGCCCTAATCCTAACCCGTACGCTAACACTAACCCGCGCCCTCACACGCACGCTCCCCCTAAAGCGTTGCCGTACCCTCACCTGGACCCTAAACCGTCCCCGACCCCTAACCCTAACCATAGCCCGAACCCTAACCGTAACCCTTCCCCGAAGCCTGACCCTCACCCGTCCCCTAATCCTAACCCGTACGCTAACACTAACCCGCGCCCTCACACGCACGCTCCCCCTAAAGCGTTGCCGTACCCTCACCTGGACCCTAAACCGTCCCCGTCCCCTAACCCTAACCCTAGCCCGAACCCTAACCCTAACCCTTCCCCGAAACCTGACCCTCACCCGTGCCCTAATCCTAACCCGTACGCTAACACTAACCCGCGCCCTCACACGCACGCTCCCCCTAAAGCGTTGCCGTACCCTCACCTGGACCCTAAACCGTCCCCGTCCCCTAACCCTAACCCTAGCCCGAACCCTAACCCTAACCCTTCCCCGAAACCTGACCCTCACCCGTGCCCTAATCCTAACCCGTACGCTAACACTAACCCGCGCCCTCACACGCACGCTCCCCCTAAAGCGTTGCCGTACCCTCACCTGGACCCTAAACCGTCCCCGTCCCCTAACCCTAACCCTAGCCCGAACCCTAACCCTAACCCTTCCCCGAAGCCTGACCCTCACCCGTGCCCTAATCCTAACCCGTACGCTAACACTAACCCGCGCCCTCACACGCACGCTCCCCCTAAAGCGTTGCCGTACCCTCACCTGGACCCTAAACCGTCCCCGTCCCCTAACCCTAACCCTAGCCCGAACCCTAACCCTAACCCTTCCCCGAAGCCTGACCCTCACCCGTCCCCTAATCCTAACCCGTACGCTAACACTAACCCGCGCCCTCACACGCACGCTCCCCCTAAAGCGTTGCCGTACCCTCACCTGGACCCTAAACCGTCCCCGTCCCCTAACCCTAACCCTAGCCCGAACCCTAACCCTAACCATTCCCCGAAGCCTGACCCTCACCCGTCCCCTAATCCTAAGCCGTACGCTAACACTTACCCGCGCCCTCACACACACGCTCCCCCTAAAGCGTTGCCGTACCCTCACCTGGACCCTAAATCGTCCCCATCCCCTAACCCTAATACTAGCCCGAACCCTAACCCTAACGCTTCCCCGAAGCCTGACCCTCACCAGTCCCCTAATCCTAACCCGTACGCTAACACTAACCCGCACCCTCACACGCACGCTCCCCCTAAAGCGTTGCCGTACCCTCACCTGGACCCTAAACCGTCCCCGTCCCCTAACCCTAACCCTAGCCCGAACCCTAACCCTAACCCTTCCCCGAAGCCTGACCCTCACCAGTCCCCTAATCCTAACCCGTACGCTAACACTAACCCGCGCCCTCACACGCACGCTCCCCCTAAAGCGTTGCCGTACCCTCACCTGGACCCTAAACCGTCCCCGTCCCCTAACCCTAACCCTAGCCCGAACCCTAACCCTAACCCTTCCCCGAAGCCTGACCCTCACCCGTGCCCTAATCCTAACCCGTACGCTAACACTAACCCGCGCCCTCACACGCACGCTCCCCCTAAAGCGTTGCCGTACCCTCACCTGGACCCTAAACCGTCCCCGTCCCCTAACCCTAACCCTAGCCCGAACCCTAACCCTAACCCTTCCCCGAAGCCTGACCCTCACCCGTGCCCTAATCCTAACCCGTACGCTAACACTAACCCGCGCCCTCACACGCACGCTCCCCCTAAAGCGTTGCCGTACCCTCACCTGGACCCTAAACCGTCCCCGTCCCCTAACCCTAACCCTAGCCCGAATCCTAACACTAACCCTTCCCCGAAGCCTGACCCTCACCCGTCCCCTAATCCTAACCCGTACGCTAACACTAACCCGCGCCCTCACACGCACGCTCCCCCTAAAGCGTTGCCGTACCCTCACCTGGACCCTAAACCGTCCCCGTCCCCTAACCCTAACCCTAGCCCGAACCCTAACCCTAAACCTTCCCCGAAGCCTGACCCTCACCCGTGCCCTAATCCTAACCCGTACGCTAACACTAACCCGCGCCCTCACACGCACGCTCCCCCTAAAGCGTTGCCGTACCCTCACCGGGACCCTAAACCGTCCCCGTCCCCTAACCCTAACCATAGCCCGAACACTAACCCTAACCCTTCCCCGAAGCCTGACCCTCACCCGTCCCCTAATCCTAACCCGTACGCTAACACTAACCCGCGCCCTCACACGCACGCTCCCCCTAAAGCGTTGCCGTACCCTCACCTGGACCCTAAACCGTCCCCGTCCCCTAACCCTAACCCTAGCCCGAACCCTAACCCTAACCCTTCCCCGAAGCCTGACCCTCACCCGTGCCCTAATCCTAACCCGTACGCTAACACTAACCGGCGCCCTCACACGCACGCTCCCCCTAAAGCGTTGCCATACCCTCACCTGGACCCTAAACCGTCCCCGTCCCCTAACCCTAACCCTAGCCCGAACCCTAACCCTAACCCTTCCCCGAAGCCTGACCCTCACCCGTCCCCTAATCCTAACCCGTACGCTAACACTAACCCGCGCCCTCACACGCACGCTCCCCCTAAAGCGTTGCCGTACCCTCACCTGGACCCTAAACCGTCCCCGTCCCCTAACCCTAACCCTAGCCCGAACCCTAACCGTAACCCTTCCCCGAAGCCTGACCCTCACCCGTCCCCTAATCCTAACCCGTACGCTAACACTAACCCGCGCCCTCACACACACGCTCACCCTAAAGCGTTGCCGTACCCTCACCTGGACCCTAAACCGTCCCCATCCCCTAACCCTAACCCTAGCCCGAACCCTAACCCTAACCCTTCCCCGAAGCCTGACCCTCACCAGTCCCCTAATCCTAACCCGTACGCTAACACTAACCCGCGCCCTCACACGCACGCTCCCCCTAAAGCGTTGCCGTACCCTCACCTGGACCCTAAACCGTCCCCGTCCCCTAACCCTAACCCTAGCCCGAACCCTAACCCTAACCCTTCCCCGAAGCCTGACCCTCACCCGTGCCCTAATCCTAACCCGTACGCTAACACTAACCCGCGCCCTCACACGCACGCTCCCCCTAAAGCGTTGCCGTACCCTCACCTGGACCCTAAACCGTCCCCGTCCCTAACCCTAACCCTAGCCCGAACCCTAACCCTAACCCTTCCCCGAAGCCTGACCCTCACCCGTGCCCTAATCCTAACCCGTACGCTAACACTAACCCGCGCCCTCACACGCACGCTCCCCCTAAAGCGTTGCCGTACCCTCACCTGGACCCTAAACCGTCCCCGTCCCCTAACCCTAACCCTAGCCCGAACCCTAACCGTAACCCTTCCCCGAAGCCTGACCCTCACCAGTCCCCTAATCCTAACCCGTACGCTAACACTAACCCGCGCCCTCACACGCACGCTCCCCCTAAAGCGTTGCCGTACCCTCACCTGGACCCTAAACCGTCCCCATCCCCTAACCCTAACCCTAGCCCGAACTCTAACCCTAACCCTTCCCCGAAGCCTGACCCTCACCAGTCCCCTAATCCTAACCCGTACGCTAACACTAACCCGCGCCCTCACACGCACGCTCCCACTAAAGCGTTGCCGTACCCTCACCTGGACCCTAAACCGTCCCCGTCCCCTAACCCTAACCCTAGCCCGAACCCTAACCCTAACCCTTCCCCGAAGCCTGACCCTCACCAGTCCCCTAATCCTAACCCGTACGCTAACACTAACCCGCGCCCTCACACGCACGCTCCCCCTAAAGCGTTGCCGTACCCTCACCTGGACCCTAAACCGTCCCCGTCCCCTAACCCTAACCCTAGCCCGAACCCTAACCCTAACCCTTCCCCGAAGCCTGACCCTCACCCGTGCCCTAATCCTAACCCGTACGCTAACACTAACCCGCGCCCTCACACGCACGCTCCCCCTAAAGCGTTGCCGTACCCTCACCTGGACCCTAAACCGTCCCCGTCCCCTAACCCTAACCCTAGCCCGAACCCTAACCCTAACCCTTCCCCGAAGCCTGACCCTCACCCGTCCCCTAATCCTAACCCGTACGCTAACACTAACCCGCGCCCTCACACGCGCGCTCCCCCTAAAGCGTTGCCGTACCCTCACCTGGACCCTAAACCGTCCCCGTCCCCTAACCCTAACCCTAGCCCGAACCCTAACCCTAACCCTTCCCCGAAGCCTGACCCTCACCCGTGCCCTAATCCTAACCCGTACGCTAACACTAACCCGCGCCCTCACACGCACGCTCCCCCTAAAGCGTTGCCGTACCCTCACCGGGACCCTAAACCGTCCCCGTCCCCTAACCCTAACCATAGCCCGAACACTAACCCTAACCCTTCCCCGAAGCCTGACCCTCACCCGTCCCCTAATCCTTACCCGTACGCTAACACTAACCCGCGCCCTCACACGCACGCTCCCCCTAAAGCGTTGCCGTACCCTCACCTGGACCCTAAACCGTCCCCGTCCCCTAACCCTAACCCTAGCCCGAACCCTAACCCTAACCCTTCCCCGAAGCCTGACCCTCACCCGTGCCCTAATCCTAACCCGTACGCTAACACTAACCGGCGCCCTCACACGCACGCTCCCCCTAAAGCGTTGCCGTACCCTCACCTGGACCCTAAACCGTCCCCGTCCCCTAACCCTAACCCTAGCCCGAACCCTAACCCTAACCCTTCCCCGAAGCCTGACCCTCACCCGTGCCCTAATCCTAACCCGTACGCTAACACTAACCCGCGCCCTCACACGCACGCTCCCCCTAAAGCGTTGCCGTACCCTCACCTGGACCCTAAACCGTCCCCGTCCCCTAACCCTAACCCTAGCCCGAACCCTAACCGTAACCCTTCCCCGAAGCCTGACCCTCACCCGTCTCCCTATCCTAACCCGTACGCTAACACTAACCCACGCCCTCACACACACGCTCCCCCTAAAGCGTTGCCGTACCCTCACCTGGACCCTAAACCGTCCCCATCCCCTAACCCTAACCCTAGCCCGAACCCTAACCCTAACCCTTCCCCGAAGCCTGACCCTCACCAGTCCCCTAATCCTAACCCGTACGCTAACACTAACCCACGCCCTCACACGCATGCTCCCCCTAAAGCGTTGCCGTACCCTCACCTGGACCCTAAACCGTCCCCGTCCCCTAACCCTAACCCTAGCCCGAACCCTAACCCTAACCCTTCCCCGAAGCCTGACCCTCACCAGTCCCCTAATCCTAACCCGTACGCTAACACTAACCCGCGCCCTCACACACTCGCTCCCCCTAAAGCGTTGCCGTACCCTCACCTGGACCCTAAACCGTCCCCATCCCCTAACCCTAACCCTAGCCCGAACCCTAACCCTAACCCTTCCCCGAAGCCTGACCCTCACCCGTCCCCTAATCCTAACCCGTACGCTAACAATAACCCGCGCCCTCACACGCACGCTCCCCCTAAAGCGTTGCCGTACCCTCACCTGGACCCTAAACCGTCCCCATCCCCTAACCCTAACCCTAGCCCGAACCCTAACCCTAACCCTTCCCCGAAACCTGACCCTCACCCGTGCCCCAATCCTAACCCGTACGCTAACACTAACCCGCGCTCTCACACACACGCTCCCCCTAAAGCGTTGCCGTACCCTCACCTGGACCCTAAACCGTCCCCATCCCCTAACCCTAACCCTAGCCCGAACCCTAACCCTAACCCTTCCCCGAAGCCTGACCCTCACCCGTCCCCTAATCCTAACCCGTACGCTAACACTAACCCGCGCCCTCACACGCACGCTCCCCCTAAAGCGTTGCCGTACCCTCACCTGGACCCTAAACCGTCCCCGTCCCCTAACCCTGACCCTAGCCCGAACCCTAACCCTAACCCTTCCCCGAAGCCTGACCCTCAACCGTGCCCTAATCCTAACCCGTACGCTAACACTAACCCGCGCCCTCACACGCACGCTCCCCCTAAAGCGTTGCCGTACCCTCACCTGGACCCTAAACCGTCCCCGTCCCCTAACCCTAACCCTAGCCCGAACCCTAACCCTAACCCTTCCCCGAAGCCTGACCCTCACCCGTCCCCTAATCCTAACCCGTACGCTAACACTAACCCGCGCCCTCACACGCACGCTCCCCCTAAAGCGTTGCCGTACCCTCACCTGGACCCTAAACCGTCCCCGTCCCCTAACCCTAACCCTAGCCCGAACCCTAACCCTAACCCTTCCCCGAAGCCTGACCCTCACCCGTCTCCTAATCCTAACCCGTACGCTAACACTAACCCGCGCCCTCACACGCACGCTCCCCCTAAAGCGTTGCCGTACCCTCACCTGGACCCTAAACCGTCCCCATCCCCTAACCCTAACCCTAGCCCGAACCCTAACCGTAACCCTTCCCCGAAGCTTGACCCTCACCCGTCCCCTAATCCTAACCCGTACGCTAACACTAACCCGCGCCCTCACACGCACGCTCCCCCTAAAGCGTTGCCGTACCCTCACCTGGACCCTAAACCGTCCCCATCCCCTAACCCTAACCCTAGCCCGAACCCTAACCCTAACCCTTCCCCGAAGCCTGACCCTCACCAGTCCCCTAATCCTAACCCGTACGCTAACACTAACCCGCGCCCTCACACGCACGCTCCCCCTAAAGCGTTGCCGTACCCTCACCTGGACCCTAAACCGTCCCCGTCCCCTAACCCTAACCCTAGCCCGAACCCTAACCCTAACCCTTCCCCGAAGCCTGACCCTCACCAGTCCCCTAATCCTAACCCGTACGCTAACACTAACCAACGCCCTCACACGCACGCTCCCCCTAAAGCGTTGCTGTACCCTCACCTGGACCCTAAACCGTCCCCGTCCCCTAACCCTAACCCTAGCCCGAACCCTAACCCTAACCCTTCCCCGAAGCCTGACCCTCACCCGTCCCCTAATCCTAACCCGTACGCTAACACTAACCCGCGCCCTCACACGCACGCTCCCCCTAAAGCGTTGCCGTACCCTCACCTGAACCCTAAACCGTCCCCGTCCCCTAACCCTAACCCTAGCCCGAACCCTAACCCTAACCCTTCCCCGAAGCCTGACCCTCACCCGTGCCCTAATCCTAACCCATACGCTAACACTAACCCGCGCCCTCACACGCACGCTCCCCCTAAAGCGTTGCCGTACCCTCACCTGGACCCTAAACCGTCCCCGTCCCCTAACCCTAACCCTAGCCCGAACCCTAACCCTAACCCTTCCCCGAAGCCTGACCCTCACCCGTCCCCTAATCCTAACCCGTACGCTAACACTAACCCGCGCCCTCACACGCACGCTCCCCCTAAAGCGTTGCCGTACCCTCACCTGGACCCTAAACCGTCCCCGTCCCCTAACCCTAACCCTAGCCCGAACCCTAACCCTAACCCTTCCCCGAAGCCTGACCCTCACCCGTGCCCTAATCCTAACCCGTACGCTAACACAAACCCGCGCCCTCACACGCACGCTCCCCCTAAAGCATTGCCGTACCCTCACCTGGACCCTAAACCGTCCCCGTCCCCTAACCCTAACCCTAGCCCGAACCCTAACCCTAACACTTCCCCGAAGCCTGACCCTCACCCGTCCCCTAATCCTAACCAGTACGCTAACACTAACCCGCGCCCTCACACGCACGCTCCCCCTAAAGCATTGCCGTACCCTCACCTGGACCCTAAACCGTCCCCGTCCCCTAACCCTAACCCTAGCCCGAACCCTAACCCTAACCCTTCCCCGAAGCCTGACCCTCACCCGTGCCCTAATCCTAACCCGTACGCTAACACTAACCGGTGCCCTCACACGCACGCTCCCCCTAAAGCGTTTCCGTACCCTCACCTGGACCCTAAACCGTCCCCGTCCCCTAACCCTAACCCTAGCCCGAACCCTAACCCTAACCCTTCCCCGAAGCCTGACCCTCACCCGTCCCCTAATCCTAACCCGTACGCTAACACTAACCCGCGCCCTCACACGCACGCTCCCCCTAAAGCGTTGCTGTACCCTCACCTGGACCCTAAACCGTCCCCGTCCCCTAACCCTAACCCTAGCCCGAACCCTAACCGTAACCATTCCCCGAAGCCTGACCCTCACCCGTCCCCTAATCCTAACCCGTACGCTAACACTAACCCACGCCCTCACACACACGCTCCCCCTAAAGCGTTGCCGTACCCTCACCTGGACCCTAAACCGTCCCCATCCCCTAACCCTAACCCTAGCCCGAACCCTAACCCTAACCCTTCCCCGAAGCCTGACCCTCACCAGTCCCCTATCCTAACCCGTACGCTAACACTAACCCGCGCCCTCACACGCACGCTCCCCCTAAAGCGTTGCCATACCCTCACCTGGACCCTAAACCGTCCCCGTCCCCTAACCCTAACCCTAGCCCGAACCCTAACCCTAACCCTTCCCCGAAGCCTGACCCTCACCAGTCCCCTAATCCAAACCCGTACGTTAACACTAACCCGCGCCCTCACACGCACGCTCCCCCTAAAGCGTTGCCGTACCCTCACCTGGACCCTAAACCGTCCCCGTCCCCTAACCCTAACCCTAGCCCGAACCCTAACCCTAAACCTTCCCCGAAGCCTGACCCTCACCCGTCCCCTAATCCTAACCCGTACGCTAACACTAACCCGCGCCCTCACACGCACGCTCCCCCTAAAGCGTTGCCATACCCTCACCTGAACCCTAAACCGTCCCCGTCCCCTAACCCTAACCCTAGCCCGAACCCTAACCCTAACCCTTCCCCGAAGCCTGACCCTCACCCGTGCCCTAATCCTAAACCGTACGCTAACACTAACCCGCGCCCTCACACGCACGCTCCCCCTAAAGCGTTGCCGTACCCTCACCTGGACCCTAAACCGTCCCCGTCCCCTAACCCTAACCCTAGCCCGAACCCTAACCCTAACCCTTCCCCGGAGCCTGACCCTCACCCGTCCCCTAATCCTAACCCGTACGCTAACACTAACCCGCGCCCTCACACGCACGCTCCCCCTAAAGCGTTGCCGTACCCTCACCTGGACCCTAAACCGTCCCTGTCCCCTAACCCTAACCCTAGCCCGAACCCTAACCCTAACCCTTCCCCGAAGCCTGACCCACACCCGTCCCCTAATCCTAACCCGTACGCTAACAATAACCCGCGCCCTCACACGCACGCTCCCCCTAAAGCGTTGCCGTACCCTCACCTGGACCCTAAACCGTCCCCATCCCCTAACCCTAACCCTAGCCCGAACCCTAACCCTAACCCTTCCCCGAAGCCTGACCCTCACCCGTGCCCTAATCCTAACCCGTACGCTAACACTAACCCGCGCCCTCACACGCACGCTCCCCCTAAAGCGTTGCCGTACCCTCACCTGGACCCTAAACCGTCCCCGACCCCTAACCCTAACCATAGCCCGAACCCTAACCGTAACCCTTCCCCGAAGCCTGACCCTCACCCGTCCCCTAATCCTAACCCGTACGCTAACACTAACCCGCGCCCTCACACGCACGCTCCCCCTAAAGCGTTGCCGTACCCTCACCTGGACCCTAAACCGTCCCCGTCCCCTAACCCTAACCCTAGCCCGAACCCTAACCCTAACCCTTCCCCGAAACCTGACCCTCACCCGTGCCCTAATCCTAACCCGTACGCTAACACTAACCCGCGCCCTCACACGCACGCTCCCCCTAAAGCGTTGCCGTACCCTCACCTGGACCCTAAACCGTCCCCGTCCCCTAACCCTAACCCTAGCCCGAACCCTAACCCTAACCCTTCCCCGAAACCTGACCCTCACCCGTGCCCTAATCCTAACCCGTACGCTAACACTAACCCGCGCCCTCACACGCACGCTCCCCCTAAAGCGTTGCCGTACCCTCACCTGGACCCTAAACCGTCCCCGTCCCCTAACCCTAACCCTAGCCCGAACCCTAACCCTAACCCTTCCCCGAAGCCTGACCCTCACCCGTGCCCTAATCCTAACCCGTACGCTAACACTAACCCGCGCCCTCACACGCACGCTCCCCCTAAAGCGTTGCCGTACCCTCACCTGGACCCTAAACCGTCCCCGTCCCCTAACCCTAACCCTAGCCCGAACCCTAACCCTAACCCTTCCCCGAAGCCTGACCCTCACCCGTCCCCTAATCCTAACCCGTACGCTAACACTAACCCGCGCCCTCACACGCACGCTCCCCCTAAAGCGTTGCCGTACCCTCACCTGGACCCTAAACCGTCCCCGTCCCCTAACCCTAACCCTAGCCCGAACCCTAACCCTAACCATTCCCCGAAGCCTGACCCTCACCCGTCCCCTAATCCTAAGCCGTACGCTAACACTTACCCGCGCCCTCACACACACGCTCCCCCTAAAGCGTTGCCGTACCCTCACCTGGACCCTAAACCGTCCCCATCCCCTAACCCTAATACTAGCCCGAACCCTAACCCTAACGCTTCCCCGAAGCCTGACCCTCACCAGTCCCCTAATCCTAACCCGTACGCTAACACTAACCCGCACCCTCACACGCACGCTCCCCCTAAAGCGTTGCCGTACCCTCACCTGGACCCTAAACCGTCCCCGTCCCCTAACCCTAACCCTAGCCCGAACCCTAACCCTAACCCTTCCCCGAAGCCTGACCCTCACCAGTCCCCTAATCCTAACCCGTACGCTAACACTAACCCGCGCCCTCACACGCACGCTCCCCCTAAAGCGTTGCCGTACCCTCACCTGGACCCTAAACCGTCCCCGTCCCCTAACCCTAACCCTAGCCCGAACCCTAACCCTAACCCTTCCCCGAAGCCTGACCCTCACCCGTGCCCTAATCCTAACCCGTACGCTAACACTAACCCGCGCCCTCACACGCACGCTCCCCCTAAAGCGTTGCCGTACCCTCACCTGGACCCTAAACCGTCCCCGTCCCCTAACCCTAACCCTAGCCCGAACCCTAACCCTAACCCTTCCCCGAAGCCTGACCCTCACCAGTCCCCTAATCCAAACCCGTACGTTAACACTAACCCGCGCCCTCACACGCACGCTCCCCCTAAAGCGTTGCCGTACCCTCACCTGGACCCTAAACCGTCCCCGTCCCCTAACCCTAACCCTAGCCCGAACCCTAACCCTAAACCTTCCCCGAAGCCTGACCCTCACCCGTCCCCTAATCCTAACCCGTACGCTAACACTAACCCGCGCCCTCACACGCACGCTCCCCCTAAAGCGTTGCCATACCCTCACCTGAACCCTAAACCGTCCCCGTCCCCTAACCCTAACCCTAGCCCGAACCCTAACCCTAACCCTTCCCCGAAGCCTGACCCTCACCCGTGCCCTAATCCTAAACCGTACGCTAACACTAACCCGCGCCCTCACACGCACGCTCCCCCTAAAGCGTTGCCGTACCCTCACCTGGACCCTAAACCGTCCCCGTCCCCTAACCCTAACCCTAGCCCGAACCCTAACCCTAACCCTTCCCCGAAGCCTGACCCTCACCCGTCCCCTAATCCTAACCCGTACGCTAACACTAACCCGCGCCCTCACACGCACGCTCCCCCTAAAGCGTTGCCGTACCCTCACCTGGACCCTAAACCGTCCCCGTCCCCTAACCCTAACCCTAGCCCGAACCCTAACCCTAACCCTTCCCCGAAGCCTGACCCACACCCGTCCCCTAATCCTAACCCGTACGCTAACAATAACCCGCGCCCTCACACGCACGCTCCCCCTAAAGCGTTGCCGTACCCTCACCTGGACCCTAAACCGTCCCCATCCCCTAACCCTAACCCTAGCCCGAACCCTAACCCTAACCCTTCCCCGAAGCCTGACCCTCACCCGTGCCCTAATCCTAACCCGTACGCTAACACTAACCCGCGCCCTCACACGCACGCTCCCCCTAAAGCGTTGCCGTACCCTCACCTGGACCCTAAACCGTCCCCGACCCCTAACCCTAACCATAGCCCGAACCCTAACCGTAACCCTTCCCCGAAGCCTGACCCTCACCCGTCCCCTAATCCTAACCCGTACGCTAACACTAACCCGCGCCCTCACACGCACGCTCCCCCTAAAGCGTTGCCGTACCCTCACCTGGACCCTAAACCGTCCCCGTCCCCTAACCCTAACCCTAGCCCGAACCCTAACCCTAACCCTTCCCCGAAACCTGACCCTCACCCGTGCCCTAATCCTAACCCGTACGCTAACACTAACCCGCGCCCTCACACGCACGCTCCCCCTAAAGCGTTGCCGTACCCTCACCTGGACCCTAAACCGTCCCCGTCCCCTAACCCTAACCCTAGCCCGAACCCTAACCCTAACCCTTCCCCGAAACCTGACCCTCACCCGTGCCCTAATCCTAACCCGTACGCTAACACTAACCCGCGCCCTCACACGCACGCTCCCCCTAAAGCGTTGCCGTACCCTCACCTGGACCCTAAACCGTCCCCGTCCCCTAACCCTAACCCTAGCCCGAACCCTAACCCTAACCCTTCCCCGAAGCCTGACCCTCACCCGTGCCCTAATCCTAACCCGTACGCTAACACTAACCCGCGCCCTCACACGCACGCTCCCCCTAAAGCGTTGCCGTACCCTCACCTGGACCCTAAACCGTCCCCGTCCCCTAACCCTAACCCTAGCCCGAACCCTAACCCTAACCCTTCCCCGAAGCCTGACCCTCACCCGTCCCCTAATCCTAACCCGTACGCTAACACTAACCCGCGCCCTCACACGCACGCTCCCCCTAAAGCGTTGCCGTACCCTCACCTGGACCCTAAACCGTCCCCGTCCCCTAACCCTAACCCTAGCCCGAACCCTAACCCTAACCATTCCCCGAAGCCTGACCCTCACCCGTCCCCTAATCCTAAGCCGTACGCTAACACTTACCCGCGCCCTCACACACACGCTCCCCCTAAAGCGTTGCCGTACCCTCACCTGGACCCTAAACCGTCCCCATCCCCTAACCCTAATACTAGCCCGAACCCTAACCCTAACGCTTCCCCGAAGCCTGACCCTCACCAGTCCCCTAATCCTAACCCGTACGCTAACACTAACCCGCACCCTCACACGCACGCTCCCCCTAAAGCGTTGCCGTACCCTCACCTGGACCCTAAACCGTCCCCGTCCCCTAACCCTAACCCTAGCCCGAACCCTAACCCTAACCCTTCCCCGAAGCCTGACCCTCACCAGTCCCCTAATCCTAACCCGTACGCTAACACTAACCCGCGCCCTCACACGCACGCTCCCCCTAAAGCGTTGCCGTACCCTCACCTGGACCCTAAACCGTCCCCGTCCCCTAACCCTAACCCTAGCCCGAACCCTAACCCTAACCCTTCCCCGAAGCCTGACCCTCACCCGTGCCCTAATCCTAACCCGTACGCTAACACTAACCCGCGCCCTCACACGCACGCTCCCCCTAAAGCGTTGCCGTACCCTCACCTGGACCCTAAACCGTCCCCGTCCCCTAACCCTAACCCTAGCCCGAACCCTAACCCTAACCCTTCCCCGAAGCCTGACCCTCACCCGTGCCCTAATCCTAACCCGTACGCTAACACTAACCCGCGCCCTCACACGCACGCTCCCCCTAAAGCGTTGCCGTACCCTCACCTGGACCCTAAACCGTCCCCGTCCCCTAACCCTAACCCTAGCCCGAATCCTAACACTAACCCTTCCCCGAAGCCTGACCCTCACCCGTCCCCTAATCCTAACCCGTACGCTAACACTAACCCGCGCCCTCACACGCACGCTCCCCCTAAAGCGTTGCCGTACCCTCACCTGGACCCTAAACCGTCCCCGTCCCCTAACCCTAACCCTAGCCCGAACCCTAACCCTAAACCTTCCCCGAAGCCTGACCCTCACCCGTGCCCTAATCCTAACCCGTACGCTAACACTAACCCGCGCCCTCACACGCACGCTCCCCCTAAAGCGTTGCCGTACCCTCACCGGGACCCTAAACCGTCCCCGTCCCCTAACCCTAACCATAGCCCGAACACTAACCCTAACCCTTCCCCGAAGCCTGACCCTCACCCGTCCCCTAATCCTAACCCGTACGCTAACACTAACCCGCGCCCTCACACGCACGCTCCCCCTAAAGCGTTGCCGTACCCTCACCTGGACCCTAAACCGTCCCCGTCCCCTAACCCTAACCCTAGCCCGAACCCTAACCCTAACCCTTCCCCGAAGCCTGACCCTCACCCGTGCCCTAATCCTAACCCGTACGCTAACACTAACCGGCGCCCTCACACGCACGCTCCCCCTAAAGCGTTGCCGTACCCTCACCTGGACCCTAAACCGTCCCCGTCCCCTAACCCTAACCCTAGCCCGAACCCTAACCCTAACCCTTCCCCGAAGCCTGACCCTCACCCGTCCCCTAATCCTAACCCGTACGCTAACACTAACCCGCGCCCTCACACGCACGCTCCCCCTAAAGCGTTGCCGTACCCTCACCTGGACCCTAAACCGTCCCCGTCCCCTAACCCTAACCCTAGCCCGAACCCTAACCGTAACCCTTCCCCGAAGCCTGACCCTCACCCGTCCCCTAATCCTAACCCGTACGCTAACACTAACCCGCGCCCTCACACACACGCTCACCCTAAAGCGTTGCCGTACCCTCACCTGGACCCTAAACCGTCCCCATCCCCTAACCCTAACCCTAGCCCGAACCCTAACCCTAACCCTTCCCCGAAGCCTGACCCTCACCAGTCCCCTAATCCTAACCCGTACGCTAACACTAACCCGCGCCCTCACACGCACGCTCCCCCTAAAGCGTTGCCGTACCCTCACCTGGACCCTAAACCGTCCCCGTCCCCTAACCCTAACCCTAGCCCGAACCCTAACCCTAACCCTTCCCCGAAGCCTGACCCTCACCCGTGCCCTAATCCTAACCCGTACGCTAACACTAACCCGCGCCCTCACACGCACGCTCCCCCTAAAGCGTTGCCGTACCCTCACCTGGACCCTAAACCGTCCCCGTCCCTAACCCTAACCCTAGCCCGAACCCTAACCCTAACCCTTCCCCGAAGCCTGACCCTCACCCGTGCCCTAATCCTAACCCGTACGCTAACACTAACCCGCGCCCTCACACGCACGCTCCCCCTAAAGCGTTGCCGTACCCTCACCTGGACCCTAAACCGTCCCCGTCCCCTAACCCTAACCCTAGCCCGAACCCTAACCGTAACCCTTCCCCGAAGCCTGACCCTCACCAGTCCCCTAATCCTAACCCGTACGCTAACACTAACCCGCGCCCTCACACGCACGCTCCCCCTAAAGCGTTGCCGTACCCTCACCTGGACCCTAAACCGTCCCCATCCCCTAACCCTAACCCTAGCCCGAACTCTAACCCTAACCCTTCCCCGAAGCCTGACCCTCACCAGTCCCCTAATCCTAACCCGTACGCTAACACTAACCCGCGCCCTCACACGCACGCTCCCACTAAAGCGTTGCCGTACCCTCACCTGGACCCTAAACCGTCCCCGTCCCCTAACCCTAACCCTAGCCCGAACCCTAACCCTAACCCTTCCCCGAAGCCTGACCCTCACCAGTCCCCTAATCCTAACCCGTACGCTAACACTAACCCGCGCCCTCACACGCACGCTCCCCCTAAAGCGTTGCCGTACCCTCACCTGGACCCTAAACCGTCCCCGTCCCCTAACCCTAACCCTAGCCCGAACCCTAACCCTAACCCTTCCCCGAAGCCTGACCCTCACCCGTGCCCTAATCCTAACCCGTACGCTAACACTAACCCGCGCCCTCACACGCACGCTCCCCCTAAAGCGTTGCCGTACCCTCACCTGGACCCTAAACCGTCCCCGTCCCCTAACCCTAACCCTAGCCCGAACCCTAACCCTAACCCTTCCCCGAAGCCTGACCCTCACCCGTCCCCTAATCCTAACCCGTACGCTAACACTAACCCGCGCCCTCACACGCGCGCTCCCCCTAAAGCGTTGCCGTACCCTCACCTGGACCCTAAACCGTCCCCGTCCCCTAACCCTAACCCTAGCCCGAACCCTAACCCTAACCCTTCCCCGAAGCCTGACCCTCACCCGTGCCCTAATCCTAACCCGTACGCTAACACTAACCCGCGCCCTCACACGCACGCTCCCCCTAAAGCGTTGCCGTACCCTCACCGGGACCCTAAACCGTCCCCGTCCCCTAACCCTAACCATAGCCCGAACACTAACCCTAACCTTTCCCCGAAGCCTGACCCTCACCCGTCCCCTAATCCTTACCCGTACGCTAACACTAACCCGCGCCCTCACACGCACGCTCCCCCTAAAGCGTTGCCGTACCCTCACCTGGACCCTAAACCGTCCCCGTCCCCTAACCCTAACCCTAGCCCGAACCCTAACCCTAACCCTTCCCCGAAGCCTGACCCTCACCCGTGCCCTAATCCTAACCCGTACGCTAACACTAACCGGCGCCCTCACACGCACGCTCCCCCTAAAGCGTTGCCGTACCCTCACCTGGACCCTAAACCGTCCCCGTCCCCTAACCCTAACCCTAGCCCGAACCCTAACCCTAACCCTTCCCCGAAGCCTGACCCTCACCCGTGCCCTAATCCTAACCCGTACGCTAACACTAACCCGCGCCCTCACACGCACGCTCCCCCTAAAGCGTTGCCGTACCCTCACCTGGACCCTAAACCGTCCCCGTCCCCTAACCCTAACCCTAGCCCGAACCCTAACCGTAACCCTTCCCCGAAGCCTGACCCTCACCCGTCTCCCTATCCTAACCCGTACGCTAACACTAACCCACGCCCTCACACACACGCTCCCCCTAAAGCGTTGCCGTACCCTCACCTGGACCCTAAACCGTCCCCATCCCCTAACCCTAACCCTAGCCCGAACCCTAACCCTAACCCTTCCCCGAAGCCTGACCCTCACCAGTCCCCTAATCCTAACCCGTACGCTAACACTAACCCACGCCCTCACACGCATGCTCCCCCTAAAGCGTTGCCGTACCCTCACCTGGACCCTAAACCGTCCCCGTCCCCTAACCCTAACCCTAGCCCGAACCCTAACCCTAACCCTTCCCCGAAGCCTGACCCTCACCAGTCCCCTAATCCTAACCCGTACGCTAACACTAACCCGCGCCCTCACACACACGCTCCCCCTAAAGCGTTGCCGTACCCTCACCTGGACCCTAAACCGTCCCCATCCCCTAACCCTAACCCTAGCCCGAACCCTAACCCTAACCCTTCCCCGAAGCCTGACCCTCACCCGTCCCCTAATCCTAACCCGTACGCTAACACTAACCCGCGCCCTCACACGCACGCTCCCCCTAAAGCGTTGCCGTACCCTCACCTGGACCCTAAACCGTCCCCGTCCCCTAACCCTAACCCTAGACCGAACCCTAAACCTAACCCTTCCCCGAAGCCTGACCCTCACCCGTCCCCTAATCCTAACCCGTACGCTAACACTAACCCGCGCCCTCACACGCACGCTCCCCCTAAAGCGTTGCCGTACCCTCACCTGGACCCTAAACCGTCCCCGTCCCCTAACCCTAACCCTAGCCCGAACCCTAACCCTAACCCTTCCCCGAAACCTGACCCTCACCCGTGCCCTAATCCTAACCCGTACGCTAACACTAACCCGCGCCCTCACACGCACGCTCCCCCTAAAGCGTTGCCGTACCCTCACCTGGACCCTAAACCGTCCCCGTCCCCTAACCCTAACCCTAGCCCGAACCCTAACCCTAACCCTTCCCCGAAGCCTGACCCTCACCCGTGCCCTAATCCTAACCCGTACGCTAACACTAACCCGCGCCCTCACACGCACGCTCCCCCTAAAGCGTTGCCGTACCCTCACCTGGACCCTAAACCGTCCCCGTCCCCTAACCCTAACCCTAGCCCGAACCCTAACCGTAACCCTTCCCCGAAGCCTGACCCTCACCCGTGCCCTAATCCTAACCCGTACGCTAACACTAACCCGCGCCCTCACACACACGCTCCCCCTAAAGCGTTGCCGTACCCTCACCTGGACCCTAAACCGTCCCCATCCCCTAACCCTAACCCTAGCCCGAACCCTAACCCTAACCCTTCCCCGAAGCCTGACCCTCACCAGTCCCCTAATCCTAACCCGTACGCTAACACTAACCCGCGCCCTCACACGCACGCTCCCCCTAAAGCGTTGCCGTACCCTCACCTGGACCCTAAACCGTCCCCGTCCCCTAACCCTAACCCTAGCCCGAACCCTAACCCTAACCCTTCCCCAAAGCCTGACCCTCACCAGTCCCCTAATCCTAACCCGTACGCTAACACTAACCCGCGCCCTCACACGCACGCTCCCCCTAAAGCGTTGCCGTACCCTCACCTGGACCCTAAACCGTCCCCGTCCCCTAACCCTAACCCTAGCCCGAACCCTAACCGTAACCCTTCCCCGAAGCCTGACCCTCACCCGTCCCCTAATCCTAACCCGTACGCTAACACTAACCCGCGCCCTCACACGCACGCTCCCCCTAAAGCGTTGCCGTACCCTCACCTGGACCCTAAACCGTCCCCGTCCCCTAACCCTAACCCTAGCCCGAACCCTAACCCTAACCCTTCCCCGAAGCCTGACCCTCACCCGTGCCCTAATCCTAACCCGTACACTAACACTAACCCGCGCCCTCACACGCACGCTCCCCCTAAAGCGTTGCCGTACCCTCACCTGGACCCTAAACCGTCCCCGTCCCCTAACCCTAATCCTAGCCCGAACCCTAACCCTAACCCTTCCCCGAAGCCTGACCCTCACCCGTCCCCTACTCCTAACCCGTACGCTAACACTAACCCGCGCCCTCACACGCACGCTCCCCCTAAAGCGTTGCCGTACCCTCACCTGGACCCTAAACCGTCCCCGTCCCCTAACCCTAACCCTAGCCCGAACCCTAACCCTAACCCTTCCCCGAAGCCTGACCCTCACCCGTGCCCTAATCCTAACCCTTACGCTAACACTAACCCGCGCCCTCACACGCACGCTCCCCCTAAAGCGTTGCCGTACCCTCACCGGGACCCTAAACCGTCCCCGTCCCCTAACCCTAACCATAGCCCGAACACTAACCCTAACCCTTCCCCGAAGCCTGACCCTCACTCGTCCCCTAATCCTAACCCGTACGCTAACACTAACCCGCGCCCTCACACGCACGCTCCCCCTAAAGCGTTGCCGTACCCTCACCTGGACCCTAAACCGTCCCCGTCCCCTAACCCTAACCCTAGCCCGAACCCTAACCCTAACCCTTCCCCGAAGCCTGACCCTCACCCGTGCCCTAATCCTAACCCGTACGCTAACACTAACTGGCGCCCTCACACGCACGCTCCCCCTAAAGCGTTGCCGTACCGTCACCTGGACCCTAAACCGTCCCCGTCCCCTAACCCTAACCCTAGCCCGAACCCTAACCCTAACCCTTCCCCGAAGCCTGACCCTCACCCGTCCCCTAATCCTAACCCGTACGCTAACACTAACCCGCGCCCTCACACGCACGCTCCCCCTAAAGCGTTGCCGTACCCTCACCTGGACCCTAAACCGTCCCCGTCCCCTAACCCTAACCCTAGCCCGAACCCTAACCGTAACCCTTCCCCGAAGCCTGACCCTCACCCGTCCCCTAATCCTAACCCGTACGCTAACACTAACCCGCGCCCTCACACACACGCTCCCCCTAAAGCGTTGCCGTACCCTCACCTGGACCCTAAACCGTCCCCATCCCCTAACCCTAACCCTAGCCCGAACCCTAACCCTAACCCTTCCCCGAAGCCTGACCCTCACCAGTCCCCTAATCCTAACCCGTACGCTAACACTAACCCGCGCCCTCACACGCACGCTCCCCCTAAAGCGTTGCCGTACCCTCACCTGGACCCTAAACCGTCCCCGTCCCCTAACCCTAACCCTAGCCCGAACCCTAACCCTAACCCTTCCCCGAAGCCTGACCCTCACCCGTCCCCTAATCCTAACCCGTACGCTAACACTAACCCGCGCCCTCACACGCACGCTCCCCCTAAAGCGTTGCCGTACCCTCACCTGGACCCTAAACCGTCCCCGTCCCCTAACCCTAACCCTAGCCCGAACCCTAACCGTAACCCTTCCCCGAAGCCTGACCCTCACCCGTCCCCTAATCCTAACCCGTACGCTAACACTAACCCGCGCCCTCACACGCACGCTCCCCCTAAAGCGTTGCCGTACCCTCACCTGGACCCTAAACCGTCCCCATCCCCTAACCCTAACCCTAGACCGAACCCTAAACCTAACCCTTCCCCGAAGCCTGACCCTCACCCGTCCCCTAATCCTAACCCGTACGCTAACACTAACCCGCGCCCTCACACGCACGCTCCCCCTAAAGCGTTGCCGTACCCTCACCTGGACCCTAAACCGTCCCCGTCCCCTAACCCTAACCCTAGCCCGAACCCTAACCCTAACCCTTCCCCGAAACCTGACCCTCACCCGTGCCCTAATCCTAACCCGTACGCTAACACTAACCCGCGCCCTCACACGCACGCTCCCCCTAAAGCGTTGCCGTACCCTCACCTGGACCCTAAACCGTCCCCGTCCCCTAACCCTAACCCTAGCCCGAACCCTAACCCTAACCCTTCCCCGAAGCCTGACCCTCACCCGTGCCCTAATCCTAACCCGTACGCTAACACTAACCCGCGCCCTCACACGCACGCTCCCCCTAAAGCGTTGCCGTACCCTCACATGGACCCTAAACCGTCCCCGTCCCCTAACCCTAACCCTAGCCCGAACCCTAACCGTAACCCTTCCCCGAAGCCTGACCCTCACCCGTGCCCTAATCCTAACCCGTACGCTAACACTAACCCGCGCCCTCACACACACGCTCCCCCTAAAGCGTTGCCGTACCCTCACCTGGACCCTAAACCGTCCCCATCCCCTAACCCTAACCCTAGCCCGAACCCTAACCCTAACCCTTCCCCGAAGCCTGACCCTCACCAGTCCCCTAATCCTAACCCGTACGCTAACACTAACCCGCGCCCTCACACGCACGCTCCCCCTAAAGCGTTGCCGTACCCTCACCTGGACCCTAAACCGTCCCCGTCCCCTAACCCTAACCCTAGCCCGAACCCTAACCCTAACCCTTCCCCAAAGCCTGACCCTCACCAGTCCCCTAATCCTAACCCGTACGCTAACACTAACCCGCGCCCTCACACGCACGCTCCCCCTAAAGCGTTGCCGTACCCTCACCTGGACCCTAAACCGTCCCCGTCCCCTAACCCTAACCCTAGCCCGAACCCTAACCGTAACCCTTCCCCGAAGCCTGACCCTCACCCGTCCCCTAATCCTAACCCGTACGCTAACACTAACCCGCGCCCTCACACGCACGCTCCCCCTAAAGCGTTGCCGTACCCTCACCTGGACCCTAAACCGTCCCCGTCCCCTAACCCTAACCCTAGCCCGAACCCTAACCCTAACCCTTCCCCGAAGCCTGACCCTCACCCGTGCCCTAATCCTAACCCGTACACTAACACTAACCCGCGCCCTCACACGCACGCTCCCCCTAAAGCGTTGCCGTACCCTCACCTGGACCCTAAACCGTCCCCGTCCCCTAACCCTAATCCTAGCCCGAACCCTAACCCTAACCCTTCCCCGAAGCCTGACCCTCACCCGTCCCCTACTCCTAACCCGTACGCTAACACTAACCCGCGCCCTCACACGCACGCTCCCCCTAAAGCGTTGCCGTACCCTCACCTGGACCCTAAACCGTCCCCGTCCCCTAACCCTAACCCTAGCCCGAACCCTAACCCTAACCCTTCCCCGAAGCCTGACCCTCACCCGTGCCCTAATCCTAACCCTTACGCTAACACTAACCCGCGCCCTCACACGCACGCTCCCCCTAAAGCGTTGCCGTACCCTCACCGGGACCCTAAACCGTCCCCGTCCCCTAACCCTAACCATAGCCCGAACACTAACCCTAACCCTTCCCCGAAGCCTGACCCTCACTCGTCCCCTAATCCTAACCCGTACGCTAACACTAACCCGCGCCCTCACACGCACGCTCCCCCTAAAGCGTTGCCGTACCCTCACCTGGACCCTAAACCGTCCCCGTCCCCTAACCCTAACCCTAGCCCGAACCCTAACCCTAACCCTTCCCCGAAGCCTGACCCTCACCAGTCCCCTAATCCTAACCCGTACGCTAACACTAACCCGCGCCCTCACACGCACGCTCCCTCTAAAGCGTTGCCGTACCCTCACCTGGACCCTAAACCGTCCCCGTCCCCTAACCCTAACCCTAGCCCGAACCCTAACCCTAACCCTTCCCCGAAGCCTGACCCTCACCCGTCCCCTAATCCTAACCCGTACGCTAACACTAACCCGCGCCCTCACACGCACGCTCCCCCTAAAGCGTTGCCGTACCCTCACCTGGACCCTAAACCGTCCCCGTCCCCTAACCCTAACCCTAGCCCGAACCCTAACCCTAACCCTTCCCCGAAGCCTGACCCTCACCCGTCCCCTAATCCTAACCCGTACGCTAACACTAACCCGCGCCCTCACACGCACGCTCCCCCTAAAGCGTTGCCGTACCCTCACCTGGACCCTAAACCGTCCCCGTCCCCTAACCCTAACCCTAGCCCGAACCCTAACCCTAACCCTTCCCCGAAGCCTGACCCTCACCCGTGCCCTAATCCTAACCCGTACGCTAACACTAACCCGCGCCCTCACACGCACGCTCCCCCTAAAGCGTTGCCGTACCCTCACCGGGACCCTAAACCGTCCCCGTCCCCTAACCCTAACCATAGCCCGAACACTAACCCTAACCCTTCCCCGAAGCCTGACCCTCACCCGTCCCCTAATCCTAACCCGTACGCTAACACTAACCCGCGCCCTCACACGCACGCTCCCCCTAAAGCGTTGCCGTACCCTCACCTGGACCCTAAACCGTCCCCGTCCCCTAACCCTAACCCTAGCCCGAACCCTAACCCTAACCCTTCCCCGAAGCCTGACCCTCACCCGTGCCCTAATCCTAACCCGTACGCTAACACTAACCGGCGCCCTCACATGCACGCTCCCCCTAAAGCGTTGCCGTACCGTCACCTGGACCCTAAACCGTCCCCGTCCCCTAACCCTAACCCTAGCCCGAACCCTAACCCTAACACTTCCCTGAAGCCTGACCCTCACCAGTCCCCTAATCCTAACCCGTATGCTAACACTAACCCGCGCCCTCACACGCACGCTCCCCCTAAAGCGTTGCCGTACCCTCACCTGGACCCTAAACCGTCCCCGTCCCCTAACCCTAACCCTAGCCGAAACCCTAACCCTAAAGCTTCCCCGAAGCCTGACCCTCACCCGTCCCCTAATCCTAACCCGTACGCTAACACTAACCCGCGCCCTCACACGCACGCTCCCCCTAAAGCGTTGCCGTACCCTCACCTGAACCCTAAACCGTCCCCGTCCCCTAACCCTAACCCTAGCCCGAACCCTAACCCTAACCCTTCCCCGAAGCCTGACCCTCACCCGTGCCCTAATCCTAACCCGTACGCTAACACTAACCCGCGCCCTCACAAGCACGCTCCCCCTAAAGCGTTGCCGTACCCTCACCTGGACCCTAAACCGTCCCCGTCCCCTAACCCTAACCCTAGCCCGAACCCTAACTCTAACCCTTCCCCGAAGCCTGACCCTCACCCGTCCCCTAATCCTAACCCGTACGCTAACACTAACCCGCGCCCTCACACGCACGCTCCCCCTAAAGCGTTGCCGTACCCTCACCTGGACCCTAAACCGTCCCCGTCCCCTAACCCTAACCCTAGCCCGAACCCTAACCCTAACCCTTCCCCGAAGCCTGACCCTCACCCGTGCCCTAATCCTAACCCGTACGCTAACACTAACCCGCGCCCTCACACGCACGCTCCCCCTAAAGCGTTGCCGTACCCTCACCTGGACCCTAAACCGTCCCCGTCCCCTAACCCTAACCTTAGCCCGAACCCTAACCCTAACTCTTCCCCGAAGCCTGACCCTCACCCGTCCCCTAATCCTAACCCGTACGCTAACACTAACCCGCGCCCTCACACGCACGCTCCCCCTAAAGCGTTGCCGTACCCTCACCTGGACCCTAAACCGTCCCCGTCCCCTAACCCTAACCCTAGCCCGAACCCTAACCCTAACCCTTCCCCGAAGCCTGACCCTCACCCGTCCCCTAATCCTAACCCGTACGCTAACACTAACCCGCGCCCTCACACGCACGCTCCCCCTAAAGCGTTGCCGTACCCTCACCTGGACCCTAAACCGTCCCGTCCCCTAACCCTAACCCTAGCCCGAACCCTAACCCTAACCCTTCCCCGAAGCCTGACCCTCACCCGTGCCCTAATCCTAACCCGTACGCTAAAACTAACCCGCGCCCTCACACGCACGCTCCCCCTAAAGCGTTGCCGTACCCTCACCTGGACCCTAAACCGTCCCCGTCCCCTAACCCTAACCCTAGCCCGAACCCTAACCCTAACCCTTCCCCGAAGCCTGACCCTCACCAGTCCCCTAATCCTAACCCGTACGCTAACACTAACCCGCGCCCTCACACGCACGCTCCCCCTAAAGCTTTGCCGTACCCTCACCTGGACCCTAAACCGTCCCCGTCCCCTAACCCTAACCCTAGCCCGAACCCTAACCCTAACCCTTCCCCGAAACCTGACCCTCACCCGTGCCCTAATCCTAACCCGTACGCTAACACTAACCCGCGCCCTCACACGCACGCTCCCCCTAAAGCTTTGCCGTACCCTCACCTGGACCCTAAACCGTCCCCGTCCCCTAACCCTAACCCTAGCCCGAACCCTAACCCTAACCCTTCCCCGAAGCCTGACCCTCACCCGTGCCCTAATCCTAACCCGTACGCTAACACTAACCCGCGCCCTCACACGCACGCTCCCCCTAAAGCGTTGCCGTACCCTCACCTGGACCCTAAACCGTCCCCGTCCCCTAACCCTAACCCTAGCCCGAACCCTAACCCTAACCCTTCCCCGAAGCCTGACCCTCACCCGTCCCCTAATCCTAACCCGTACGCTAACACTAACCCGCGCCCTCACACGCACGCTCCCCCTAAAGCGTTGCCGTACCCTCACCTGGACCCTAAACCGTCCCCGTCCCCTAACCCTAACCCTAGCCCGAACCCTAACCCTAACCCTTCCCCGAAGCCTGACCCTCACCCGTCCCCTAATCCTAACCCGTACGCTAACACTAACCCACGCCCTCACACGCACGCTCCCCCTAAAGCGTTGCCGTACCCTCACCTGGACCCTAAACCGTCCCCGTCCCCTAACCCTAACCCTAGCCCGAACCCTAACCCTAACCCTTCCCCGAAGCCTGACCCTCACCCGTGCCCTAATCCTAACCCGTACGCTAACACTAACCCGCGCCCTCACACGCACGCTCCCCCTAAAGCGTTGCCGTACCCTCACCTGGACCCTAAACCGTCCCCATCCCCTAACCCTAACCCTAGCCCGAACCCTAACCCTAACCTTTCCCCGAAGCCTGACCCTCACCCGTCCCCTAATCCTAACCCGTACGCTAACACTAACCCGCGCCCTCACACGCACGCTCCCCCTAAAGCGTTGCCGTACCCTCGCCTGGACCCTAAACCGTCCCCGTCCCCTAACCCTAACCCTAGCCCGAACCCTAAACCTAACCCTTCCCCGAAGCCTGACCCTCACCCGTCCCCTAATCCTAACCCGTACGCTAACACTAACCCGCGCCCTCACACGCACGCTCCCCCTAAAGCGTTGCCGTACCCTCACCTGGACCCTAAACCGTCCCGTCCCCTAACCCTAACCCTAGCCCGAACCCTAACCCTAACCCTTCCCCGAAGCCTGACCCTCACCCGTGCCCTAATCCTAACCCGTACGCTAACACTAACCCGCGCCCTCACACGCACGCTCCCCCTAAAGCGTTGCCGTACCCTCACCTGGACCCTAAACCGTCCCCGTCCCCTAACCCTAACCCTAGCCCGAACCCTAACCCTAACCCTTCCCCGAAGCCTGACCCTCACCAGTCCCCTAATCCTAACCCGTACGCTAACACTAACCCGCGCCCTCACACGCACGCTCCCCCTAAAGCGTTGCCGTACCCTCACCTGGACCCTAAACCGTCCCCGTCCCCTAACCCTAACCCTAGCCCGAACCCTAACCCTAACCCTTCCCCGAAGCCTGACCCTCACCCGTGCCCTAATCCTAACCCGTACGCTAACACTAACCCGCGCCCTCACACGCACGCTCCCCCTAAAGCGTTGCCGTACCCTCACCTGGACCCTAAACCGTCCCCGTCCCCTAACCCTAACCCTAGCCCGAACCCTAACCCTAACCCTTCCCCGAAGCCTGACCCTCACCCGTCCCCTAATCCTAACCCGTACGCTAACACTAACCCGCGCCCTCACACGCACGCTCCCCCTAAAGCGTTGCCGTACCCTCACCTGGACCCTAAACCGTCCCCGTCCCCTAACCCTAACCCTAGCCCGAACCCTAACCCTAACCCTTCCCCGAAGCCTGACCCTCACCCGTCCCCTAATCCTAACCCGTACGCTAACACTAACCCGCGCCCTCACACGCATGCTCCCCCTAAAGCGTTGCCGTACCCTCACCTGGACCCTAAACCGTCCCCGTCCCCTAACCCTAACCCTAGCCCGAACCCTAACCCTAACCCTTCCCCGAAGCCTGACCCTCACCCGTGCCCTAATCCTAACCCGTACGCTAACACTAACCCGCGCCCTCACACGCACGCTCCCCCTAAAGCGTTGCCGTACCCTCACCTGGACCCTAAACCGTCCCCGTCCCCTAACCCTAACCCTAGCCCGAACCCTAACCCTAACCCTTCCCCGAAGCCTGACCCTCACCCGTCCCCTAATCCTAACCCGTACGCTAACACTAACCCGCGCCCTCACACGCACGCTCCCCCTAAAGCGTTGCCGTACCCTCACCTGGACCCTAAACCGTCCCCGTCCCCTAACCCTAACCCTAGCCTGAACCCTAACCCTAACCCTTCCCCGAAGCCTGACCCTCACCCGTGCCCCAATCCTAACCCGTACGCTAACACTAACCCGCGCCCTCACACGCACGCTCCCCCTAAAGCGTTGCCGTACCCTCACCTGGACCCTAAACCGTCCCCGTCCCCTAACCCTAACCCTAGCCCGAACCCTAACCCTAACCCTTCCCCGAAGCCTGACCCTCACCCGTCCCCTAATCCTAACCCGTACGCTAACACTAACCCGCGCCCTCACACGCACGCTCCCCCTAAAGCGTTGCCGTACCCTCACCTGGACCCTAAACCGTCCCCGTCCCCTAACCCTAACCCTAGCCCGAACCCTAACCCTAACCCTTCCCCGAAGCCTGACACTCACACGTGCCCTAATCCTAACCCGTACGCTAACACTAACCCACGCCCTCACACGCACGCTCCCCCTAAAGCGTTGCCGTACCCTCACCTGGACCCTAAACCGTCCCCGTCCCCTAACCCTAACCCTAGCCCGAACCCTAACCCTAACCCTTCCCTGAAGCCTGACCCTCACCCGTCCCCTAATCCTAACCCGTACGCTAACACTAACCCACGCCCTCACACGCACGCTCCCCCTAAAGCGTTGCCGTACCCTCACCTGGACCCTAAACCGTCGCCGTCCCCTAACCCTAACCCTAGCCCGAACCCTAACCCTAACCCTTCCCCGAAGCCTGACCCTCACCCGTGCCCCAATCCTAACCCGTACGCTAACACTAACCCGCGCCCTCACACGCACGCTCCCCCTAAAGCGTTGCCGTACCCTCACCTGGACCCTAAACCGTCCCCGTCCCCTAACCCTAACCATAGCCCGAACCCTAACCCTAACCCTTCCCCGAAGCCTGACCCTCACCCGTCCCCTAATCCTAACCCGTACGCTAACACTAACCCACGCCCTCACACGCACGCTCCCCCTAAAGCGTTGCCGTACCCTCACCTGGACCCTAAACCGTCCCCGTCCCCTAACCCTAACCCTAGCCCGAACCCTAACCCTAACCCTTCCCCGAAGCCTGACCCTCACCAGTCCCCTAATCCTAACCCGTACGCTAACACTAACCCGCGCCCTCACACGCACGCTCCCCCTAAAGCGTTGCCGTACCCTCACCGGGACCCTAAACCGTCCCCGTCCCCTAACCCTAACCATAGCCCGAACACTAACCCTAACCCTTCCCCGAAGCCTGACCCTCACTCGTCCCCTAATCCTAACCCGTACGCTAACACTAACCCGCGCCCTCACACGCACGCTCCCCCTAAAGCGTTGCCGTACCCTCACCTGGACCCTAAACCGTCCCCGTCCCCTAACCCTAACCCTAGCCCGAACCCTAACCCTAACCCTTCCCCGAAGCCTGACCCTCACCCGTGCCCTAATCCTAACCCGTACGCTAACACTAACTGGCGCCCTCACACGCACGCTCCCCCTAAAGCGTTGCCGTACCGTCACCTGGACCCTAAACCGTCCCCGTCCCCTAACCCTAACCCTAGCCCGAACCCTAACCCTAACCCTTCCCCGAAGCCTGACCCTCACCCGTCCCCTAATCCTAACCCGTACGCTAACACTAACCCGCGCCCTCACACGCACGCTCCCCCTAAAGCGTTGCCGTACCCTCACCTGGACCCTAAACCGTCCCCGTCCCCTAACCCTAACCCTAGCCCGAACCCTAACCGTAACCCTTCCCCGAAGCCTGACCCTCACCCGTCCCCTAATCCTAACCCGTACGCTAACACTAACCCGCGCCCTCACACACACGCTCCCCCTAAAGCGTTGCCGTACCCTCACCTGGACCCTAAACCGTCCCCATCCCCTAACCCTAACCCTAGCCCGAACCCTAACCCTAACCCTTCCCCGAAGCCTGACCCTCACCAGTCCCCTAATCCTAACCCGTACGCTAACACTAACCCGCGCCCTCACACGCACGCTCCCCCTAAAGCGTTGCCGTACCCTCACCTGGACCCTAAACCGTCCCCGTCCCCTAACCCTAACCCTAGCCCGAACCCTAACCCTAACCCTTCCCCGAAGCCTGACCCTCACCCGTCCCCTAATCCTAACCCGTACGCTAACACTAACCCGCGCCCTCACACGCACGCTCCCCCTAAAGCGTTGCCGTACCCTCACCTGGACCCTAAACCGTCCCCGTCCCCTAACCCTAACCCTAGCCCGAACCCTAACCCTAACCCTTCCCCGAAGCCTGACCCTCACCCGTCCCCTAATCCTAACCCGTACGCTAACACTAACCCGCGCCCTCACACGCACGCTCCCCCTAAAGCGTTGCCGTACCCTCACCTGGACCCTAAACCGTCCCCGTCCCCTAACCCTAACCCTAGCCCGAACCCTAACCGTAACCCTTCCCCGAAGCCTGACCCTCACCCGTCCCCTAATCCTAACCCGTACGCTAACACTAACCCGCGCCCTCACACACACGCTCCCCCTAAAGCGTTGCCGTACCCTCACCTGGACCCTAAACCGTCCCCATCCCCTAACCCTAACCCTAGCCCGAACCCTAACCCTAACCCTTCCCCGAAGCCTGACCCTCACCAGTCCCCTAATCCTAACCCGTACGCTAACACTAACCCGCGCCCTCACACGCACGCTCCCCCTAAAGCGTTGCCGTACCCTCACCTGGACCCTAAACCGTCCCCGTCCCCTAACCCTAACCCTAGCCCGAACCCTAACCCTAACCCTTCCCCGAAGCCTGACCCTCACCAGTCCCCTAATCCTAACCCGTACGCTAACACTAACCCGCGCCCTCACACGCACGCTCTCTCTAAAGCGTTGCCGTACCCTCACCTGGACCCTAAACCGTCCCCGTCCCCTAACCCTAACCCTAGCCCGAACCCTAACCCTAACCCTTCCCCGAAGCCTGACCCTCACCCGTCCCTTAATCCTAACCCGTACGCTAACACTAACCCGCGCCCTCACACGCACGCTCCCCCTAAAGCGTTGCCGTACCCTCACCTGGACCCTAAACCGTCCCCGTCCCCTAACCCTAACCCTAGCCCGAACCCTAACCCTAACCCTTCCCCGAAGCCTGACCCTCACCCGTCCCCTAATCCTAACCCGTACGCTAACACTAACCCGCGCCCTCACACGCACGCTCCCCCTAAAGCGTTGCCGTACCCTCACCTGGACCCTAAACCGTCCCCGTCCCCTAACCCTAACCCTAGCCCGAACCCTAACCCTAACCCTTCCCCGAAGCCTGACCCTCACCCGTGCCCTAATCCTAACCCGTACGCTAACACTAACCCGCGCCCTCACACGCACGCTCCCCCTAAAGCGTTGCCGTACCCTCACCGGGACCCTAAACCGTCCCCGTCCCCTAACCCTAACCATAGCCCGAACACTAACCCTAACCCTTCCCCGAAGCCTGACCCTCACCCGTCCCCTAATCCTAACCCGTACGCTAACACTAACCCGCGCCCTCACACGCACGCTCCCCCTAAAGCGTTGCCGTACCCTCACCTGGACCCTAAACCGTCCCCGTCCCCTAAC
The DNA here is from genome assembly GCF_949987515.2 of Delphinus delphis. Taxonomy (NCBI): domain Eukaryota; kingdom Metazoa; phylum Chordata; class Mammalia; order Artiodactyla; family Delphinidae; genus Delphinus; species Delphinus delphis. The sequence goes on from NW_027192712.1 coordinate 259,182, forward strand.
CCTAACCCTAGCCCGAACCCTAACCCTAACCCTTCCCCGAAGCCTGACCCTCACCCGTGCCCTAATCCTAACCCGTACGCTAACACTAACCGGCGCCCTCACATGCACGCTCCCCCTAAAGCGTTGCCGTACCCTCACCTGGACCCTAAACCGTCCCCGTCCCCTAACCCTAACCCTAGCCCGAACCCTAACCCTAACACTTCCCTGAAGCCTGACCCTCACCAGTCCCCTAATCCTAACCCGTATGCTAACACTAACCCGCGCCCTCACACGCACGCTCCCCCTAAAGCGTTGCCGTACCCTCACCTGGACCCTAAACCGTCCCCGTCCCCTAACCCTAACCCTAGCCGAAACCCTAACCCTAAACCTTCCCCGAAGCCTGACCCTCACCCGTCCCCTAATCCTAACCCGTACGCTAACACTAACCCGCGCCCTCACACGCACGCTCCCCCTAAAGCGTTGCCGTACCCTCACCTGAACCCTAAACCGTCCCCGTCCCCTAACCCTAACCCTAGCCCGAACCCTAACCCTAACCCTTCCCCGAAGCCTGACCCTCACCCGTGCCCTAATCCTAACCCGTACGCTAACACTAACCCGCGCCCTCACACGCACGCTCCCCCTAAAGCGTTGCCGTACCCTCACCTGGACCCTAAACCGTCCCCGTCCCCTAACCCTAACCCTAGCCCGAACCCTAACTCTAACCCTTCCCCGAAGCCTGACCCTCACCCGTCCCCTAATCCTAACCCGTACGCTAACACTAACCCGCGCCCTCACACGCACGCTCCCCCTAAAGCGTTGCCGTACCCTCACCTGGACCCTAAACCGTCCCCGTCCCCTAACCCTAACCCTAGCCCGAACCCTAACCCTAACCCTTCCCCGAAGCCTGACCCTCACCCGTGCCCTAATCCTAACCCGTACGCTAACACTAACCCGCGCCCTCACACGCACGCTCCCCCTAAAGCGTTGCCGTACACTCACCTGGACCCTAAACCGTCCCCGTCCCCTAACCCTAACCTTAGCCCGAACCCTAACCCTAACTCTTCCCCGAAGCCTGACCCTCACCCGTCCCCTAATCCTAACCCGTACGCTAACACTAACCCGCGCCCTCACACGCACGCTCCCCCTAAAGCGTTGCCGTACCCTCACCTGGACCCTAAACCGTCCCCGTCCCCTAACCCTAACCCTAGCCCGAACCCTAACCCTAACCCTTCCCCGAAGCCTGACCCTCACCCGTCCCCTAATCCTAACCCGTACGCTAACACTAACCCGCGCCCTCACACGCACGCTCCCCCTAAAGCGTTGCCGTACCCTCACCTGGACCCTAAACCGTCCCGTCCCCTAACCCTAACCCTAGCCCGAACCCTAACCCTAACCCTTCCCCGAAGCCTGACCCTCACCCGTGCCCTAATCCTAACCCGTACGCTAACACTAACCCGCGCCCTCACACGCACGCTCCCCCTAAAGCGTTGCCGTACCCTCACCTGGACCCTAAACCGTCCCCGTCCCCTAACCCTAACCCTAGCCCGAACCCTAACCCTAACCCTTCCCCGAAGCCTGACCCTCACCAGTCCCCTAATCCTAACCCGTACGCTAACACTAACCCGCGCCCTCACACGCACGCTCCCCCTAAAGCTTTGCCGTACCCTCACCTGGACCCTAAACCGTCCCCGTCCCCTAACCCTAACCCTAGCCCGAACCCTAACCCTAACCCTTCCCCGAAACCTGACCCTCACCCGTGCCCTAATCCTAACCCGTACGCTAACACTAACCCGCGCCCTCACACGCACGCTCCCCCTAAAGCGTTGCCATACCCTCACCTGGACCCTAAACCGTCCCCGTCCCCTAACCCTAACCCTAGCCCGAACCCTAACCCTAACCCTTCCCCGAAGCCTGACCCTCACCCGTGCCCTAATCCTAACCCGTACGCTAACACTAACCCGCGCCCTCACACGCACGCTCCCCCTAAAGCGTTGCCGTACCCTCACCTGGACCCTAAACCGTCCCCGTCCCCTAACCCTAACCCTAGCCCGAACCCTAACCCTAACCCTTCCCCGAAGCCTGACCCTCACCCGTCCCCTAATCCTAACCCGTACGCTAACACTAACCCGCGCCCTCACACGCACGCTCCCCCTAAAGCGTTGCCGTACCCTCACCTGGACCCTAAACCGTCCCCGTCCCCTAACCCTAACCCTAGCCCGAACCCTAACCCTAACCCTTCCCCGAAGCCTGACCCTCACCCGTCCCCTAATCCTAACCCGTACGCTAACACTAACCCACGCCCTCACACGCACGCTCCCCCTAAAGCGTTGCCGTACCCTCACCTGGACCCTAAACCGTCCCCGTCCCCTAACCCTAACCCTAGCCCGAACCCTAACCCTAACCCTTCCCCGAAGCCTGACCCTCACCCGTGCCCTAATCCTAACCCGTACGCTAACACTAACCCGCGCCCTCACACGCACGCTCCCCCTAAAGCGTTGCCGTACCCTCACCTGGACCCTAAACCGTCCCCATCCCCTAACCCTAACCCTAGCCCGAACCCTAACCCTAACCTTTCCCCGAAGCCTGACCCTCACCCGTCCCCTAATCCTAACCCGTACGCTAACACTAACCCGCGCCCTCACACGCACGCTCCCCCTAAAGCGTTGCCGTACCCTCGCCTGGACCCTAAACCGTCCCCGTCCCCTAACCCTAACCCTAGCCCGAACCCTAAACCTAACCCTTCCCCGAAGCCTGACCCTCACCCGTCCCCTAATCCTAACCCGTACGCTAACACTAACCCGCGCCCTCACACGCACGCTCCCCCTAAAGCGTTGCCGTACCCTCACCTGGACCCTAAACCGTCCCGTCCCCTAACCCTAACCCTAGCCCGAACCCTAACCCTAACCCTTCCCCGAAGCCTGACCCTCACCCGTGCCCTAATCCTAACCCGTACGCTAACACTAACCCGCGCCCTCACACGCACGCTCCCCCTAAAGCGTTGCCGTACCCTCACCTGGACCCTAAACCGTCCCCGTCCCCTAACCCTAACCCTAGCCCGAACCCTAACCCTAACCCTTCCCCGAAGCCTGACCCTCACCCGTCCCCTAATCCTAACCCGTACGCTAACACTAACCCGCGCCCTCACACGCACGCTCCCCCTAAAGCGTTGCCGTACCCTCACCTGGACCCTAAACCGTCCCCGTCCCCTAACCCTAACCCTAGCCCGAACCCTAACCCTAACCCTTCCCCGAAGCCTGACCCTCACCCGTGCCCTAATCCTAACCCGTACGCTAACACTAACCCGCGCCCTCACACGCACGCTCCCCCTAAAGCGTTGCCGTACCCTCACCTGGACCCTAAACCGTCCCCGTCCCCTAACCCTAACCCTAGCCCGAACCCTAACCCTAACCCTTCCCCGAAGCCTGACCCTCACCCGTCCCCTAATCCTAACCCGTACGCTAACACTAACCCGCGCCCTCACACGCACGCTCCCCCTAAAGCGTTGCCGTACCCTCACCTGGACCCTAAACCGTCCCCGTCCCCTAACCCTAACCCTAGCCCGAACCCTAACCCTAACCCTTCCCCGAAGCCTGACCCTCACCCGTCCCCTAATCCTAACCCGTACGCTAACACTAACCCGCGCCCTCACACGCATGCTCCCCCTAAAGCGTTGCCGTACCCTCACCTGGACCCTAAACCGTCCCCGTCCCCTAACCCTAACCCTAGCCCGAACCCTAACCCTAACCCTTCCCCGAAGCCTGACCCTCACCCGTGCCCTAATCCTAACCCGTACGCTAACACTAACCCGCGCCCTCACACGCACGCTCCCCCTAAAGCGTTGCCGTACCCTCACCTGGACCCTAAACCGTCCCCGTCCCCTAACCCTAACCCTAGCCCGAACCCTAACCCTAACCCTTCCCCGAAGCCTGACCCTCACCCGTCCCCTAATCCTAACCCGTACGCTAACACTAACCCGCGCCGGCACACGCACGCTCCCCCTAAAGCGTTGCCGTACCCTCACCTGGACCCTAAACCGTCCCCGTCCCCTAACCCTAACCCTAGCCTGAACCCTAACCCTAACCCTTCCCCGAAGCCTGACCCTCACCCGTGCCCCAATCCTAACCCGTACGCTAACACTAACCCGCGCCCTCACACGCACGCTCCCCCTAAAGCGTTGCCGTACCCTCACCTGGACCCTAAACCGTCCCCGTCCCCTAACCCTAACCCTAGCCCGAACCCTAACCCTAACCCTTCCCCGAAGCCTGACCCTCACCCGTCCCCTAATCCTAACCCGTACGCTAACACTAACCCGCGCCCTCACACGCACGCTCCCCCTAAAGCGTTGCCGTACCCTCACCTGGACCCTAAACCGTCCCCGTCCCCTAACCCTAACCCTAGCCCGAACCCTAACCCTAACCCTTCCCCGAAGCCTGACACTCACACGTGCCCTAATCCTAACCCGTACGCTAACACTAACCCACGCCCTCACACGCACGCTCCCCCTAAAGCGTTGCCGTACCCTCACCTGGACCCTAAACCGTCCCCGTCCCCTAACCCTAACCCTAGCCCGAACCCTAACCCTAACCCTTCCCTGAAGCCTGACCCTCACCCGTCCCCTAATCCTAACCCGTACGCTAACACTAACCCACGCCCTCACACGCACGCTCCCCCTAAAGCGTTGCCGTACCCTCACCTGGACCCTAAACCGTCGCCGTCCCCTAACCCTAACCCTAGCCCGAACCCTAACCCTAACCCTTCCCCGAAGCCTGACCCTCACCCGTGCCCCAATCCTAACCCGTACGCTAACACTAACCCGCGCCCTCACACGCACGCTCCCCCTAAAGCGTTGCCGTACCCTCACCTGGACCCTAAACCGTCCCCGTCCCCTAACCCTAACCATAGCCCGAACCCTAACCCTAACCCTTCCCCGAAGCCTGACCCTCACCCGTCCCCTAATCCTAACCCGTACGCTAACACTAACCCACGCCCTCACACGCACGCTCCCCCTAAAGCGTTGCCGTACCCTCACCTGGACCCTAAACCGTCCCCGTCCCCTAACCCTAACCCTAGCCCGAACCCTAACCCTAACCCTTCCCCGAAGCCTGACCCTCACCAGTCCCCTAATCCTAACCCGTACGCTAACACTAACCCGCGCCCTCACACGCACGCTCCCCCTAAAGCGTTGCCGTACCCTCACCTGGACCCTAAACCGTCCCCGTCCCCTAACCCTAACCCTAGCCCGAACCCTAACCCTAACCCTTCCCCGAAGCCTGACCCTCACCCGTCCCCTAATCCTAACCCGTACGCTAACACTAACCCGCGCCCTCACACGCACGCTCCCCCTAAAGCGTTGCCGTACCCTCACCTGGACCCTAAACCGTCCCCGTCCCCTAACCCTAACCCTAGCCCGAACCCTAACCCTAACCCTTCCCCGAAGCCTGACCCTCACCCGTGCCCTAATCCTAACCCGTACGCTAACACTAACCCGCGCCCTCACACGCACGCTCCCCCTAAAGCGTTGCCGTACCCTCACCTGGACCCTGAACCGTCCCCGTCCCCTAACCCTAACCCTAGCCCGAACCCTAACCCTAACACTTCCCCGAAGCCTGACCCTCACCCGTCCCCTAATCCTAACCCGTACGCTAACACTAACCCGCGCCCTCACACACACGCTCCCCCTAAAGCGTTGCCGTACCCTCACCTGGACCCTAAACCGTCCCCGTCCCCTAACCCTAACCCTAGCCCGAACCCTAACCCTAACCCTTCCCCGAAGCCTGACCCTCACCCGTGCCCTAATCCTAACCCGTACGCTAACACTAACCCGCGCCCTCACACGCACGCTCCCCCTAAAGCGTTGCCGTACCCTCACCGGGACCCTAAACCGTCCCCGTCCCCTAACCCTAACCATAGCCCGAACACTAACCCTAACCCTTCCCCGAAGCCTGACCCTCACCCGTCCCCTAATCCTAACCCGTACGCTAACACTAACCCGCGCCCTCACACGCACGCTCCCCCTAAAGCGTTGCCGTACCCTCACCTGGACCCTAAACCGTCCCCGTCCCCTAACCCTAACCCTAGCCCGAACCCTAACCCTAACCCTTCCCCGAAGCCTGACCCTCACCCGTGCCCTAATCCTAACCCGTACGCTAACACTAACCGGCGCCCTCACATGCACGCTCCCCCTAAAGCGTTGCCGTACCCTCACCTGGACCCTAAACCGTCCCCGTCCCCTAACCCTAACCCTAGCCCGAACCCTAACCCTAACCCTTCCCCGAAGCCTGACCCTCACCAGTCCCCTAATCCTAACCCGTACGCTAACACTAACCCGCGCCCTCACACGCACGCTCCCCCTAAAGCGTTGCCGTACCCTCACCTGGACCCTAAGCCGTCCCCGTCCCCTAACCCTAACCCTAGCCCGAACCCTAACCCTAAACCTTCCCCGAAGCCTGACCCTCACCCGTCCCCTAATCCTAACCCGTACGCTAACACTAACCCGCGCCCTCACACGCACGCTCCCCCTAAAGCGTTGCCGTACCCTCACCTGAACCCTAAACCGTCCCCGTCCCCTAACCCTAACCCTAGCCCGAACCCTAACCCTAACCCTTCCCCGAAGCCTGACCCTCACCCGTGCCCTAATCCTAACCCGTACGCTAACACTAACCCGCGCCCTCACACGCACGCTCCCCCTAAAGCGTTGCCGTACCCTCACCTGGACCCTAAACCGTCCCCGTCCCCTAACCCTAACCCTAGCCTGAACCCTAACCCTAACCCTTCCCCGAAGCCTGACCCTCACCCGTCCCCTAATCCTAACCCGTACGCTAACACTAACCCGCGCCCTCACACGCACGCTCCCCCTAAAGTGTTGCCGTACCCTCACCTGGACCCTAAACCGTCCCCGTCCCCTAACCCTAACCCTAGCCCGAACCCTAAACCTAACCCTTCCCCGAAGCCTGACCCTCACCCGTCCCCTAATCCTAACCCGTACGCTAACAATAACTCGCGCCCTCACACGCACGCTCCCCCTAAAGCGTTGCCGTACCCTCACCTGGACCCTAAACCGTCCCGTCCCCTAACCCTAACCCTAGCCCGAACCCTAACCCTAACCCTTCCCCGAAGCCTGACCCTCACCCGTGCCCTAATCCTAACCCGTACGCTAACACTAACCAGCGCCCTCACACGCACGCTCCCCCTAAAGCGTTGCCGTACCCTCACCTGGACCCTAAACCGTCCCCGTCCCCTAACCCTAACCCTAGCCCGAACCCTAACCCTAACCCTTCCCCGAAGCCTGACCCTCACCAGTCCCCTAATCCTAACCCGTACGCTAACACTAACCCGCGCCCTCACACGCACGCTCCCCCTAAAGCGTTGCCGTACCCTCACCTGGACCCTAAACCGTCCCCGTCCCCTAACCCTAACCCTAGCCCGAACCCTAACCCTAACCCTTCCCCGAAGCCTGACCCTCACCCGTCCCCTAATCCTAACCCGTACGCTAACACTAACCCGCGCCCTCACACGCACGCTCCCCCTAAAGCGTTGCCGTACCCTCACCTAGACCCTAAACCGTCCCCGTCCCCTAACCCTAACCCTAGCCCGAACCCTAACCCTAACCCTTCCCCGAAGCCTGACCCTCACCCGTGCCCTAATCCTAACCCGTACGCTAACACTAACCCGCGCCCTCACACGCACGCTCCCCCTAAAGCGTTGCCGTACCCTCACCTGGACCCTAAACCGTCCCCGTCCCCTAACCCTAACCCTAGCCCGAACCCTAACCCTAACCCTTCCCCGAAGCCTGACCCTCACCCGTCCCCTAATCCTAACCCGTACGCTAACACTAACCCGCGCCCTCACACGCATGCTCCCCCTAAAGCGTTGCCGTACCCTCACCTGGACCCTAAACCGTCCCCGTCCCCTAACCCTAACCCTAGCCCGAACCCTAACCCTAACCCTTCCCCGAAGCCTGACCCTCACCCGTCCCCTAATCCTAACCCGTACGCTAACACTAACCCGCGCCCTCACACGCACGCTCCCCCTAAAGCGTTGCCGTACCCTCACCTGGACCCTAAACCGTCCCCGTCCCCTAACCCTAACCTTAGCCCGAACCCTAACCCTAACCCTTCCCCGAAGCCTGACCCTCACCCGTGCCCTAATCCTAACCCGTACGCTAACACTAACCCGCGCCCTCACACGCACGCTCCCCCTAAAGCGTTGCCGTACCCTCACCTGGACCCTAAACCGTCCCCATCCCCTAACCCTAACCCTAGCCCGAACCCTAACCCTAACCCTTCCCCGAAGCCTGACCCTCAACCGTCCCCTAATCCTAACCCGTACGCTAACACTAACCCGCGCCCTCACACGCACGCTCCCCCTAAAGCGTTGCCGTACCCTCACCTGGACCCTAAACCGTCCCCGTCCCCTAACCCTAACCCTAGCCCGAACCCTAAACCGAACCCTTCCCCGAAGCCTGACCCTCACCCGTCCCCTAATCCTAACCCGTACGCTAACACTAACCCGCGCCCTCACACGCACGCTCCCCCTAAAGCGTTGCCGTACCCTCACCTGGACCCTAAACCGTCCCGTCCCCTAACCCTAACCCTAGCCCGAACCCTAACCCTAACCCTTCCCCGAAGCCTGACCCTCACCCGTGCCCTAATCCTAACCCGTACGCTAACACTAACCCGCGCCCTCACACGCACGCTCCCCCTAAAGCGTTGCCGTACCCTCACCTGGACCCTAAACCGTCCCCGTCCCCTAACCCTAACCCTAGCCCGAACCCTAACCCTAACCCTTCCCCGAAGCCTGACCCTCACCAGTCCCCTAATCCTAACCCGTACGCTAACACTAACCCGCGCCCTCACACGCACGCTCCCCCTAAAGCGTTGCCGTACCCTCACCTGGACCCTAAACCGTCCCCGTCCCCTAACCCTAACCCTAGCCCGAACCCTAACCCTAACCCTTCCCCGAAACCTGACCCTCACCCGTGCCCTAATCCTAACCCGTACGCTAACACTAACCAACGCCCTCACACGCACGCTCCCCCTAAAGCGTTGCCGTACCCTCACCTGGACCCTAAACCGTCCCCGTCCCCTAACCCTAACCCTAGCCCGAACCCTAACCCTAACCCTTCCCCGAAGCCTGACCCTCACCCGTGCCCTAATCCTAACCCGTACGCTAACACTAACCCGCGCCCTCACACGCACGCTCCCCCTAAAGCGTTGCCGTACCCTCACCTGGACCCTAAACCGTCCCCGTCCCCTAACCCTAACCCTAGCCCGAACCCTAACCCTAACCCTTCCCCGAAGCCTGACCCTCACCCGTGCCCTAATCCTAACCCGTACGCTAACACTAACCCGCGCCCTCACACGCACGCTCCCCCTAAAGCGTTGCCGTACCCTCACCTGGACCCTAAACCGTCCCCGTCCCCTAACCCTAACCCTAGCCCGAACCCTAACCCTAACCCTTCCCCGAAGCCTGACCCTCACCCGTGCCCTAATCCTAACCCGTACGCTAACACTAACCCGCGCCCTCACACGCACGCTCCCCCTAAAGCGTTGCCGTACCCTCACCTGGACCCTAAACCGTCCCCGTCCCCTAACCCTAACCCTAGCCCGAACCCTAACCCTAACCCTTCCCCGAAGCCTGACCCTCACCCGTCCCCTAATCCTAACCCGTACGCTAACACTAACCCGCGCCCTCACACGCACGCTCCCCCTAAAGCGTTGCCGTACCCTCACCTGGACCCTAAACCGTCCCCGTCCCCTAACCCTAACCCTAGCCCGAACCCTAACCCTAACCCTTCCCCGAAGCCTGACCCTCACCCGTCCCCTAATCCTAACCCGTACGCTAACACTAACCCGCGCCCTCACACGCATGCTCCCCCTAAAGCGTTGCCGTACCCTCACCTGGACCCTAAACCGTCCCCGTCCCCTAACCCTAACCCTAGCCCGAACCCTAACCCTAACCCTTCCCCGAAGCCTGACCCTCACCCGTGCCCTAATCCTAACCCGTACGCTAACACTAACCCGCGCCCTCACACGCACGCTCCCCCTAAAGCGTTGCCATACCCTCACCTGGACCCTAAACCGTCCCCGTCCCCTAACCCTAACCCTAGCCCGAACCCTAACCCTAACCCTTCCCCGAAGCCTGACCCTCACCCGTCCCCTAATCCTAACCTGTACGCTAACACTAACCCGCGCCCTCACACGCACGCTCCCCCTAAAGCGTTGCCGTACCCTCACCTGGACCCTAAACCGTCCCCGTCCCCTAACCCTAACCCTAGCCCGAACCCTAACCCTAACCCTTCCCCGAAGCCTGACCCTCACCCGTGCCCTAATCCTAACCCGTACGCTAACACTAACCCGCGCCCTCACACGCACGCTCCCCCTAAAGCGTTGCCGTACCCTCACCTGGACCCTAAACCGTCCCCGTCCCCTAACCCTAACCCTAGCCCGAACCCTAACCCTAACCCTTCCCCGAAGCCTGACCCTCACCCGTCCCCTAATCCTAACCCGTACGCTAACACTAACCCGCGCCCTCACACGCACGCTCCCCCTAAAGCGTTGCCGTACCCTCACCTGGACCCTAAACCGTCCGCGTCCCCTAACCCTAACCCTAGCCCGAACCCTAACCCTAACCCTTCCCCGAAACCTGACCCTCACCCGTGCCCTAATCCTAACCCGTACGCTAACACTAACCCGCGCCCTCACTCGCACGCTCCCCCTAAAGCGTTGCCGTACCCTCACCTGGACACTAAACCGTCCCCGTCCCCTAACCCTAACCCTAGCCCGAACCCTAACCCTAACCCTTCCCCGAAGCCTGACCCTCACCCGTGCCCTAATCCTAACCCGTACGCTAACACTAACCCGCGCCCTCACACGCACGCTCCCCCTAAAGCGTTGCCGTACCCTCACCTGGACCCTAAACCGTCCCCGTCCCCTAACCCTAACCCTAGCCCGAACCCTAACCCTAACCCTTCCCCGAAGCCTGACCCTCACCCGTCCCCTAATCCTAACCCGTACGCTAACACTAACCCGCGCCCTCACACGCACGCTCCCCCTAAAGTGTTGCCGTACCCTCACCTGGACCCTAAACCGTCCCCGTCCCCTAACCCTAACCCTAGCCCGAACGCTAACCGTAACCCTTCCCCGAAGCCTGACCCTCACCCGTCCCCTAATCCTAACCCGTACGCTAACACTAACCCGCGCCCTCACACACACGCTCCCCCTAAAGCGTTGCCGTACCCTCACCTGGACCCTAAACCGTCCCCATCCCCTAACCCTAACCCTAGCCCGAACCCTAACCCTAACCCTTCCCCGAAGCCTGAACCTCACCAGTCCCCTAATCCTAACCCGTACGCTAACACTAACCCGCGCCCTCACACGCACGCTCCCCCTAAAGCGTTGCCGTACCCTCACCTGGACCCTAAACCGTCCCCGTCCCCTAACCCTAACCCTAGCCCGAACCCTAACCCTAACCCTTCCCCGAAACCTGACCCTCACCCGTGCCCTAATCCTAACCCGTACGCTAACACTAACCCGCGCCCTCACACGCACGCTCCCCCTAAAGCGTTGCCGTACCCTCACCTGGACCCTAAACCGTCCCCGTCCCCTAACCCTAACCCTAGCCCGAACCCTAACCCTAACCCTTCCCCGAAGCCTGACCCTCACCCGTCCCCTAATCCTAACCCGTACGCTAACACTAACCCGCGCCCTCACACGCACGCTCCCCCTAAAGCGTTGCCGTACCCTCACCTGGACCCTAAACCGTCCCCGTCCCCTAACCCTAACCCTAGCCCGAACCCTAACCGTAACCCTTCCCCGAAGCCTGACCCTCACCCGTCCCCTAATCCTAACCCGTACGCTAACACTAACCCGCGCCCTCACACACACGCTCCCCCTAAAGCGTTGCCGTACCCTAACCTGGACCCTAAACCGTCCCCATCCCCTAACGCTAACCCTAGCCCGAACCCTAACCCTAACCCTTCCCCGAAGCCTGACCCTCACCCGTCCCCTAATCCTAACCCGTACGCTAACACTAACCCGCGCCCTCACACGCACGCTCCCCCTAAAGCGTTGCCGTACCCTCACCTGGACCCTAAACCGTCCCCGTCCCCTAACCCTAACCCTAGCCCGAACCCTAACCCTAACCCTTCCCCGAAGCCTGACCCTCACCCGTGCCCTAATCCTAACCCGTACGCTAACACTAAACCGCGCCCTCACACGCACGCTCCCCCTAAAGCGTTGCCGTACCCTCACCTGGACCCTAAACCATCCCCGTCCCCTAACCCTAACCCTAGCCCGAACCCTAACACTAACACTTCCCCGAAGCCTGACTCTCACCCGTGCCCTAATCCTAACCCGTACGCTAACACTAACCCGCGCCCTCACACGCACGCTCCCCCTAAAGCGTTGCCGTACCCTCACCTGGACCCTAAACCGTCCCCGTCCCCTAACCCTAACCCTTGCCCGAACCCTAACCGTAACCCTTCCCCGAAGCCTGACCCTCACCCGTCCCCTAATCCTAACCCGTATGCTAACGCTAACCCACGCCCTCACACGCACGCTCCCCCTAAAGCGTTGCCGTACCCTCACCTGGACCCTAAACCGTCCCCGTCCCCTAACCCTAACCCTAGCCCGAACCCTAACCCTAACCCTTCCCCGAAGCCTGACCCTCACCCGTCCCCTATTCCTAACCCGTACGCTAACACTAACACGCGCCCTCACACGCACGCTCCCCCTAAAGCGTTGCCGTACCCTCACCTGGACCCTAAACCGTCCCCGTCCCCTAACCCTAACCCTAGCCTGATCCCTAACCCTAACCCTTCCCCGATGCCTGACCCTCACCCGGCCCCTAATCCTAACCCGTACGCTAACACTAACCCGCGCCCTCACACACACACTCCCCCTAAAGAGCTGCCGTACCCTCACCTGGACCCTAAACCGTCCCCGTCCTCTAACCCTAACCCTAGCCCGAACCCTAACCCTAACCCTTCCCCGAAGCCTGACCCTCACCTGTCCCCTAATCCTAACCCGTACGCTAACACTAACCCGCGCCCTCACACGCACGCTCCCCCTAAAGCGTTGCCGTACCCTCACCTGGACCCTAAACCGTCCCCGTCCCCTAACCCTAACCCTAGCCCGAACCCTAACCCTAACGCTTCCCCGAAGCCTGACCCTCACCCGTGCCCTAATCCTAACCCGTACGCTAACACTAACCCGCGCCCTCACACGCACGCTCCCCCTAAAGTGTTGCCGTACCCTCACCTGGACCCTAAACCGTCCCCGTCCCCTAACCCTAACCCTAGCCCGAATGCTAACCCTAACCCTTCCCCGAAGCCTGACCCTCACCCGTGCCCTAATCCTAACCCGTACGCTAACACTAACGCGCGCCCTCACACGCACGCTCCCCCTAAAGTGTTGCCGTACCCTCACCTGGACCCTAAACCGTCCCCGTCCCCTAACCCTAACCCTAGCCCGAACCCTAACCGTAACCCTTCCCCGAAGCCTGACCCTCACCCGTCCCCTAATCCTAACCCGTACGCTAACACTAACCCGCGCCCTCACATACACGCTCCCCCTAAAGCGTTGCCGTACCCTCACCTGGACCCTAGACCGTCCCCATCCCCTAACCCTAACCCTAGCCCGAACCCTAACCCTAACCCTTCCCCGAAGCCTGACCCTCACCTGTCCCCTAATCCTAACCCGTACGCTAACACTAACCCGCGCCCTCACACGCACGCTCCCCCTAAAGCGTTGCCGTACCCTCACCTGGACCCTAAACCGTCCCCGTCCCCTAACCCTAACCCTAGCCCGAACCCTAACCCTAACCCTTCCCCGAAGCCTGACCCTCACCCGTGCCCTAATCCTAACCCGTACGCTAACACTAACCCGCGCCCTCACACGCACGCTCCCCCTAAAGTGTTGCCGTACCCTCACCTGGACCCTAAACCGTCCCCGTCCCCTAACCCTATCCCTAGCCCGAATGCTAACCCTAACCCTTCCCCGAAGCCTGACCCTCACCCGTGCCCTAATCCTAACCCGTACGCTAACACTAACGCGCGCCCTCACACGCACGCTCCCCCTAAAGTGTTGCCGTACCCTCACCTGGACCCTAAACCGTCCCCGTCCCCTAACCCTAACCCTAGCCCGAACGCTAACCGTAACCCTTCCCCGAAGCCTGACCCTCACCCGTCCACTAATCCTAACCCGTACGCTAACACTAACCCGCGCCCTCACACGCACGCTCCCCCTAAAGCGTTGCCGTACCCTCACCTGGACCCTAAACCGTCCCCATCCCCTAACCCTAACCCTAGCCCGAACCCTAACCCTAACCCTTCCCCGAAGCCTGACCCTCACCAGTCCCCTAATCCTAACCCGTACGCTAACACTAACCCGCGCCCTCACACGCACGCTCCCCCTAAAGCGTTGCCGTACCCTCACCTGGACCCTAAACCGTCCCCGTCCCCTAACCCTAACCCTAGCCCGAACCCTAACCCTAACCCTTCCCCGAAACCTGACCCTCACCCGTGCCCTAATCCTAACCCGTACGCTAACACTAACCCGCGCCCTCACACGCACGCTCCCCCTAAAGCGTTGCCGTACCCTCACCTGGACCCTAAACCGTCCCCGTCCCCTAACCCTAACCCTAGCCCGAACCCTAACCGTAACCCTTCCCCGAAGCCTGACCCTCACCCGTCCCCTAATCCTAACCCGTACGCTAACACTAACCCGCGCCCTCACACACACGCTCCCCCTAAAGCGTTGCCGTACCCTCACCTGGACCCTAAACCGTTCCCATCCCCTAACCCTAACCCTAGCCCGAACCCTAACCCTAACCCTTCCCCGAAGCCTGACCCTCACCAGTCCCCTAATCCTAACCCGTACGCTAACACTAACCCGCGCCCTCACACGCACGCTCCCCCTAAAGCGTTGCCGTACCCTCACCTGGACCCTAAACCGTCCCCGTCCCCTAACCCAAACCCTAGCCCGAACCCTAACCCTAACCCTTCCCCGAAACCTGACCCTCACCCGTGCCTTAATCCTAACCCGTACGCTAACACTAACCCGCGCCCTCACACGCACGCTCCCCCTAAAGCGTTGCCGTACCCTCACCTGGACCCTAAACCGTCCCCGTCCCCTAACCCTAACCCTAGCCCGAACCCTAACCCTAACCCTTCCCCGAAGCCTGACCCTCACCCGTGCCCTAATCCTAACCCGTACGCTAACACTAACCCGCGCCCTCACACGCACGCTCCCCCTAAAGCGTTGCCGTACCCTCACCTGGACCCTAAACTGTCCCCGTCCCCTAACCCTAACCCTAGCCCGAACCCTAACCCTAACCCTTCCCCGAAGCCTGACCCTCACCAGTCCCCTAATCCTAACCCGTACGCTAACACTAACCCGCGCCCTCACACGCACGCTCCCCCTAAAGCGTTGCCGTACCCTCACCTGGACCCTAAACCGTCCCCGTCCCCTAACCCTAACCCTAGCCCGAACCCTAACCCTAACCCTTCCCCGAAACCTGACCCTCACCCGTGCCCTAATCCTAACCCGTACGCTAACACTAACCAACGCCCTCACACGCACGCTCCCCCTAAAGCGTTGCCGTACCCTCACCTGGACCCTAAACCGTCCCCGTCCCCTAACCCTAACCCTAGCCCGAACCCTAACCCTAACCCTTCCCCGAAGCCTGACCCTCACCCGTGCCCTAATCCTAACCCGTACGCTAACACTAACCCGCGCCCTCACACGCACGCTCCCACTAAAGCGTTGCCGTACCCTCACCTGGACCCTAAACCGTCCCCGTCCCCTAACCCTAACCCTAGCCCGAACCCTAACCCTAACCCTTCCCCGAAGCCTGACCCTCACCCGTCCCCTAATCCTAACCCGTACGCTAACACTAACCCGCGCCCTCACACGCACGCTCCCCCTAAAGCGTTGCCGTACCCTCACCTGGACCCTAAACCGTCCCCGTCCCCTAACCCTAACCCTAGCCCGAACCCTAACCCTAACCCTTCCCCGAAGCCTGACCCTCACCCGTGCCCTAAACCTAACCCGTACGCTAACACTAACCCGCGCCCTCACACGCACGCTCCCCCTAAAGCGTTGCCGTACCCTCACCTGGACCCTAAACCGTCCCCGTCCCCTAACCCTAACCCTAGCCCGAACCCTAACCCTAACCCTTCCCCGAAGCCTGACCCTCACCCGTCCCCTAATCCTAACCCGTACGCTAACACTAACCCGCGCCCTCACACGCACGCTCCCCCTAAAGCGTTGCCGTACCCTCACCTGGACCCTAAACCGTCCCCGTCCCCTAACCCTAACCCTAGCCCGAACCCTAACCCTAACCCTTCCCCGAAGCCTGACCCTCACCCGTCCCCTAATCCTAACCCGTACGCTAACACTAACCCGCGCCCTCACACGCATGCTCCCCCTAAAGCGTTGCCGTACCCTCACCTGGACCCTAAACCGTCCCCGTCCCCTAACCCTAACCCTAGCCCGAACCCTAACCCTAACCCTTCCCCGAAGCCTGACCCTCACCCGTGCCCTAATCCTAACCCGTACGCTAACACTAACCCGCGCCCTCACACGCACGCTCCCCCTAAAGCGTTGCCATACCCTCACCTGGACCCTAAACCGTCCCCGTCCCCTAACCCTAACCCTAGCCCGAACCCTAACCCTAACCCTTCCCCGAAGCCTGACCCTCACCCGTCCCCTAATCCTAACCTGTACGCTAACACTAACCCGCGCCCTCACACGCACGCTCCCCCTAAAGCGTTGCCGTACCCTCACCTGGACACTAAACCGTCCCCGTCCCCTAACCCTAACCCTAGCCCGAACCCTAACCCTAACCCTTCCCCGAAGCCTGACCCTCACCCGTGCCCTAATCCTAACCCGTACGCTAACACTAACCCGCGCCCTCACACGCACGCTCCCCCTAAAGCGTTGCCGTACCCTCACCTGGACCCTAAACCGTCCCCGTCCCCTAACCCTAACCCTAGCCCGAACCCTAACCCTAACCCTTCCCCGAAGCCTGACCCTCACCCGTCCCCTAATCCTAACCCGTACGCTAACACTAACCCGCGCCCTCACACGCACGCTCCCCCTAAAGCGTTGCCGTACCCTCACCTGGACCCTAAACCGTCCGCGTCCCCTAACCCTAACCCTAGCCCGAACCCTAACCCTAACCCTTCCCCGAAACCTGACCCTCACCCGTGCCCTAATCCTAACCCGTACGCTAACACTAACCCGCGCCCTCACTCGCACGCTCCCCCTAAAGCGTTGCCGTACCCTCACCTGGACACTAAACCGTCCCCGTCCCCTAACCCTAACCCTAGCCCGAACCCTAACCCTAACCCTTCCCCGAAGCCTGACCCTCACCCGTGCCCTAATCCTAACCCGTACGCTAACACTAACCCGCGCCCTCACACGCACGCTCCCCCTAAAGCGTTGCCGTACCCTCACCTGGACCCTAAACCGTCCCCGTCCCCTAACCCTAACCCTAGCCCGAACCCTAACCCTAACCCTTCCCCGAAGCCTGACCCTCACCCGTCCCCTAATCCTAACCCGTACGCTAACACTAACCCGCGCCCTCACACGCACGCTCCCCCTAAAGTGTTGCCGTACCCTCACCTGGACCCTAAACCGTCCCCGTCCCCTAACCCTAACCCTAGCCCGAACCCTAACCGTAACCCTTCCCCGAAGCCTGACCCTCACCCGTCCCCTAATCCTAACCCGTACGCTAACACTAACCCGCGCCCTCACACACACGCTCCCCCTAAAGCGTTGCCGTACCCTCACCTGGACCCTAAACCGTCCCCATCCCCTAACCCTAACCCTAGCCCGAACCCTAACCCTAACCCTTCCCCGAAGCCTGAACCTCACCAGTCCCCTAATCCTAACCCGTACGCTAACACTAACCCGCGCCCTCACACGCACACTCCCCCTAAAGCGTTGCCGTACCCTCACCTGGACCCTAAACCGTCCCCGTCCCCTAACCCTAACCCTAGCCCGAACCCTAACCGTAACCCTTCCCCGAAGCCTGACCCTCACCCGTCCCCTAATCCTAACCCGTACGCTAACACTAACCCGCGCCCTCACACACACGCTCCCCCTAAAGCGTTGCCGTACCCTAACCTGGACCCTAAACCGTCCCCATCCCCTAACGCTAACCCTAGCCCGAACCCTAACCCTAACCCTTCCCCGAAGCCTGACCCTCACCCGTCCCCTAATCCTAACCCGTACGCTAACACTAACCCGCGCCCTCACACGCACGCTCCCCCTAAAGCGTTGCCGTACCCTCACCTGGACCCTAAACCGTCCCCGTCCCCTAACCCTAACCCTAGCCCGAACCCTAACCCTAACCCTTCCCCGAAGCCTGACCCTCACCCGTGCCCTAATCCTAACCCGTACGCTAACACTAACCCGCGCCCTCACACGCACGCTCCCCCTAAAGCGTTGCCGTACCCTCACCTGGACCCTAAACCATCCCCGTCCCCTAACCCTAACCCTAGCCCGAACCCTAACACTAACACTTCCCCGAAGCCTGACTCTCACCCGTGCCCTAATCCTAACCCGTACGCTAACACTAACCCGCGCCCTCACACGCACGCTCCCCCTAAAGCGTTGCCGTACCCTCACCTGGACCCTAAACCGTCCCCGTCCCCTAACCCTAACCCTTGCCCGAACCCTAACCGTAACCCTTCCCCGAAGCCTGACCCTCACCCGTCCCCTAATCCTAACCCGTATGCTAACGCTAACCCACGCCCTCACACGCACGCTCCCCCTAAAGCGTTGCCGTACCCTCACCTGGACCCTAAACCGTCCCCGTCCCCTAACCCTAACCCTAGCCCGAACCCTAACCCTAACCCTTCCCCGAAGCCTGACCCTCACCCGTCCCCTATTCCTAACCCGTACGCTAACACTAACACGCGCCCTCACACGCACGCTCCCCCTAAAGCGTTGCCGTACCCTCACCTGGACCCTAAACCGTCCCCGTCCCCTA
The DNA here is from genome assembly GCF_949987515.2 of Delphinus delphis. Taxonomy (NCBI): domain Eukaryota; kingdom Metazoa; phylum Chordata; class Mammalia; order Artiodactyla; family Delphinidae; genus Delphinus; species Delphinus delphis. The sequence goes on from NW_027192712.1 coordinate 278,160, forward strand.
ACCCTAACCCTAGCCTGATCCCTAACCCTAACCCTTCCCCGATGCCTGACCCTCACCCGGCCCCTAATCCTAACCCGTACGCTAACACTAACCCGCGCCCTCACACACACACTCCCCCTAAAGAGCTGCCGTACCCTCACCTGGACCCTAAACCGTCCCCGTCCTCTAACCCTAACCCTAGCCCGAACCCTAACCCTAACCCTTCCCCGAAGCCTGACCCTCACCTGTCCCCTAATCCTAACCCGTACGCTAACACTAACCCGCGCCCTCACACGCACGCTCCCCCTAAAGCGTTGCCGTACCCTCACCTGGACCCTAAACCGTCCCCGTCCCCTAACCCTAACCCTAGCCCGAACCCTAACCCTAACGCTTCCCCGAAGCCTGACCCTCACCCGTGCCCTAATCCTAACCCGTACGCTAACACTAACCCGCGCCCTCACACGCACGCTCCCCCTAAAGCGTTGCCGTTCCGTCACCTAGACCCTAAACCGTCCCCGTCCCCTAACCCTAACCCTAGCCCGAACCCTAACCCTAACCCTTCCCCGAAGCCTGACCCTCACCCGTGCCCTAATCCTAACCCGTACGCTAACACTAACCCGCGCCCTCACACGCACGCTCCCCCTAAAGCGTTGCCGTACCCTCACCTGGACCCTAAACCGTCCCCGTCCCCTAACCCTAACCCTAGCCCGAACCCTAACCCTAACCCTTCCCCGAAGCCTGACCCTCACCCGTCCCCTAATCCTAACCCGTACGCTAACGCTAACCCGCGCCCTCAAACGCACGCTCCCCCTAAAGCGTTGCCGTACCCTCACCTGGACCCTAAACCGTCCCCGTCCCCTAACCCTAACCCTTGCCCGAACCCTAACCGTAACCCTTCCCCGAAGCCTGACCCTCACCCGTCCCCTAATCCTAACCCGTACGCTAACGCTAACCCGCGCCCTCACACGCACGCTCCCCCTAAAGCGTTGCCGTACCCTCACCTGGACCCTAAACCGTCCCCGTCCCCTAACCCTAACCCTAGCCCGACCATAACCCTAACCCTTCCCCGAAGCCTGACCCTCACCCGTCCCCTAATCCTAACCCGTACGCTAACACTAACCCGCGCCCTCACACGCACGCTCCCCCTAAAGCGTTGCCGTACCCTCACATGGACCCTAAACCGTTCCCGTCCCCTAACCCTAACCCTAGCCCGATCCCTAACCCTAACCCTTCCCCGATGCCTGACCCTCACCCGGCCCCTAATCCTAAGCCGTACGCTAACACTAACCCGCGCCCTCACACGCACACTCCCCCTAAAGCGTTGCCGTACCCTCACCTGGACCCTAAACCGTCCCCGTCCCCTAACCCTAACCCTAGCCCGAACCCTAACCCTAACCCTTCCCCGAAGCCTGACCCTCACCCGTCCCCTAATCCTAACCCGTACGCTAACACTAACCCGCGCCCTCACACGCACGCTCCCCCTAAAGCGTTGCCGTACCCTCACCTGGACCCTAAACCGTCCCCGTCCCCTAACCCTAACCCTAGCCCGAACCCTAACCCTAACACTTCCCCGAAGCCTGACCCTCACCCGTCCCCTAATCCTAACCCGTACGCTAACACTAACCCGCGCCCTCACACGCACGCTCCCCCTAAAGCGTTGCCGTACCCTCACCTGTACCCTAAACCGTCCCCGTCCCCTAACCCTAACCCTAGCCAGAACCCTAACCCTAACCCTTCCCCGAAGCCTGACCCTCACCCGTCCCCTAATCCTAACCCGTACGCTAACGCTAACCCGCGCCCTCACACGCACGCTCCCCCTAAAGCGTTGCCGTACCCTCACCTGGACCCTAAACCGTCCCCGTCCCCTAACCCTAACCCTAGCCTGCCCATAACCCTAACCCTTCCCCGAAGCCTGACCCTCACCCGTCCCTTAATCCTAACCCGTACGCTAACACTAACCCGCGCCCTCACACGCACGCTCCCCCTAAAGCGTTGCCGTACCCTCACCTGGACCCTAAACCGTCCCCGTCCCATAACCCTAACCCTAGCCCGAACCCTAACCGTAACCCTTCCCCGAAGCCTGACCCTCACCCGTCCCCTAATCCTAACCCGTACGCTAACACTAACACGCGTGCTCACACGCACGCTCCCCCTAAAGCGTTGCCGTACCCTCACCTGGACCCTAAACCGTCCCCGTCCCCTAACCCTAACCCTAGCCCGAACCCTAACCCTAACCCTTCCCCGAAGCCTGACCCTCACCCGTCCCCTAAACCTAACCCGTACGCTAACACTAACCCGCGCCCTCACACGCACGCTCCCCCTAAAGCGTTTCCTTACCCTCACCTGGACCCTAAACCGTCCCCGTCCCCTAACCCTAACCCTAGCCCGAACCCTAACCCTAAACCTTCCCCGAAGCCTGACACTCACACGTCCCCTAATCCTAACCCGTACGCTAACACTAACCCGCGCCCTCACACGCACGCTCCCCCTAAAGCGTTGCCGTACCCTCACCTGGACCCTAAACCGTCCCCGTCCCCTAACCCTAACCCTAGCCCGAACCCTAACCCTAACCCTTCCCCGAAGCCTGACCCTCACCCGTCCCCTAATCCTAACCCGTACGCTAACACTAACCCGCGCCCTCACACGCACGCTCCCCCTAAAGCGTTGCCGTACCCTCACCTGGACCCTAAACCGTCCCCGTCCCCTAACCCTAACCCTAGCCCGAACCCTACCCCTAACCCTTCCCCGAAGCCGGACCCTCACCCATCCCCTAATCCTAACCCATACGCTAACACTAACCCGCGCACTCACACACACGCTCCCCCTAAAGCGTTGCCGTACCCTCACCTGGACCCTAAACCGTCCCCGTCCCCTAACCCTAACCCTAGCCGGAACCCTAGCCCTAACACTTCCCCGAAGCCTGACCCTCACCCGTGCCCTAATCCTAACCCGTACGCTAACACTAACCCGCGCCCTCACACGCTCGCTCCCCCTAAAGCGTTGCCGTACCCTCACCTGGACCCTAAACCGTCCCCGTCCCCTAACAATAACCCTAACCCTAGCCAGAACCCTAACCCTAACCTTTCCCCGAAGCCTGACACTCACCCGTCCCTTAATCCTAACCCGTACGCTAACACTAACCCGCGCCCTCACACGCACGCTCCCCCTAAAGCGTTGCCGTACCCTCACCTGGACCCTAAACCGTCCCCATCCCCTAACCCTAACCCTAGCCCGAACCCTAACCATAACCCTTCCCCGAAGCCTGACCCTCACCCGTCCCCTAATCCTAACCCGTACGCTAACACTAACCCGCGCCCTCACACGCACGCTCCCCCTAAAGCGTTGCCGTACCCTCACCTGGACCCTAAACCGTCCGCGTCCCCTAACCCTCACTCTAGCCCGAACCCTAACCCTAACCCTTCCCCGAAGCCTGACCCTCACCCGTCCCCTAATCCTAACCCGTACGCTAACACTAACCCGCGCCCTCACACACACGCTCCCCCTAAAGCGTTGCCGTACCCTCACCTGGACCCTAAACCGTCCCCGTCCCCTAACCCTAACCCTAGCCCGAACCCTAACCCTAACCCTTCCCCGAAGCCTGACCCTCACCCGTCCCCTAATCCTAACCCGTACGCTAACACTAACCCGCGCCCTCACACGCACGCTCCCCCTAAAGCGTTGCCGTACCCTCACCTGGACCCTAAACCGTCCCCGTCCCCTAACCCTAACCCTAACCCTAGCCCGAACCCTAACCCTAACATTTCCCCGAAGCCTTACCCTCACCCGTGCCCTAATCCTAACCCGTACGCTAACACTAACCCGCGCCCTCACACGCACGCTCCCCCTAAAGCGTTGCCGTACCCTCACCTGGACCCTAAACCGTCCCCGTCCCCTAACCCTAACCCTAGCCCGAACCCTAACCCTAACCCTTCCCCGAAGCCTGACCCTCACCCGTCCCCTAATCCTAACCCGTACGCTAACACTAACCCGCGCCCTCACACGCATGCTCCCCCTAAAGCGTTGCCGTACCCTCACCTGGACCCTAAACCGTCCCCGTCCCCTAACCCTAACCCTAGCCCGAACCCTAACCGTAACCCTTCCCCGAAGCCTGACCCTCACCCGTCCCCTAATCCTAACCCGTACGATAACACTAACCCGCGCCCTCACACGCACGCTCCCCCTAAAGCGTTGCCGTACCCTCACCTGGACCCTAAACCGTCCCCGTCCCCTAACCCTAACCCTAGCCCGAACCCTAACCCTAACCCTTCCCCGAAGCCTGACCCTCACCCGTCCCCTAATCCTAACCCGTACGCTAACACTAACCCGCGCCCTCACACGCACGCTCCCCCTAAAGCGTTGCCGTACCCTCACCTGGACCCTAAACCGTCCCCGTCCCCTAACCCTAACCCTAGCCCGAACCCTAACCGTAACCCTTCCCCGAAGCCTGACCCTCACCCGTGCCCTAATCCTAACCCGTACGCTAACACTAACCCGCGCCCTCACACGCACGCTCCCCCTAAAGCGTTGCCGTACCCTCACCTGGACCCTAAACCGTCCCCGTCCCATAACCCTAACCCTAGCCCGAACCCTAACCGTAACCCTTCCCCGAAGCCTGACCCTCACCCGTCCCCTAATCCTAACCCGTACGCTAACACTAACCCGCGCCCTCACACGCACGCTCCCCCTAAAGCGTTGCCGTACCCTCACCTGGACCCTAAACCGTCCCCGTCCCCTAACCCTAACCCTAGCCCGAACCCTAACCCTAACCCTTCCCCGAAGCCTGACCCTCACCCGTCCCCTAAACCTAACCCGTACGCTAACACTAACCCGCGCCCTCACACGCACGCTCCCCCTAAAGCGTTTCCGTACCCTCACCTGGACCCTAAACCGTCCCCGTCCCCTAACCCTAACCCTAGCCCGAACCCTAACCCTAAACCTTCCCCGAAGCCTGACACTCACACGTCCCCTAATCCTAACCCGTACGCTAACACTAACCCGCGCCCTCACACGCACGCTCCCCCTAAAGCGTTGCCGTACCCTCACCTGGACCCTAAACCGTCCCCGTCCCCTAACCCTAACCCTAGCCCGAACCCTAACCCTAACCCTTCCCCGAAGCCTGACCCTCACCCGTCCCCTAATCCTAACCCGTACGCTAACACTAACCCGCGCCTTCACATGCACGCTCCCCCTAAAGCGTTGCCGTACCCTCACCTGGACTCTAAACCGTCCCCGTCCCCTAACCCTAACCCTAGGCCGAACCCTAACCCTAACCCTTCCCCGAAGCCTGACCCTCACCCGTCCCCTAATCCTAACCCGTACGCTAACACTAACCCGCGCCCTCACACGCACGCTCCCCCTAAAGCGTTGCCGTACCCTCACCTGGACCCTAAACCGTCCCCGTCCCCTAACCCTAACCCTAGCCCGAACCCTAACCCTAACCCTTCCCCGAAGCCGGACCCTCACCCATCCCCTAATCCTAACCCATACGCTAACACTAACCTGCGCACTCACACACACGCTCCCCCTAAAGCGTTGCCGTACCCTCACCTGGACCCTAAACCGTCCCCGTCCCCTAACCCTAACCCTAGCCGGAACCCTAGCCCTAACCCTTCCCCGAAGCCTGACCCTCACCCGTGCCCTAATCCTAACCCGTACGCTAACACTAACCCGCGCCCTCACACGCTCGCTCCCCCTAAAGCGTTGCCGTACCCTCACCTGGACCCTAAACCGTCCCCGTCACCTAACAATAACCCTAACCCTAGCCCGAACCCTAACCCTAAACTTTCCCCGAAGCCTGACCCTCACCCGTCCCCTAATCCTAACCCGTACGCTAACACTAACCCGCGCCCTCACACGCACGCTCCCCCTAAAGCGTTGCCGTACCCTCACCTGGACCCTAAACCGTCCCCGTCCCCTAACCCTAATCCTAGCCCGAAACCTAACCCTAACCCTTCCCCGAAGCCTGACCCTCACCCGTGCCCTAATCCTAACCCGTACGCTAACACTAACCCGCGCCCTCACACGCACGCTCCCCCTAAAGTGTTGCCGTACCCTCACCTGGACCCTAAACCGTCCCCGTCCCCTAACCCTAACCCTAGCCCGAACCCTTACCCTAACCCTTCCCCGAAGCCTGACCCTCACCCGTGCCCTAATCCTAACCCGTACGCTAACACTAACCCGCACCCTCACACGCACGCTCCCCCTATAGCGTTGCCGTACCCTCACCTGGACCCTAAACCGTCCCCGTCCCCTAACCCTAACCCTAGCCCGAACCCTAACCCTAACCCTTCCCTGAAGCCTGACCCTCACCCGTCCCCTAATCCTAACCCGTACGCTAACACTAACCCGCGACCTCACACGCACGCTCCCCCTAAAGCGTTGCCGTACCCTCACCTGGACCCTAAACCGTCCCCGTCCCCTAAACCTAACCCTAACCCTAGCCCGAACCCTAACCCTAACATTTCCCCGAAGCCTTACCCTCACCCGTGCCCTAATCCTAACCCGTACGCTAACACTAACCCGCGCCCTCACACGCACGCTCCCCCTAAAGCGTTGCCGTACCCTCACCTGGACCCTAAACCGTCCCCGTCCCCTAACCCTAACCCTAGCCCGAACCCTAACCCTAACCCTTCCCTGAAGCCTGACCCTCACCCGTCCCCTAATCCTAACCCGTACGCTAACACTAACCCGCGCCCTCACATGCACGCTCCCCCTAAAGCGTTGCCGTACCCTCACCTGGACCCTAAACCGTCCCCGTCCCCTAACCCTAACCCTAGCCCGAACCCTAACCCTAACCCTTCCCCGAAGCCTGACCCTCACCCGTCCCCTAATCCTAACCCGAACGCTAACACTAACCCGCGCCCTCACACGCATGCTCCCCCTAAAGCGTTGCCGTACCCTCACCTGGACCCTAAACCGTCCCCGTCCCCTAACCCTAACCCTAGCCCGAACCCTAACCCTAACCCTTCCCCGAAGCCTGACCCTCACCCGTCCCCTAATCCTAACCCGTACGCTAACACTAACCCGCGCCCTCACACGCACGCTCCCCCTAAAGCGTTGCCGTACCCTCACCTGGACCCTAAACCGTCCCCGTCCCCTAACCCTAACCCTAACCCGAACCCTAACCCTAACCCTTCCCCGAAGCCTGACCCTCACCCGTGCCCTAATCCTAAACCGTACGCTAACACTAACCCGCGCCCTCACACGCACGCTCCCCCTAAAGCGTTGCCGTTCCGTCACCTAGACCCTAAACCGTCCCCGTCCCCTAACCCTAACCCTAGCCCGAACCCTAACCCTAACCCTTCCCCGAAGCCTGACCCTCACCCGTGCCCTAATCCTAACCCGTACGCTAACACTAACCCGCGCCCTCACACGCACGCTCCCCCTAAAGCGTTGCCGTACCCTCACCTGGACCCTAAACCGTCCCCGTCCCCTAACCCTAACCCTAGCCCGAACCCTAACCCTAACCCTTCCCCGAAGCCTGACCCTCACCCGTCCCCTAATCCTAACCCGTACGCTAACACTAACCCGCGCCCTCACACGCACGCTCCCCCTAAAGCGTTGCCGTACCCTCACCTGGACCCTAAACCGTCCCCGTCCCCTAACCCTAACCCTAGCCCGAACCCTAACCCTAACACTTCCCCGAAGCCTGACCCTCACCCGTGCCCTAATCCTAACCCGTACGCTAACACTAACCCGCGTCCTCACACGCACGCTCCCCCTAAAGCGTTGCCGTACCCTCACCTGGACCCTAAACCGTCCCCGTCCCCTAACCCTAACCCTAGCCCGAACCCTAACCCTAACCCTTCCCCGAAGCCTGACCCTCACCCGTCCCCTAATCCTAACCCGTACGCTAACACTAACCCGCGCCCTCACACGCACGCTCCCCCTAAAGCGTTTCCGTACCCTCACCTGAACCCTAAACCGTCCCCGTCCCCTAACCCTAACCCTAGCCCGAACCCTAACCCTAAACCTTCCCCGAAGCCTGACCCTCACCCGTGCCCTAATCCTAACCCGTACGCTAACACTAACCCACGCCCTCACACGCACGCTCCCCCTAAAGCATTGCCGTACCGTCACCTGGACCCTAAACCGTCCCCGTCCCCTAACCCTAACCCTAGCCCGAACCCTAACCCTAACCCTTCCCCGAAGCCTGACCCTCACCCGTCCCCTAATCCTAACCCGTACGCTAACACTAACCCGCGCCCTCACACGCACGCTCCCCCTAAAGCGTTGCCGTACCCTCACCTGGACCCTAAACCGTCCCCGTCCCCTAACCCTAACCCTAGCCCGAACCCTAACCCTAACCCTTCCCCGAAGCCTGACCCTCACCTGTCCCCTAATCCTAACCCGTACGCTAACACTAACCCGCGCCCTCACACGCACGCTCCCCCTAAAGCGTTGCCGTACCCTCACCTGGACCCTAAACCGTCCCCGTCCCCTAACCCTAACCCTAGCCCGAACCCTAACCCTAACGCTTCCCCGAAGCCTGACCCTCACCCGTGCCCTAATCCTAACCCGTACGCTAACACTAACCCGCGCCCTCACACGCACGCTCCCCCTAAAGTGTTGCCGTACCCTCACCTGGACCCTAAACCGTCCCCGTCCCCTAACCCTAACCCTAGCCCGAATGCTAACCCTAACCCTTCCCCGAAGCCTGACCCTCACCCGTGCCCTAATCCTAACCCGTACGCTAACACTAACGCGCGCCCTCACACGCACGCTCCCCCTAAAGTGTTGCCGTACCCTCACCTGGACCCTAAACCGTCCCCGTCCCCTAACCCTAACCCTAGCCCGAACCCTAACCGTAACCCTTCCCCGAAGCCTGACCCTCACCCGTCCCCTAATCCTAACCCGTACGCTAACACTAACCCGCGCCCTCACATACACGCTCCCCCTAAAGCGTTGCCGTACCCTCACCTGGACCCTAGACCGTCCCCATCCCCTAACCCTAACCCTAGCCCGAACCCTAACCCTAACCCTTCCCCGAAGCCTGACCCTCACCTGTCCCCTAATCCTAACCCGTACGCTAACACTAACCCGCGCCCTCACACGCACGCTCCCCCTAAAGCGTTGCCGTACCCTCACCTGGACCCTAAACCGTCCCCGTCCCCTAACCCTAACCCTAGCCCGAACCCTAACCCTAACCCTTCCCCGAAGCCTGACCCTCACCCGTGCCCTAATCCTAACCCGTACGCTAACACTAACCCGCGCCCTCACACGCACGCTCCCCCTAAAGTGTTGCCGTACCCTCACCTGGACCCTAAACCGTCCCCGTCCCCTAACCCTATCCCTAGCCCGAATGCTAACCCTAACCCTTCCCCGAAGCCTGACCCTCACCCGTGCCCTAATCCTAACCCGTACGCTAACACTAACGCGCGCCCTCACACGCACGCTCCCCCTAAAGTGTTGCCGTACCCTCACCTGGACCCTAAACCGTCCCCGTCCCCTAACCCTAACCCTAGCCCGAACGCTAACCGTAACCCTTCCCCGAAGCCTGACCCTCACCCGTCCACTAATCCTAACCCGTACGCTAACACTAACCCGCGCCCTCACACGCACGCTCCCCCTAAAGCGTTGCCGTACCCTCACCTGGACCCTAAACCGTCCCCATCCCCTAACCCTAACCCTAGCCCGAACCCTAACCCTAACCCTTCCCCGAAGCCTGACCCTCACCAGTCCCCTAATCCTAACCCGTACGCTAACACTAACCCGCGCCCTCACACGCACGCTCCCCCTAAAGCGTTGCCGTACCCTCACCTGGACCCTAAACCGTCCCCGTCCCCTAACCCTAACCCTAGCCCGAACCCTAACCCTAACCCTTCCCCGAAACCTGACCCTCACCCGTGCCCTAATCCTAACCCGTACGCTAACACTAACCCGCGCCCTCACACGCACGCTCCCCCTAAAGCGTTGCCGTACCCTCACCTGGACCCTAAACCGTCCCCGTCCCCTAACCCTAACCCTAGCCCGAACCCTAACCCTAACCCTTCCCCGAAGCCTGACCCTCACCCGTGCCCTAATCCTAACCCGTACGCTAACACTAACCCGCGCCCTCACACGCACGTTCCCCCTAAAGCGTTGCCGTACCCTCACCTGGACCCTAAACCGTCCCCGTCCCCTAACCCTAACCCTAGCCCGAACCCTAACCCTAACCCTTCCCCGAAGCCTGACCCTCACCCGTCCCCTAATCCTAACCCGTACGCTAACACTAACCCGCGCCCTCACACGCACGCTCCCCCTAAAGCGTTGCCGTACCCTCACCTGGACCCTAAACCGTCCCCGTCCCCTAACCCTAACCCTAGCCCGAACCCTAACCGTAACTCTTCTCCGAAGCCTGACCCTCACCCGTCCCCTAATCCTAACCCGTACGCTAACACTAACCCGCGCCCTCACACACACGCTCCCCCTAAAGCGTTGCCGTACCCTCACCTGGACCCTAAACCGTCCCCGTCCCCTAACCGTAACCCTAGCCCGAACCCTAACCCTAACCCTTCCCCGAAGCCTGACCCTCACCAGTCCCTTCATCCTAACCCGTACGCTAACACTAACCCGCGCCCTCACACGCACGCTCCCCCTAAAGCGTTGCCGTACCCTCACCTGGACCCTAAACCGTCCCCGTCCCCTAACCCTAACCCTAGCCCGAACCCTAACCCTAACCCTTCCCCGAAGCCTGACCCTCACCCGTCCCCTAATCCTAACCCGTACGCTAACACTAACCCGCGCCCTCACACGCACGCTCCCCCTAAAGTGTTGCCGTACCCTCACCTGGACCCTAAACCGTCCCCGTCCCCTAACCCTAACCCTAGCCCGAACCCTAACCGTAACCCTTCCCCGAAGCCTGACCCTCACCCGTCCCCTAATCCTAACCCGTACGCTAACACTAACCCGCGCCCTCACACACACGCTCCCCCTAAAGCGTTGCCGTACCCTCACCTGGACCCTAAACCGTCCCCGTCCCCTAACCCTAACCCTAGCCCGAACCCTAACCGTAACCCTTCCCCGAAGCCTGACCCTCACCCGTCCCCTAATCCTAACCCGTACGCTAACACTAACCCGCGCCCTCACACACACGCTCCCCCTAAAGCGTTGCCGTACCCTCACCTGGACCCTAAACCGTCCCCGTCCCCTAACCCTAACCCTAGCCCGAACCCTAACCCTAACCCTTCCCCGAAACCTGACCCTCACCCGTGCCCTAATCCTAACCCGTACGCTAACACTAACCAACGCCCTCACACGCACGCTCCCCCTAAAGCGTTGCCGTACCCTCACCTGGACCCTAAACCGTCCCCGTCCCCTAACCCTAACCCTAGCCCGAACCCTAACCCTAACCCTTCCCCGAAGCCTGACCCTCACCCGTGCCCTAATCCTAACCCGTACGCTAACACTAACCCGCGCCCTCACACGCACGCTCCCCCTAAAGCGTTGCCGTACCCTCACCTGGACCCTAAACCGTCCCCGTCCCCTAACCCTAACCCTAGCCCGAACCCTAACCCTAACCCTTCCCCGAAGCCTGACCCTCACCCGTCCCCTAATCCTAACCCGTACGCTAACACTAACCCGCGCCCTCACACGCACGCTCCCCCTAAAGCGTTGCCGTACCCTCACCTGGACCCTAAACCGTCCCCGTCCCCTAACCCTAACCCTAGCCCGAACCCTAACCCTAACCCTTCCCCGAAGCCTGACCCTCACCCGTGCCCTAATCCTAACCCGTACGCTAACACTAACCCGCGCCCTCACACGCACGCTCCCCCTAAAGCGTTGCCGTACCCTCACCTGGACCCTAAACCGTCCCCGTCCCCTAACCCTAACCCTAGCCCGAACCCTAACCCTAACCCTTCCCCGAAGCCTGACCCTCACCCGTCCCCTAATCCTAACCCGTACGCTAACACTAACCCGCGCCCTCACACGCACGCTCCCCCTAAAGCGTTGCCGTACCCTCACCTGGACCCTAAACCGTCCCCGTCCCCTAACCCTAACCCTAGCCCGAACCCTAACCCTAACCCTTCCCCGAAGCCTGACCCTCACCCGTCCCCTAATCCTAACCCGTACGCTAACACTAACCCGCGCCCTCACACGCATGCTCCCCCTAAAGCGTTGCCGTACCCTCACCTGGACCCTAAACCGTCCCCGTCCCCTAACCCTAACCCTAGCCCGAACCCTAACCCTAACCCTTCCCCGAAGCCTGACCCTCACCCGTGCCCTAATCCTAACCCGTACGCTAACACTAACCCGCGCCCTCACACGCACGCTCCCCCTAAAGCGTTGCCATACCCTCACCTGGACCCTAAACCGTCCCCGTCCCCTAACCCTAACCCTAGCCCGAACCCTAACCCTAACCCTTCCCCGAAGCCTGACCCTCACCCGTCCCCTAATCCTAACCTGTACGCTAACACTAACCCGCGCCCTCACACGCACGCTCCCCCTAAAGCGTTGCCGTACCCTCACCTGGACACTAAACCGTCCCCGTCCCCTAACCCTAACCCTAGCCCGAACCCTAACCCTAACCCTTCCCCGAAGCCTGACCCTCACCCGTGCCCTAATCCTAACCCGTACGCTAACACTAACCCGCGCCCTCACACGCACGCTCCCCCTAAAGCGTTGCCGTACCCTCACCTGGACCCTAAACCGTCCCCGTCCCCTAACCCTAACCCTAGCCCGAACCCTAACCCTAACCCTTCCCCGAAGCCTGACCCTCACCCGTCCCCTAATCCTAACCCGTACGCTAACACTAACCCGCGCCCTCACACGCACGCTCCCCCTAAAGCGTTGCCGTACCCTCACCTGGACCCTAAACCGTCCGCGTCCCCTAACCCTAACCCTAGCCCGAACCCTAACCCTAACCCTTCCCCGAAACCTGACCCTCACCCGTGCCCTAATCCTAACCCGTACGCTAACACTAACCCGCGCCCTCACACGCACGCTCCCCCTAAAGTGTTGCCGTACCCTCACCTGGACCCTAAACCGTCCCCGTCCCCTAACCCTAACCCTAGCCCGAATGCTAACCCTAACCCTTCCCCGAAGCCTGACCCTCACCCGTGCCCTAATCCTAACCCGTACGCTAACACTAACGCGCGCCCTCACACGCACGCTCCCCCTAAAGTGTTGCCGTACCCTCACCTGGACCCTAAACCGTCCCCGTCCCCTAACCCTAACCCTAGCCCGAACCCTAACCGTAACCCTTCCCCGAAGCCTGACCCTCACCCGTCCCCTAATCCTAACCCGTACGCTAACACTAACCCACGCCCTCACATACACGCTCCCCCTAAAGCGTTGCCGTACCCTCACCTGGACCCTAGACCGTCCCCATCCCCTAACCCTAACCCTAGCCCGAACCCTAACCCTAACCCTTCCCCGAAGCCTGACCCTCACCTGTCCCCTAATCCTAACCCGTACGCTAACACTAACCCGCGCCCTCACACGCACGCTCCCCCTAAAGCGTTGCCGTACCCTCACCTGGACCCTAAACCGTCCCCGTCCCCTAACCCTAACCCTAGCCCGAACCCTAACCCTAACCCTTCCCCGAAGCCTGACCCTCACCCGTGCCCTAATCCTAACCCGTACGCTAACACTAACCCGCGCCCTCACACGCACGCTCCCCCTAAAGTGTTGCCGTACCCTCACCTGGACCCTAAACCGTCCCCGTCCCCTAACCCTATCCCTAGCCCGAATGCTAACCCTAACCCTTCCCCGAAGCCTGACCCTCACCCGTGCCCTAATCCTAACCCGTACGCTAACACTAACGCGCGCCCTCACACGCACGCTCCCCCTAAAGTGTTGCCGTACCCTCACCTGGACCCTAAACCGTCCCCGTCCCCTAACCCTAACCCTAGCCCGAACCCTAACCGTAACCCTTCCCCGAAGCCTGACCCTCACCCGTCCCCTAATCCTAACCCGTACGCTAACACTAACCCGCACCCTCACACGCACGCTCCCCCTAAAGCGTTGCCGTACCCTCACCTGGACCCTAAACCGTCCCCATCCCCTAACCCTAACCCTAGCCCGAACCCTAACCCTAACCCTTCCCCGAAGCCTGACCCTCACCAGTCCCCTAATCCTAACCCGTACGCTAACACTAACCCGCGCCCTCACACGCACGCTCCCCCTAAAGCGTTGCCGTACCCTCACCTGGACCCTAAACCGTCCCCGTCCCCTAACCCTAACCCTAGCCCGAACCCTAACCCTAACCCTTCCCCGAAACCTGACCCTCACCCGTGCCCTAATCCTAACCCGTACGCTAACACTAACCCGCGCCCTCACACGCACGCTCCCCCTAAAGCGTTGCCGTACCCTCACCTGGACCCTAAACCGTCCCCGTCCCCTAACCCTAACCCTAGCCCGAACCCTAACCCTAACCCTTCCCCGAAGCCTGACCCTCACCCGTGCCCTAATCCTAACCCGTACGCTAACACTAACCCGCGCCCTCACACGCACGTTCCCCCTAAAGCGTTGCCGTACCCTCACCTGGACCCTAAACCGTCCCCGTCCCCTAACCCTAACCCTAGCCCGAACCCTAACCCTAACCCTTCCCCGAAGCCTGACCCTCACCCGTCCCCTAATCCTAACCCGTACGCTAACACTAACCCGCGCCCTCACACGCACGCTCCCCCTAAAGCGTTGCCGTACCCTCACCTGGACCCTAAACCGTCCCCGTCCCCTAACCCTAACCCTAGCCCGAACCCTAACCGTAACTCTTCTCCGAAGCCTGACCCTCACCCGTCCCCTAATCCTAACCCGAACGCTAACACTAACCCGCGCCCTCACACACACGCTCCCCCTAAAGCGTTGCCGTACCCTCACCTGGACCCTAAACCGTCCCCATCCCCTAACCGTAACCCTAGCCCGAACCCTAACCCTAACCCTTCCCCGAAGCCTGACCCTCACCAGTCCCTTCATCCTAACCCGTACGCTAACACTAACCCGCGCCCTCACACGCACGCTCCCCCTAAAGCGTTGCCGTACCCTCACCTGGACCCTAAACCGTCCCCGTCCCCTAACCCTAACCCTAGCCCGAACCCTAACCCTAACCCTTCCCCGAAGCCTGACCCTCACCCGTCCCCTAATCCTAACCCGTACGCTAACACTAACCCGCGCCCTCACACGCACGCTCCCCCTAAAGTGTTGCCGTACCCTCACCTGGACCCTAAACCGTCCCCGTCCCCTAACCCTAACCCTAGCCCGAACCCTAACCGTAACCCTTCCCCGAAGCCTGACCCTCACCCGTCCCCTAATCCTAACCCGTACGCTAACACTAACCCGCGCCCTCACACACACGCTCCCCCTAAAGCGTTGCCGTACCCTCACCTGGACCCTAAACCGTTCCCATCCCCTAACCCTAACCCTAGCCCGAACCCTAACCCTAACCCTTCCCCGAAGCCTGACCCTCACCAGTCCCCTAATCCTAACCCGTACGCTAACACTAACCCGCGCCCTCACACGCACGCTCCCCCTAAAGCGTTGCCGTACCCTCACCTGGACCCTAAACCGTCCCCGTCCCCTAACCCAAACCCTAGCCCGAACCCTAACCCTAACCCTTCCCCGAAACCTGACCCTCACCCGTGCCTTAATCCTAACCCGTACGCTAACACTAACCCGCGCCCTCACACGCACGCTCCCCCTAAAGCGTTGCCGTACCCTCACCTGGACCCTAAACCGTCCCCGTCCCCTAACCCTAACCCTAGCCCGAACCCTAACCCTAACCCTTCCCCGAAGCCTGACCCTCACCCGTGCCCTAATCCTAACCCGTACGCTAACACTAACCCGCGCCCTCACACGCACGCTCCCCCTAAAGCGTTGCCGTACCCTCACCTGGACCCTAAACCGTCCCCGTCCCCTAACCCTAACCCTAGCCCGAACCCTAACCCTAACCCTTCCCCGAAGCCTGACCCTCACCCGTCCCCTAATCCTAACCCGTACGCTAACACTAACCCGCGCCCTCACACGCACGCTCCCCCTAAATTGTTGCCGTACCCTCACCTGGACCCTAAACCGTCCCCGTCCCCTAACCCTAACCCTAGCCCGAACCCTAACCGTAACCCTTCCCCGAAGCCTGACCCTCACCCGTCCCCTAATCCTAACCCGTACGCTAACACTAACCCGCGCCTTCACACACACGCTCCCCCTAAAGCGTTGCCGTACCCTCACCTGGACCCTAAACCGTTCCCATCCCCTAACCCTAACCCTAGCCCGAACCCTAACCCTAACCCTTCCCCGAAGCCTGACCCTCACCAGTCCCCTAATCCTAACCCGTACGCTAACACTAACCCGCGCCCTCACACGCACGCTCCCCCTAAAGCGTTGCCGTACCCTCACCTGGACCCTAAACCGTCCCCGTCCCCTAACCCAAACCCTAGCCCGAACCCTAACCCTAACCCTTCCCCGAAACCTGACCCTCACCCGTGCCTTAATCCTAACCCGTACGCTAACACTAACCCGCGCCCTCACACGCACGCTCCCCCTAAAGCGTTGCCGTACCCTCACCTGGACCCTAAACCGTCCCCGTCCCCTAACCCTAACCCTAGCCCGAACCCTAACCCTAACCCTTCCCCGAAGCCTGACCCTCACCCGTGCCCTAATCCTAACCCGTACGCTAACACTAACCCGCGCCCTCACACGCACGCTCCCCCTAAAGCGTTGCCGTACCCTCACCTGGACCCTAAACCGTCCCCGTCCCCTAACCCTAACCCTAGCCCGAACCCTAACCCTAACCCTTCCCCGAAGCCTGACCCTCACCCGTCCCCTAATCCTAACCCGTACGCTAACACTAACCCGCGCCCTCACACGCACGCTCCCCCTAAAGCGTTGCCGTACCCTCACCTGGACCCTAAACCGTCCCCGTCCCCTAACCCTAACCCTAGCCCGAACCCTAACCCTAACCCTTCCCCGAAGCCTGACCCTCACCCGTCCCCTAATCCTAACCCGTACGCTAACACTAACCCGCGCCCTCACACGCACGCTCCCCCTAAAGTGTTGCCGTACCCTCACCTGGACCCTAAACCGTCCCCGTCCCCTAACCCTAACCCTAGCCCGAACCCTAACCGTAACCCTTCCCCGAAGCCTGACCCTCACCCGTCCCCTAATCCTAACCCGTACGCTAACACTAACCCGCGCCCTCACACACACGCTCCCCCTAAAGCGTTGCCGTACCCTCACCTGGACCCTAAACCGTCCCCATCCCCTAACCCTAACCCTAGCCCGAACCCTAACCCTAACCCTTCCCCGAAGCCTGACCCTCACCAGTCCCCTAATCCTAACCCGTACGCTAACACTAACCCGCGCCCTCACACGCACGCTCCCCCTAAAGCGTTGCCGTACCCTCACCTGGACCCTAAACCGTCCCCGTCCCCTAACCCAAACCCTAGCCCGAACCCTAACCCTAACCCTTCCCCGAAACCTGACCCTCACCCGTGCCTTAATCCTAACCCGTACGCTAACACTAACCCGCGCCCTCACACGCACGCTCCCCCTAAAGCGTTGCCGTACCCTCACCTGGACCCTAAACCGTCCCCGTCCCCTAACCCTAACCCTAGCCCGAACCCTAACCCTAACCCTTCCCCGAAGCCTGACCCTCACCCGTGCCCTAATCCTAACCCGTACGCTAACACTAACCCGCGCCCTCACATGCACGCTCCCCCTAAAGCGTTGCCGTACCCTCACCTGGACCCTAAACCGTCCCCGTCCCCTAACCCTAACCCTAGCCCGAACCCTAACCCTAACCCTTCCCCGAAGCCTGACCCTCACCCGTCCCCTAATCCTAACCCGTACGCTAACACTAACCCGCGCCCTCACACGCACGCTCCCCCTAAAGCGTTGCCGTACCCTCACCTGGACCCTAAACCGTCCCCGTCCCCTAACCCTAACCCTAGCCCGAACCCTAACCGTAACCCTTCCCCGAAGCCTGACCCTCACCCGTCCCCTAATCCTAACCCGTACGCTAACACTAACCCGCGCCCTCACACACACGCTCCCCCTAAAGCGTTGCCGTACCCTCACCTGGACCCTAAACCGTCCCCATCCCCTAACCCTAACCCTAGCCCGAACCCTAACCCTAACCCTTCCCCGAAGCCTGACCCTCACCCGTCCCCTAATCCTAACCCGTACGCTAACACTAACCCGCGCCCTCACACGCACGCTCCCCCTAAAGCGTTGCCGTACCCTCACCTGGACCCTAAACCGTCCCCGTCCCCTAACCCTAACCCTAGCCCGAACCCTAACCCTAACCCTTCCCCGAAGCCTGACCCTCACCCGTCCCCTAATCCTAACCCGTACGCTAACACTAACCCGCGCCCTCACACACACGCTCCCCCTAAAGCGTTGCCGTACCCTCACCTGGACCATAAACCGTCCCCGTCCCCTAACCCTAACCCTAGCCCGAACGCTAACCCTAACCCTTCCCCGAAGCCTGACCCTCACCCGTCCCCTAATCCTAACCCGTACGCTAACACTAACCCGCGCCCTCACACGCACGCTCCCCCTAAAGCGTTGCCGTACCCTCACCTGGACCCTAAACCGTCCCCGTCCCCTAACCCTAACCCTAGCCCGAACCCTAACCGTAACCCTTCCCCGAAGCCTGACCCTCACCCGTCCCCTAATCCTAACCCGTACGCTAACACTAACCCGCGCCCTCACACACACGCTCCCCCTAAAGCGTTGCCGTACCCTCACCTGGACCCTAAACCGTCCCCATCCCCTAACCCTAACCCTAGCCCGAACCCTAACCCTAACCCTTCCCCGAAGCCTGACCCTCACCCGTCCCCTAATCCTAACCCGTACGCTAACACTAACCCGCGCCCTCACACGCACGCTCCCCCTAAAGCGTTGCCGTACCCTCACCTGGACCCTAAACCGTCCCCGTCCCCTAACCCTAACCCTAGCCCGAACCATAACCCTAACCCTTCCCCGAAGCCTGACACTCACACGTCCCCTAATCCTAACCCGTACGCTAACACTAACCCACGCCCTCACACGCACGCTCCCCCTAAAGCGTTGCCGTACCCTCACCTGGACCCTAAACCGTCCCCGTCCCCTAACCCTAACCCTAGCCCGAACCATAACCCTAAGACTTCCCCGAAGCCTGACACTCACACGTCCCCTAATCCTAACCCGTACGCTAACACTAACCCGCGCCCTCACACGCACGCTCCCCCTAAAGCGTTGCCGTACCCTCACCTGGACCCTAAACCGTCCCCGTTCCCTAACCCTAACCCTAGCCCGATCCCTAACCCTAACCCTTCCCCGATGCCTGACCCTCACCCGGCCCCTAATCCTAACCCGTACGCTAACACTAACCCGCGCACTCACACACACACTCCCCCGAAAGCGCTTCCGTACCCTCACCTGGACCCTAAACCGTCCCCGTCCCCTAACCCTAACCCTAGCCCGAACCCTAACCCTAACCCTTCCCCGAAGCCTGACCCTCACCAGTCCCCTAATCCTAACCCGTACGCTAACACTAACCCGCGCCCTCACACGCACGCTCCCCCTAAAGCGTTGCCGTACCCTCACCTGGACATTAAACCATCCCCGTCCCCTAACCCTAACCCTAGCCCGAACCCTAACCCTAACGCTTCCCCGAAGCCTGACCCTCACCCGTCCCCTAATCCTAACCCGTACACTAACACTAACCCGCGCCCTCACACGCACGCTCCCCCTAAAGCGTTGCCGTACCCTCACCTGGACCCTAAACCGTCCCCGTCCCCTAACCCTAACCCTAGCCCGAATGCAACCCTAACCCTTCCCCGAAGCCTGACCCTCACCCGTGCCCTAATCCTAACCCGTACGCTAACACTAACCCGCGCCCTCACACGCACGCTCCCCCTAAAGCGTTGCCGTACCCTCACCTGGACCCTAAACCGTCCCCGTCCCCTAACCCTAACCCTAGCCCGAACCCTAACCGTAAACCTTCCCCGAAGCCTGACCCTCACCCGTCCCCTAATCCTAACCCGTACGCTAACACTAACCCGCCCCCTCACGTGCACGCTCCCCCTAAAGCATTGCCGTACCCTCACCTGGACCCTAAACCGTCCCCGTCCCCTAACCCTAACCCTAGCCCGAACCCTAACCCTAACCCTTCCCCGAAGCCTGACCCTCACCCGTCCCCTAATCCTAACCTGTACGCTAACACTAACCCGCGCCCTCACACGCACGCTCCCCCTAAAGGGTTGCCGTACCCTCACCTGGACCCTAAACCGTCCCCGTCCCCTAACCCTAACCCTAGCCCGAACCCTAAACCTAACCCTTCCCCGAAGCCTGACCCTCACCCGTCCCCTATTCCTAACCCGTACGTTAACACTAAACCGCGCCCTCACACGCACGCTCCCCCTAAAGCGTTGCCGTACCCTCACCTGGACCCTAAACCGTCCCCGTCCCCTAACCCTAACCCTAGCCCGAACCATAACCCTAACACTTCCCCGAAGCCTGACACTCACACGTCCCCTAATCCTAACCCGTACGCTAACACTAACCCGCGCCCTCACACGCACGCTCCCCCTAAAGCGTTGCCGTACCCTCACCTGGACCCTAAACCGTCCCCGTTCCCTAACCCTAACCCTAGCCCGATCCCTAACCCTAACCCTTCCCCGATGCCTGACCCTCACCCGGCCCCTAATCCTAACCCGTACGCTAACACTAACCCGCGCACTCACACACACACTCCCCCGAAAGCGCTTCCGTACCCTCACCTGGACCCTAAACCGTCCCCGTCCCCTAA
The DNA here is from genome assembly GCF_949987515.2 of Delphinus delphis. Taxonomy (NCBI): domain Eukaryota; kingdom Metazoa; phylum Chordata; class Mammalia; order Artiodactyla; family Delphinidae; genus Delphinus; species Delphinus delphis. The sequence continues at coordinate 298,846 of NW_027192712.1, forward strand.
CCCTAACCCTAGCCCGAACCCTAACCCTAACCCTTCCCCGAAGCCTGACCCTCACCAGTCCCCTAATCCTAACCCGTACGCTAACACTAACCCGCGCCCTCACACGCACGCTCCCCCTAAAGCGTTGCCGTACCCTCACCTGGACATTAAACCATCCCCGTCCCCTAACCCTAACCCTAGCCCGAACCCTAACCCTAACGCTTCCCCGAAGCCTGACCCTCACCCGTCCCCTAATCCTAACCCGTACACTAACACTAACCCGCGCCCTCACACGCACGCTCCCCCTAAAGCGTTGCCGTACCCTCACCTGGACCCTAAACCGTCCCCGTCCCCTAACCCTAACCCTAGCCCGAATGCAACCCTAACCCTTCCCCGAAGCCTGACCCTCACCCGTGCCCTAATCCTAACCCGTACGCTAACACTAACCCGCGCCCTCACACGCACGCTCCCCCTAAAGCGTTGCCGTACCCTCACCTGGACCCTAAACCGTCCCCGTCCCCTAACCCTAACCCTAGCCCGAACCCTAACCGTAAACCTTCCCCGAAGCCTGACCCTCACCCGTCCCCTAATCCTAACCCGTACGCTAACACTAACCCGCCCCCTCACGTGCACGCTCCCCCTAAAGCATTGCCGTACCCTCACCTGGACCCTAAACCGTCCCCGTCCCCTAACCCTAACCCTAGCCCGAACCCTAACCGTAACCCTTCCCCGAAGCCTGACCCTCACCCGTCCCCTAATCCTAACCCGTACGCTAACACTAACCCGCGCCCTCACACACACGCTCCCCCTAAAGCGTTGCCGTACCCTCACCTGGACCCTAAACCGTCCCCATCCCCTAACCCTAACCCTAGCCCGAACCCTAACCCTAACCCTTCCCCGAAGCCTGACCCTCACCCGTCCCCTAATCCTAACCCGTACGCTAACACTAACCCGCGCCCTCACACGCACGCTCCCCCTAAAGCGTTGCCGTACCCTCACCTGGACCCTAAACCGTCCCCGTCCCCTAACCCTAACCCTAGCCCGAACCCTAACCCTAACCCTTCCCCGAAGCCTGACCCTCACCCGTGCCCTAATCCTAACCCGTACGCTAACACTAACCCGCGCCCTCACACGCACGCTCCCCCTAAAGCGTTGCCGTACCCTCACCTGGACCCTAAACCGTCCCCGTCCCCTAACCCTAACCCTAGCCCGAACCCTAACACTAACACTTCCCCGAAGCCTGACTCTCACCCGTGCCCTAATCCTAACCCGTACGCTAACACTAACCCGCGCCCTAACACGCACGCTCCCCCTAAAGCGTGGCCGTACCCTCACCTGGACCCTAAACCGTCCCCGTCACCTAACCCTAACCCTTGCCCGAACCCTAACCGTAACCCTTCCCCGAAGCCTGACACTCACCCGTCCCCTAATCCTAACCCGTATGCTAACGCTAACCCACGCCCTCACACGCACGCTCCCCCTAAAGCGTTGCCGTACCCTCACCTGGACCCTAAACCGTCCCCGTCCCCTAACCCTAACCCTAGCCCGAACCCTAACCCTAACCCTTCCCCGAAGCCTGACCCTCACCCGTGCCCTAATCCTAACCCGTACGCTAACACTAACCCGCGCCCTCACACGCACGCTCCCCCTAAAGCGTTGCCGTACCCTCACCTGGATCCTAAACCGTCCCCGTCCCCTAACCCTAACCCTAGCCCGAACCCTAACCCTAACCCTTCCCCGAAGCCTGACCCTCACCCGTCCCCTAATCCTAACCCGTACGCTAACACTAACCCGCGCCCTCACACGCACGCTCCCCCTAAAGCGTTGCCGTACCCTCACCTGAACCCTAAACCGTCCCCGTCCCCTAACCCTAACCCTAGCCCGAACCCTAACCCTAACCCTTCCCCGAAGCCTGACCCTCACCCGTCCCCTAATCCTAACCCGTACGCTAACACTAACCCGCGCCCTCACACGCACACTCCCCCTAAAGTGTTGCCGTACCCTCACCTGGACCCTAAACCGTCCCCGTCCCCTAACCCTAACCCTAGCCCGAACCCTAACCGTAACCCTTCCCCGAAGCCTGACCCTCACCCGTCCCCTAATCCTAACCCGTACGCTAACACTAACCCGCGCCCTCACACACACGCTCCCCCTAAAGCGTTGCCGTACCCTCACCTGGACCCTAAACCGTTCCCATCCCCTAACCCTAACCCTAGCCCGAACCCTAACCCTAACCCTTCCCCGAAGCCTGACCCTCACCAGTCCCCTAATCCTAACCCGTACGCTAACACTAACCCGCGCCCTCACACGCACGCTCCCCCTAAAGCGTTGCCGTACCCTCACCTGGACCCTAAACCGTCCCCGTCCCCTAACCCAAACCCTAGCCCGAACCCTAACCCTAACCCTTCCCCGAAACCTGACCCTCACCCGTGCCTTAATCCTAACCCGTACGCTAACACTAACCCGCGCCCTCACACGCACGCTCCCCCTAAAGCGTTGCCGTACCCTCAACTGGACCCTAAACCGTCCCCGTCCCCTAACCCTAACCCTAGCCCGAACCCTAGCCCTAACCCTTCCCCGAAGCCTGACCCTCACCCGTCCCCTAATCCTAACCCGTACGCTAACACTAACCCGCGCCCTCACACACACGCTCCCCCTAAAGCGTTGCCGTACCCTCACCTGGACCCTAAACCGTCCCCGTCCCCTAACCCTAACCCTAGCCCGAACGCTAACCCTAACCCTTCCCCGAAGCCTGACCCTCACCCGTCCCCTAATCCTAACCCGTACGCTAACACTAACCCGCGCCCTCACACGCACGCTCCCCCTAAAGCGTTGCCGTACCCTCACCTGGACCCTAAACCGTCCCCGTCCCCTAACCCTAACCCTAGCCCGAACCCTAACCGTAACCCTTCCCCGAAGCCTGACCCTCACCCGTCCCCTAATCCTAACCCGTACGCTAACACTAACCCGCGCCCTCACACACACGCTCCCCCTAAAGCGTTGCCGTACCCTCACCTGGACCCTAAACCGTCCCCATCCCCTAACCCTAACCCTAGCCCGAACCCTAACCCTAACCCTTCCCCGAAGCCTGACCCTCACCCGTCCCCTAATCCTAACCCGTACGCTAACACTAACCCGCGCCCTCACACGCACGCTCCCCCTAAAGCGTTGCCGTACCCTCACCTGGACCCTAAACCGTCCCCGTCCCCTAACCCTAACCCTAGCCCGAACCATAACCCTAACCCTTCCCCGAAGCCTGACACTCACACGTCCCCTAATCCTAACCCGTACGCTAACACTAACCCGCGCCCTCACACGCACGCTCCCCCTAAAGCGTTGCCGTACCCTCACCTGGACCCTAAACCGTCCCCGTCCCCTAACCCTAACCCTAGCCCGAACCATAACCCTAACACTTCCCCGAAGCCTGACACTCACACGTCCCCTAATCCTAACCCGTACGCTAACACTAACCCGCGCCCTCACACGCACGCTCCCCCTAAAGCGTTGCCGTACCCTCACCTGGACCCTAAACCGTCCCCGTTCCCTAACCCTAACCCTAGCCCGATCCCTAACCCTAACCCTTCCCCGATGCCTGACCCTCACCCGGCCCCTAATCCTAACCCGTACGCTAACACTAACCCGCGCACTCACACACACACTCCCCCGAAAGCGCTTCCGTACCCTCACCTGGACCCTAAACCGTCCCCGTCCCCTAACCCTAACCCTAGCCCGAACCCTAACCCTAACCCTTCCCCGAAGCCTGACCCTCACCAGTCCCCTAATCCTAACCCGTACGCTAACACTAACCCGCGCCCTCACACGCACGCTCCCCCTAAAGCGTTGCCGTACCCTCACCTGGACCCTAAACCATCCCCGTCCCCTAACCCTAACCCTAGCCCAAACCCTAACCCTAACGCTTCCCCGAAGCCTGACCCTCACCCGTCCCCTAATCCTAACCCGTACACTAACACTAACCCGCGCCCTCACACGCACGCTCCCCCTAAAGCGTTGCCGTACCCTCACCTGGACCCTAAACCGTCCCCGTCCCCTAACCCTAACCCTAGCCCGAATGCAACCCTAACCCTTCCCCGAAGCCTGACCCTCACCCGTGCCCTAATCCTAACCCGTACGCTAACACTAACCCGCGCCCTCACACGCACGCTCCCCCTAAAGCGTTGCCGTACCCTCACCTGGACCCTAAACCGTCCCCGTCCCCTAACCCTAACCCTAGCCCGAACCCTAACCGTAAACCTTCCCCGAAGCCTGACCCTCACCCGTCCCCTAATCCTAACCCGTACGCTAACACTAACCCGCCCCCTCACGTGCACGCTCCCCCTAAAGCATTGCCGTACCCTCACCTGGACCCTAAACCGTCCCCGTCCCCTAACCCTAACCCTAGCCCGAACCCTAACCCTAACCCTTCCCCGAAGCCTGACCCTCACCCGTCCCCTAATCCTAACCTGTACGCTAACACTAACCCGCGCCCTCACACGCACGCTCCCCCTAAAGGGTTGCCGTACCCTCACCTGGACCCTAAACCGTCCCCGTCCCCTAACCCTAACCCTAGCCCGAACCCTAAACCTAACCCTTCCCCGAAGCCTGACCCTCACCCGTCCCCTATTCCTAACCCGTACGTTAACACTAAACCGCGCCCTCACACGCACGCTCCCCCTAAAGCGTTGCCGTACCCTCACCTGGACCCTAAACCGTCCCCGTCCCCTAACCCTAACCCTAGCCCGAACCCTAACCCTAACCCTTCCCCGAAGCCTGACCCTCACCCGTCCCCTAAGCCTAACCCGTACGCTAACACTAACCCGCGCCCTCACACGCACGCGCCTCCTAAAGCGCTGCCGTACCCTCACCTGGACCCTAAACCGTCCCCGTCCCCTAACCCTAACCCTAGCCCGAACCCTAACCCTAACCCTTCCCCGAAGCCTGACCCTCACCCGTGCCCTAATCCTAACCCGTACGCTAACACTAACCCGCGCCCTCACACGCACGCTCCCCCTAAAGCGTTGCCGTACCCTCACCTGGACCCTAAACCGTCCCCGTCCCCTAACCCTAACCATAGCCCGAACCCTAACCCTAACACTTCCCCGAAGCCTGATCCTCACCCGTCCCCTAATCCTAACCCGTACGCTAACACTAACCCGCGCCCTCACACGCACGCTCCCCCTAAAGCGTTGCCGTACCCTCACCTGGACCCTAAACCGTCCCCGTCCCCTAACCCTAACCCTAGTCCGATCCCTAACCCTAACCCTTCCCCGATGCCTGACCCTCACCCGAACCCTAATCCTAACCCGTACGCTAACACTAACCCGCGCCCTCACACGCACACTCCCCCTAAAGCGCTGCCGTACCCTCACCTGGACCCTAAACCGTCCCCGTCCCCTAACCCTAACCCTAGCCCGAACCCTAACCCTAACCCTTCCCCGAAGCCTGACACTCACCCGTCCCCTAATCCTAAGCCGTACGCTAACACTAACCCGCGCGCTCACACGCACGCTCCCCCTAAAGCGTTGCCGTACCCTCACCTGGACCCTAAACCGTCCCCGTCCCCTAACCCTAACCCTAGCCCGAACCCTAACCCTAACCCTTCCCCGAAGCCTGACCCTCACCCGTCCCCTAATCCTAACCCGTACGCTAACACTAACCTGCGCCCTCACACGCACGCTCCCCCTAAATCGTTGCCGTACCCTCACCTGGACCCTAAACCGTCCCCATCCCCTAACCCTAACCCTAGCCCGAACCCGAACTCTAACCCTTCCCCGAAGCCTGACCCTCACCCGTCCCCTAATCCTAACCTGTACGCTAACACTAACCCGCGCCCTCACACGCACGCTCCCCCTAAAGCATTGCCGTACCCTCACCTGGACCCTAAACCGTCCCCGTCCCCTAACCCTAACCCTAGCCCGAACCCTAACCCTAACCCTTCCCCGAAGCCTGACCCTCACCCGTCCCCTAATCCTAACCCGTACGCTAACACTAACCCGCGCCCTCACACGCAAGCTCCCCCTACAGCGTTGCCGTACCCTCACCTGGACCCTAAACCGTCCCCGTCCCCTAACCCTAACCCTAGCCCGAACCCTAACCCTAACCCTTCCCCGAAGCCTGACCCTCACCCGTGCCCTAATCCTAACCCGTACGCTAACACTAACCCGCGCCCTCACACGCACGCTCCCCCTAAAGCGTTGCCGTACCCTCACCTGGACCCTAAACCGTCCCCGTCCCCTAACCCTAACCCTAGCCCGAACCCTAACCCTAACACTTCCCCGAAGCCTGACCCTCACCCGTCCCCTAATCCTAACCCGTACGCTAACACTAACCCGCGCCCTCACACGCACGCTCCCCCTAAAGCGTTGCCGTACCCTCACCTGGACCCTAAACCGTCCCCGTCCCCTAACCCTAACCCTAGCCCGAACCCTAACCCTAACCCTTCCCCGAAGCCTGACCCTCACCCGTGCCCTAATCCTAACCCGTACGCTAACACTAACCCGCGCCCTCACACGCACGCTCCCCCTAAAGCGTTGCCGTACCCTCACCTGGACCCTAAACCGTCCCCGTCCCCTAACCCTAACCATAGCCCGAACCCTAACCCTAACCCTTCCCCGAAGCCTGACCCTCACCCGTCCCCTAATCCTAACCCATACGCTAACACTAACCCGCGCCCTCACACGCACGCTCCCCCTAAAGCGTTGCCGTACCCTCACCTGGACCCTAAACCGTCCCCGTCCCCTAACCCTAACCCTAGCCCGAACCCTAACCCTAACCCTTCCCCGAAACCTGACCCTCACCCGTGCCCTAATCCTAACCCGTACGCTAACACTAACCCGCGCCCTCACACGCACGCTCCCCCTAAAGCATTGCCGTACCCTCACCTGGACCCTAAACCGTCCCCGTCCCCTAACCCTAACCCTAGCCCGAACCATAACCCTAACCCTTCCCCGAAGCCTGACACTCACACATCCCCTAATCCTAACCCGTACGCTAACACTAACCCGCGCCCTCACACGCACGCTCCCCCTAAAGCGTTGCCGTACCCTCACCTGGACCCTAAACCGTCCCCGTCCCCTAACCCTAACCCTAGCCCGAACCCTAACCGTAACCCTTCCCCGAAGCCTGACCCTCACCCGTCCCCTAATCCTAACCCGTACGCTAACACTAACCCGGCCCCTCACGCGCACGCTCCCCCTAAAGCATTGCCGTACCCTCACCTGGACCCTAAACCGTCCCCGTCCCCTAACCCTAACCCTAGCCCGAACCCTAACCCTAACCCTTCCCCGAAGCCTGACCCTCACCCGTCCCCTACTCCTAACCTGTACGCTAACACTAACCCGCGCCCTCACACGCACGCTCCCCCTAAAGCGTTGCCGTACCCTCACCTGGACCCTAAACCGTCCCCGTCCCCTAACCCTAACCCTAGCCCGAACCCTAACCCTAACCCTTCCCCGAAGCCTGACCCTCACCCGTCCCCTATTCCTAACCCGTACGTTAACACTAAACCGCGCCCTCACACGCACGCTCCCCCTAAAGCGTTGCCGTACCCTCACCTGGACCCTAAACCGTCCCCGTCCCCTAACCCTAACCCTAGCCCGAACCCTAACCCTAACCCTTCCCCGAAGCCTGACCCTCACCCGTCCCCTAATCCTAACCCGTACGCTAACACTAACCCGCGCCCTCACACGCATGCGCCTCCTAAAGCGCTGCCGTACCCTCACCTGGACCCTAAACCGTCCCCGTCCCCTAACCCTAACCCTAGCCCGAACCCTAACCCTAACCCTTCCCCGAAGCCTGACCCTCACCCGTGCCCTAATCCTAACCCGTACGCTAACACTAACCCGCGCCCTCACACGCACGCTCCCCCTAAATCGTTGCCGTACCCTCACCTGGACCCTAAACCGTCCCCGTCCCCTAACCCTAACCATAGCCCGAACCCTAACCCTAACACTTCCCCGAAGCCTGACCCTCACCCGTCCCCTAATCCTAACCCGTACGCTAACACTAACCCGCGCCCTCACACGCACGCTCCCCCTAAAGCGTTGCCGTACCCTCACCTGGACCCTAAACCGTCCCCGTCCCCTAACCCTAACCCTAGTCCGATCCCTAACCCTAACCCTTCCCCGATGCCTGACCCTCACCCGAACCCTAATCCTAACCCGTACGCTAACACTAACCCGCGCCCTCACACGCACACTCCCCCTAAAGCGCTGCCGTACCCTCACCTGGACCCTAAACCGTCCCCGTCCCCTAACCCTAACCCTAGCCCGAACCCTAACCCTAACCCTTCCCCGAAGCCTGACACTCACCCGTCCCCTAATCCTAAGCCGTACGCTAACACTAACCCGCGCGCTCACACGCACGCTCCCCCTAAAGCGTTGCCGTACCCTCACCTGGACCCTAAACCGTCCCCGTCCCCTAACCCTAACCCTAGCCCGAACCCTAACCCTAACCCTTCCCCGAAGCATGACCCTCACCCATCCCCTAATCCTAACCCGTACGCTAACACTAACCTGCGCCCTCACACGCACGCTCCCCCTAAATCGTTGCCGTACCCTCACCTGGACCCTAAACCGTCCCCATCCCCTAACCCTAACCCTAGCCCGAACCCGAACTCTAACCCTTCCCCGAAGCCTGACCCTCACCCGTCCCCTAATCCTAACCTGTACGCTAACACTAACCCGCGCCCTCACACGCACGCTCCCCCTAAAGCATTGCCGTACCCTCACCTGGACCCTAAACCGTCCCCGTCCCCTAACCCTAACCCTAGCCCGAACCCTAACCCTAACCCTTCCCCGAAGCCTGACCCTCACCCGTCCCCTAATCCTAACCCGTACGCTAACACTAACCCGCGCCCTCACACGCAAGCTCCCCCTACAGCGTTGCCGTACCCTCACCTGGACCCTAAACCGTCCCCGTCCCCTAACCCTAACCCTAGCCCGAACCCTAACCCTAACCCATCCCCGAAGCCTGACCCTCACCCGTGCCCTAATCCTAACCCGTACGCTAACACTAACCCGCGCCCTCACACGCACGCTCCCCCTAAAGCATTGCCGTACCCTCACCTGGACCCTAAACCGTCCCCGTCCCCTAACCCTAACCCTAGCCCGAACCCTAACCCTAACACTTCCCCGAAGCCTGACCCTCACCCGTCCCCTAATCCTAACCCGTACGCTAACACTAACCCGCGCCCTCACACGCACGCTCCCCCTAAAGCGTTGCCGTACCCTCACCTGGACCCTAAACCGTCCCCGTCCCCTAACCCTAACCCTAGCCCGAACCCTAATCCTAACCCTTCCCCGAAGCCTGACCCTCACCCGTGCCCTAATCCTAACCCGTACGCTAACACTAACCCGCGCCCTCACACGCACGCTCCCCCTAAAGCGTTGCCGTACCCTCACCTGGACCCTAAACCGTCCCCGTCCCCTAACCCTAACCATAGCCCGAACCCTAACCCTAACCCTTCCCCGAAGCCTGACCCTCACCCGTCCCCTAATCCTAACCCATACGCTAACACTAACCCGCGCCCTCACACGCACGCTCCCCCTAAAGCGTTGCCGTACCCTCACCTGGACCCTAAACCGTCCCCGTCCCCTAACCCTAACCCTAGCCCGAACCCTAACCCTAACCCTTTCCCGAAACCTGACCCTCACCCGTGCCCTAATCCTAACCCGTACGCTAACACTAACCCGCGCCCTCACACGCACTCTCCCCCTAAAGCGTTGCCGTACCCTCACCTGGACCCTAAACCGTCCCCGTCCCCTAACCCTAACCCTAGCCCGAACCCTAACCCTAACCCTTCCCCGAAGCCTGACCCTCACCCGTGCCCTAATCCTAACCCGTACGCTAACACTAACCCGCGCCCTCACACGCACGCTCCCCCTAAAGCTTTGCCGTACCCTCACATGGACCCTAAACCGTCCCCGTCCCCTAACCCTAACCCTTGCCCGAAACCTAACAGTAACCCTTCCCCGAAGCCTGACCCTCACCCGTCCCCTAATCCTACCCGTACGCTAACGCTAACCCGCGCCCTCACACGCACGCTCCCCCTAAAGCGTTGCCGTACCCTCACCTGGACCCTAAACTGTCCCCGTCCCCTAACCCTAACCCTAGCCCGATCCCTAACCCTAACCCTTCCCCGATGCCTGACCCTCACCCGGCCCCTAATCCTAACCCGTACGCTAACACTAACCCGCCCCCTCACACGCACACTCCCCCTAAAGCGCTGCCGTACCCTCACCTGGACCCTAAACCGTCCCCGTCCCCTAACCCTAGCCCGAACCCTAACCCTAACCCTTCCCCGAAGCCTGACACTCACCCGTCCCCTAATCCTAACCCGTACGCTAACACTAACCCGCGCCCTGACACGCACGCTCCCCCTAAAGCGTTGCCGTACCCTCACCTGGACCCTAAACCGTCCCCGTCCCCTAACCCTAACCCTAGCCCGAACCCTAACCCTAACACTTCCCCGAAGCCTGACCCTCACCCGTCCCCTAATCCTAACCCGTACGCTAACACTAACCCGCGCCCTCACACGCACGCTCCCCCTAAAGCGTTGCCGTACCCTCACCTGTACCCTAAACCTTCCCCGTCCCCTAACCCTAACCCTAGCCCGAACCCTAACCCTAACCCTTCCCCGAAGCCTGACCCTCACCCGTGCCCTAATCCTAACCCGTACGCTAACACTAACCCGCGCCCTCACACGCACGCTCCCCCTAAAGCGTTGCCGTACCCTCACCTGGACCCTAAACCGTCCCCGTCCCCTAACAATAACCCTAACCCTAGCCAGAACCCTAACCCTAACATTTCCCCGAAGCCTGACACTCACCCGTCCCTTAATCCTAACCCGTACGCTAACACTAACCCGCGCCCTCACACGCACGCTCCCCCTAAAGCGTTGCCGTACCCTCACCTGGACCCTAAACCGTCCCCATCCCCTAACCCTAACCCTAGCCCGAACCCTAACCATAACCCTTCCCCGAAGCCTGACCCTCACCCGTCCCCTAATCCTAACCCGTACGCTAACACTAACCCGCGCCCTCACACGCACGCTCCCCGTAAAGCGTTGCCGTACCCTCACCTGGACCCTAAACCGTCCGCGTCCCCTAACCCTCACTCTAGCCCGAACCCTAACCCTAACCCTTCCCCGAAGCCTGACCCTCACCCGTCCCCTAATCCT